>NC_138065.1:18799069-19399069 GCF_964194185.1 Rhinolophus hipposideros
CCCTATTTAAATATCTGCATTAAATTTATTCCTACCTGAAATATTTACTTTTTTGCATATTTGTTTATTCCCTCTTTCTTTCCATCAAAATGCAAGCTTCCAGAACAGAGGTGTCATGTCTTGCTCACCTGTAATTCCAGTACCTAGAACAGTGCTTGATGCTCATTACATTTTAGTTGGATGAATTAGTGAATGGAACATCCCTATCTGAAGACAACATACAAAAGCCTTTCTTTTAACACCTGAGAGTGTGCTTTCTGAGGTAGAATTGACTGGAATAAGAATCAATTACTCCCAACAAACAAGGTAGACAGGAAAAGAGGTGGTTAGCCAATAGATCCCACCATGATAATCCAATGCGGAGGAATCGTATGTAAAGCACCTTAGTGGTGAGTCACTCAGTGAAGAGTAAAGGACATTTCCACAAATAATTACCGTAAACTCATTTTGGGTTTCAAGCAATTTTATTGCCATCTAGTTCAAAATTCTCAATATACTATTTCAGATTAAGAAACACAGGAACTTATTTAAGATATAGATATTATTTTTAAACTGTTAATATTTTGAATTACTAATTATTCACTTCAAGTGTGCTTCTTAGATTAATACTACAAACATTTACTTACACAAAGGACATGACTTTGGGATGAAAAGTTGTGGACTGAGGTCAAATCCAGGGTGGTAACAGGAAGACAAAGGCTGACAGTGCATGTTGTGAGTCACTGGGCAGACAGGAGATAGTAGCTGACAGGTGACAGGCATGGAGGAAAATGAGGGAGACAGAAATACATGTAGGAGAACCAAAGAATGCAAAACACAGAGTTCATAAATGATGACAGAATCTTCTTGGCCAGAGACTAGATATGAAATAGATTTATTTGGAACCAGAGCACATATAGTTTCATATGCATATTTTGAAAGGTTTCCGTCTAACTTAAAAGCCCATTCACTGAACTCTCACAGAGCTAAAGTTTTCAAAATTACATTGATTTACTAGATTATAGAGATAAGTATTCTTCTCACAGAGAGGTAAGTACTATTAAGATACATATGAAGGACCAAATCAGTAATACCTAATAAGAAACATAACTGCATTAAACTTATCCTTTCTAGGCCTTTACATTCATTTTTTTATAGAATACTAAACATGGAAGATTAGTTGAATTTGCTTGTTTCTTTCTGTTTGACAGTTTGTGGGTATGTTTTGTAGAAGAATAGAGGTAAATGTGGCTTAAGATAAATTTCAAGTAATTAAGGAGACTATCTTAATGGAAGAGATGCTATTATAGATTACAATACTAACAGCTGAATTTCTGTAATTTTTATTTAATAGCAACAGATATTCAGTGCACTCAATGCTACATCCTTTTCTTATATAGATTTAGTCTGAAATAACTTTCTTATTTAACATTCCTTGCCAGTTGATTCAAAAAGAAAAAGAAGAAAAAAAAGAAATGAAAAGGATGAGCATACGCAATGGTATTTTGAGAAGCTACAACATATGGACCTATTTTTGTCTCCCTCTTCACCTTATATACCCCAGCACCTAGCAGAGTTCTGGTACATAATAAGTTCTCAGTAAATGATTGTTACTGATGGTTAAATTCATTATTTTATATTTAAATAGTAACTATTGATTTTACCTTTAACATATGCCAGAGAAAATGCCCGTTGCTACAAGAAGAAAGCAAAGTCATTTTTAGTTTAGGCGTCAGAAGTCTTTAACCCCTGGTATAATTTCTGTCTCAATTCCTGGTCTCAACAATCTAAGGCTCAGGAGCAGCCCTTTGCCACATGGATACAATGCTGAGTTAGATCCAAACACCACAAAGTCAAGATACCCCAAGCCAACAACAACTAAGTGTTGTTAGTTTTTGGAAATGTTGATTACATAAGGTTCATGGCATGATGCCTAGTCTCAAAGATAGTTCTTAAGCAGGGTTTAACTAATCCATCCAACTTAATTCTTATTAATGTCTACATAAACGGAGTCCAGAAGATCATTTAAACCCAGAAAACAAATCAACATCTGAAATGTGCATACATCTGAGAAAAATATGAACTCTGTGTCTTCTTGCTTTGTTTAAACTAGGCTTCAGTCTTCAGGCAACTGAGGCTACAAAGGGGCTGATTTTGCTGAAAGTCAGGTTTAATCCTTCTCTTTGAGGTTTAATTGTAGTTTTCACCATCTAAAATGTTAAGTCAAACTCTGCAACTACAAAATCTCTGTTCACTCTCAGTATCAAAACAACCTGAGGTCACCATAATTTCTTACTGATTGTTTCCATTTGGCCATTTCCTCTGGGCATAAAGTTTTGTGAGGATAAACATTTCATTGTGTTTATGTCTCATATTTGGGACATTATATTGATCTATCTCCAGAACAAATTTAAATTGACTTGTGAGATTCCATGTATCTTTTTTTTTCAAATGACGAAGAAAGATCATTCATCTTTAAAGGATATTTTTCAAGAAAGTTTAGACTAATTTTTCCTTCTATGGAAAGTGAGTCTTCACCAGGAACATATTTTTCCAAGGTCATAATCACTTATTACTTTGGAATAAAATGCACAACATTTCTACTTGAATCACATGTATAATATCTTTTAGAACAGCCCTTACACAAGTACTAACCAATGTAATCACCTGTTAGCTATTCTTAACATCTATATGAAGTAACTGATAAATGTTATAATTCATTGTAAGGCTTTCAATTTTTTTTAAGGTAGAAAGAGAGATTGCCATATCAACCGTAAGTTAGAGGTGGAACTTTCATGAACAAAATTTCAATCTAATCCTTGCAAGACTGAAACCAAATTAAAATGCAGACTATTCACAGCTTCTATTTCTGGAGACTATTTACATCTTCAATTTTCACCTACTTTCTAGCCCTGCCAGGAAGCCTGGCATCTAAACACCTAGAAATGATTTTTCAATAGGTAATAGATAAATGTAATTTTGCTTTTTTAAATTGAATGGCTGATATTAAGTTTTTGCAGCTATTTTAAGTTTTAAAATTATAAATATTGTATCCACATGGCTAGAAAATTATATGCTTAGAATAAAAGGACTCAGAATAAAAAGCAACTGTCTCCTCCTCTAGCCCTGCTCTCCAGAACTTAAACATTTCGTTTAATTTTAGGGTTTTATGTGGTTAAACCTTATCTGTAATTTGCTTATTTTCCCACTGTTTTTTAAATCAGTTTTGGCTACTATTTACTGACTTTCTGCTCTACAAAATGAGGACGTAGGTCACTTAACCAAAGCCAGTTTCTTTCTTGTCTCTTCATAATATGCTTACGACTATTCATAGTTCAACTCTTATCAACTTTGTAACTTCAAGCCTCAGATTTAAATCTTTATTATTTTTTCATCAACTGTAGGGAAACTCTTCACACCATATTTTTAAAACTGAACTTAGTTACACTGGCATCTTTCTTTCATCTCTTCTCCCAATTTTTAATTCTCTCACATTCGGTGACCTTTACCTATTGTATGATATCATGGTTGGAAGCAGTTCGTCTTTTATATAATCACAGAGCAGATGAAACATGTGTTAAGTATTCTGTAATTAGCTTGTGGGCAGACTCTACCAGTTAAAGATGAGAGTTTACATTATTATGACACTGCTTACATTGTTCCTTTGGAGTTAAGTGGTGGACTGATGTTTTCCCTTCCTCTCTTAAGTCCAATGTCACAACATCTGTGCCATACCAAGGAAGATATTACTAGAGTTTTAAGTTCAACTGAATTCATTCTCTTTTTATGTACTTCAATAATTGCCTGTACCATACGCAGTCTTTCCTATAGGGTCTCATACAGTATATTGATAGATCAATCTATCTTATTTCTGAGACTCCCATCCTGGAGATGTTTATTCACTCCAGACTAACTGCTCTCAAGAACTGCTGCACAGCTGTCGTCTGAGACAAGGAGTCACTGCTGTCCTGATCTCATTGTCCTGATCTAATGTCTGCCCCTGTCTTGGTTTACTTGCTTATTTTCTACAATGTATCCTCAAGTAACTTCTTACAAAAGCATGCATTGCAGGTAAACTCTGGAAAGTTAGCATGTCAGAAAATAACCTTATTCTACATTTCTCTTATTTTTTATCCCTAAATATTTATATTTAATCAGGCACTGATTACTGCATTCCAGTAATGATGATGAGAAGACAAAAGCAAATCTAATTCTTATCCATTTGCATGTAACCGGCTCACACTCTTTCTCTGAAAAATTCCAATTTCTTCTCTTTATTCTTAATCTTCTAAAATTTCACAGTGATTTTTAAGAGTAAATCTTTTTTTCATTCATTATGGTGTGCCCTTTTAATCTAAATATTTAGGTTTTGGAACTGACGGAATTCCTGCATAATTTCTTCATAATTTTCTCTACTCTTTTTTCTCTCAGCTCTCCCTTTAGAAACTTGCTCTTCAGATATAGGGGTTTTTGGATTGATCCTGTATGTATCCATATTCGTCGTCTTATTTTCATTTTTGTCTTTTTGTTTTAATTTTGGGGATGATTCTTATTTTCCAGCCTGCTGATTTTTAAAAATGCAATCATATTTTTAATGTCTAGTAGCTCTTTTGTGTTTATTTTCACAGTATACAGTCTACAATATACAAATCTTTCTAAAGATACCAGGATCTCTTCTGCTCTGTAAGTTACCCCTTTTTTATGGGGGTCTGGTTTTTCTACATATTTACCTTGATCATCCTTATTGTAAGCTTTAAATATATATATGTATATACACTAACCCTTCATTATCCATTCATTGTTGAAGATTTGAACAATAACTGTGCTTGGAAACTCCGTGTATGTAAGTAGCGTTTGACACTTCATGCCACAGTGAGGACGGAAGGAGACTACTAATGTCATAAGGCAGAAGCCTTTGTTCTGAAGTTCCAATGCCTACATTAGTTATCCTATGTCTTTTAAGGTACTTGACACAGTTTTGTAGACTTTTTTTTAAGACTTTTTTTTTTTTTTTAAACCTGGCTTCTGTGGTTCTGCACCTATTATTGAAAATGGGATCAACTGCTATTCAGGCATACTCTCAGTGGTGACCCTGTTTTCAGAACCTTATCTCACTCCCAACATCTTTTACATCTATGTTTCTGAGTCTCTTCTTCAAGGTAGAGCAGCCCCCTCCTGTAGTTCCTGCCTCCTCTGCATAGATACTTATGCATCTTATTTCATCCTGTATCTTTAATTACCACTCTCCTTCACCTTCTGCCTTCAGGGAATTCGTTAAAGTTTCTTTTTCTTTTCTTTTTTTTTTTTTAGACTGATAAACTCTAAATTTATTTAGCAGGTGAATAAAGGTATTTATACATTTCTTTAACATGCAAATAAAGGTCAATTTTTTAAATTAAATTTATTGAGGTGACAATGATTAGTGAAATTACATAGGTTTCAAGTGTACAAATCTGTAGTACATCATCTATATATCGCATTGTGTGCTCACCACCCTGCGTCAGTTCTCCTTTCCTTCACCATATATTTCACCCCCTTTACCCTCTTCTACCATTGCCCATCCCCCGTTACTCTCTGGTAACCACTAAACTGTTGTCTGTGTCTATGAGTTTTTGTTTTTTTATTTGTTTGTCTTATTCCTTTGTTGCTTTCAGTTTTACATCTCACATATCAGTGAACTCATATAGTTCTCGACTTTTTTTGTCTGATTTATTTCACTTAGTATAATAATCTCAAGATCCATCCATGTTGTCGAACATGGCACTATTTCATCTTTTCTTATGGAACAGAAGCATTCCATTGTTATATACACCACATCTTCTTTATCCAGTCATCTATCAAAGGATGCTTTCTTGTTTCCATGTCTTGGCCACCATAAATAAAGCTGCAATGAACATCAGACTATATATACAAGGTCTGACAACTGAGTTCATGAATTTGTTGCAACAATGTTGCTAACATTTTTTGACATCAGAGGGATTATTACGAATTTGTACCAATTGAACAAACAGTTAACCAAGTTTACTATTTGGAAGTACTGAAAAGGCTGCATGAAAAAGTTAGACAACTTGAACTTTTCGCTAACGAATTTGTACCAATTGAACAAACAATTAACCAAGTTTACTATTTGGAAGTACTGAAAAGGCTGCATGAAAAAGTTAGACAACTTGAACTTTTCGCCAACAATTCATGGCTCTTGCATCACAACAATGCACCAGCTCATACGGCACTGTCTGTGAGGAAGTTTTTAGCAGTAAAGAAATAACTGTATTGGAACACCCTCCCTACTCACCTGATCTGGCCCCCAATGACTTCTTTCTTTACCCGAAGATAAAGGAAATATTGAAAGGAAGACATTTTGATGACATTCAGGACATCAAGGATAACAAGATGACAGCTCTGATGGCCATTCCAGAAAAAGAGTTCCAAAATTATTTTGAAGGGTGGACTAGGCACTGGTGTCCGTGCATAGCTTCCCAAGGGGAATACTTTGAAGGTGACCGTAGTGATATTCAGCAATGAGGTATGTAGCACTTTTTCTAGGATGCATATACGAACTTAATTGTCAGACCTCGTATCTTTACAGATAAATGTTTTCAGATTTTTGGGGTAGATATCCAGGAGAGGGATTGCTGGGTCATATAGTAATTCTATTCTTAATTTTTTGAGGAACCTTCACACTACTTCCCATAGTGGCTGCACCAGTCTGCATTCCCACCAACAGTATATGAGGGCTCCTTTCCTCCACAGCCTCTCCAACACTTGTTATTATTTGTCTTGTTGATGATAGTCATTCTAAAAGGTATGAGGTGATTTCTCATTGTGATTTTAATTTGCATTTCCCTAAAAGCTAGTGAAGTTGAGCATTTTTTCATATATCTGTTGGCCGTTTGTTTGTTTTTATGGGAGAAGTGTCTGTTCAGGTCCTCTGCCCATTTTTTAATTGGATTGCTCATCTTTTTGTCATTGAGTTGTATGAGTTTCTTATATATTTTCAATATTAGCCCCTTATTCTTTGCAAATACCTTCTCCTGTCCGGTTGGTTGTTGTGTCTTCGTTTTGTTGATGGTTTCTTTTGCATGCAGAAAATGTTTAGTTTGATATAGTCTTATTTATTTATTTTAGCTATTACTTCCCTTGCCTTTGAGGCCAAATTCATAAAATCCTCTTTGAAGTGAAATTTCCATAAGTTTAATACTTATGATTTATTCTATACAGTTTATTGTTTCAGGTCTTATGTTTAGGTCTTTGATTCCTGTTGAGTTAATTTTGGTATATGGTGACAGATAGCAGTCTAGGGTCATTCTTTTGCACATGGCTTTCCAATTTTTGCAGCACCATTTATTGAAGAGGCTGCCGTTTCTCCATTGTATATTTTTGACTTGTTTGTCAAAAATCATCTGTCCATATATATGTGGGTTTATTTCTGGGTTCTCAATTCTATTCTATTGGTCTGTGTGTATGTTTTTCTGCCAATACCACGCTGTTTTGATTATTGTTCATCTGTACTACAAACTGCAGTCAGGGAGTTTGATACCTCCCTGACTTTTTTTATTAGGATTGCTTTGGCTATTCAGGGACTTGTGTGATTCCACACAAATCTGATGATGTTTTTGTTCCATTTTTTTAAAAAAATGGTATTGGGATTCTGATGGGGATTGCATTAAATCTGTGTATTGCTTTGGGTAACATGCCCATTTTACTATGTTAATTCTTCCAACACATGAACATAGAATGTTTTTCCATTTCTTTGTGTCTTCTTCAATTTCTTTTAAAAATGTCTTTGTATTTCTTTGGTATCCCTGGAAACTTCTCCTCTGTCATTTCTGATTTTATTTGTGTCTTTTCTCTTTTTATCTTAGTGAGTCAAGCCAAGGGGTTGTCGATTTTATTAACCTTTTCAAAGAACAGCACTTTGTTGCATTATTTTTTTCTATTCTTTTTGTTCCCTATTTCATTTAGTTCTGCTCTGGTTTTTATTATTTCCTTCCTTCTGCTGACTTTGGGTGTCATTTTTTCCTCTTTTTCTAGTTCTTTTCTTTTTTTACTTCTTTTTTTTAATTTATTGGGGTGAATTTTTTTAGTAAAATTACATAGATTTCACGTGTACAATTCTGTATTGCATCATCTATAAATCCCATTGTGTGTTCACCACCCAGAATCAGTTTGCCTTCCATCACCATATATTTGATCCCCTTTACCCTCATCTTCCACACCTCACAACCCTCTTACCCTATGGTAACCAATAAACTATTGTCTGTGTCTGAATTTTTGTTTCTCATTTGTGTGTCTTCTTCTTTTATTGTTTTTGGTTTATATACCAAATATCAGTGAAATCATAGGGTTCTCTGCTTTTTCTGCCTGACTTATTTCACTTAGCATTATACTCTAAAGATCCATCCATGTTGTCACAAATGTTCCTATATCATCTTTTCTTACTGCCAAATAGTATTCCGTTGTGTACATATACCACAATTTCTTTATCCATTCATTTATCAAAGGATATTTTGGTTGTTTCCATGTCTTGGCAACCACAAACAAAGCTGCAACAAACATTGGAGCACACGTGTCTTTATGGATAAATGTTTTCAGATTTTTTGGGTAGATACCCAGGAGAGGGATTGCTGGGTCATATGGTAATTCTATTCGTAATTTGTTGAGGAACCTCCACACTGCCTTCCATAACGGCTGAACCAGTCTGCATTCCCACCAACAGTGTATGAGGGTTCCTTTTACTCCACAGCCTCTCCAACACTTGTTACTATTTGTCTTGTTGATCACAGCCATTCTGACTGGAGTAGGGTGATATCTCATTGTGGTTTTTATTTGCATTACTCTGATGATTAGTGATGTTGAGCATTTTTTCATATGTCTATTTGCCATTTGTATATCCTCTTTGGAGAAATGTCTCTTCAGGTCGTCTGCCCATTTTTCAATTGGGTTGTCAGTTTTTTTGTTGTTGAGTTGCATGTGTTCCTTGTATATTTTGGATATTAGCCCCTTATCGGAGGCACTGTTTGAAAAAATCTTCCCCCATTCAGTTGGTTGCCTCTTTATTTTGTCAATGGTTTCTTTTGCTATGCAGAAGCTTTTAAGTTTCATATAGTCCCATTCATTTATTTTAGCTTTTACTTCCATTGCCTTTGGAGTCAAAATCATAAAATGCTCTTTGAACCCAAGGTCCATAAGTTTAGTACATATGTTTTCTTCTATGCAGTTTATGTGTCAGGTCTTATGCTTAAGTCTTTGATCCACTTTGAATTAATTTTGGTACATGGTGACAAATAACAGTCCAGTTTCATTCTTTTGCACGTGGATCTCCAATTCTTCCATCACCATTTATTGAACAGGCTGTCTTTCCTCCATTGTATGTTTTTAGCTTCTTTGTCAAAAATTATCTGTCCATATTTATGTGGATTTATTTCTGGTTTCTCAATTCTATTCCATTGGTCTATGTGTCTGTTTTTCTGCCAATACCATGCAGTTTTGATTATTGTAGCCCTGTAGTACAAGCTAAAGTCAGGGAGTGTGATACCTCCAGTATTGTTTTTTTTTCTTAAGATTGCTTTGGCTATTCGGGGTCTTTTGTGGTTCCAAACAAATCTGATCATTTTTTTTTGTTCTATTTCTTTAAAAATGGCATTGGGATTTTGATGGGGATTGCATTAAATCTGTATATTGCTTTGGGTAATATGGCCATTTTAACTATGTTGATTCTTCCAATACATGAGCATGGAATGTGTTTTCATTTCTTTGTGTCTTCTTCAATTTCCTTCAAAAATGTCTTATAGTTTTCAACATATAGGTCCTTCACATCCTTGGTTAAGTTTATTCCTAGGTATTTCATTCTTTTTGCTGCAATTGCAAAAGGAATTTTTTTTTTATTTTTTTTTCTGAGATTTCATTGTTATATAGGAATGCAATGGACTTTTGTACGTTGATTTTGTAGCCAGCAACTTTACTGTATTCGTTGATTGTTTCTAATAGCTTTTTTGGTGGAGTCTTTAGGGTTTTCTATATATAGCATCATGTCATATGCAAAGAGTGATAATTTAACTTCTTCATTCCCAATTTGGATGTTTTTTATTTCTTTCTCTTGCATGATTGCCCTGGAAAGGACTTCCAACACTATGTTGAAAAGCAGAGGTGATAAGGGACAGCCCTGTCGTGTTCCTGAACTTAGAGCAAAGGGCTTCAGTTTTTCACCATTAATTATGAGATTAGCTGAGGGCTTGTCATATATGGCCTTTATTATGTTAAGGTATTTTCCTTCCATACATATTTTATTAAGTGTTTTAATCATAAATGGATGTTGTATCTTGTCAAATGCCTTTTCTGCATCAATTGATATAATCGTATGATTTTTGTCCTTTATTTTGTTTACGTGTACCACATTGATGGATTTGCGGATGTTGAACCATCCTTGTGCCCCGGGCATGAACCCCACTTGGGCGTGATGAATAATCTTTTTAATGCATTGTGGTGTTCGGTTTGCTAGAATTTTGTTTAGGATTTTTGTATCAGTATTCATCAGAGATATTGGTCTGTAGTTTTCTTTTTATGTTTTGTCCTTACCAGGTTTTGGTATCAGGGTAATGTTGGCCTAATAAAATGAGTTAGGGAGCACTGTCTCTTCTGCAGTTTTTTGGAAGAGTTTGAGCAGGCTTGGTATTAGATACTCTGAAGGTTTGGTAGAATTCAGTAATGAAGCCATCTGGTCCCAGAGTTTTGCCTTTGGGAAGGTTTGGAAGACTGATTCAAATTCGTTACTGGTGATTGGTCAGTTTAAATTTTGCAATTCTTCATGGTTCAGCCTTGGAAGGCTATATGTTTCCAAGAACTTGTCCATTTCTTCTAAGTTATTGAATTTGGTGGCATATAGTCCTTCACAGTATTCTTCGATGATCCTTTGTATTTCTGTGGTGTCCGTGATAACTTTCCCTTTTTCTTTTCTGATTTTGTTAATTAGTGTCTTCTCTTTTCTTATCTTAGTGAGTCCAGCCAAGGGTTTGCCAATTTTGTTAATCTTTTCAAAGAACCAGCTCTTTGTCACATTAATTTTTTTCTATTGTCTTTTTGTTCTCTATTTCATTTAGTTCTGCTCTGATTTTTGTTATTTCCTTTCTTCTGCTGACCTTGGGTTTCACTTGTTCTTCTTTTTCTAGTTCTTTAAGGTGTAACATGAGGTTATTTATTTGGGATTTTTCTTATTTCTTGAGATAGGCCTGTAATGATATAAATTTCCCTCTTAAAACTGCTTTCGCGGCATCCCAAAAATTTTGGTAGGATGTATTTTCATTGTCATTTCTTTCTATGTGTCTTTTGATCTCTTCTCTAATTTCTTCTTTGATCCAGTCGTTCTTTAAAAGTATGTTGTTTAATCTTATGTATTTCTGTTTTTTCCTGCTTTCTCTTTACAATTGATATCCAATTTCAAAGCCTTGTGATCAGAGAATATGCTTGGTATGATTTCAATCTTCTCATTTTGCCGAGGCTGCTTTTATGTCCCAACATATGGTCTATCCTTGAGAATGTTCCATGTACACTAGCAAAGAATGTATACATTCTTTTCTGATATTTTAGGATGAAGTGCCCTATATATGTTAATTACGTCTGATATTTTAGGAGAAAGTGCTCTGTATATGTTAATCATGTCCATTTCATCTAATGTGTCATTTATGGCTGCTATTTCGTTATTTATTTTCTGTTTGGATGATCTATCCATAGCTGTCAATGATGTATTTAAGTCCCCTAGTATAATTGTGTTTTGGTCAATTTCGTCCTTTAGTTCTGTTAGTAGTTGCTTGGTATATTTCGGTGCTCCCTGATTGGGGGCATAAATATTGATGACTGTTATGTCTTATTGTTGTATAGTCCCCTTTACTATTATGAAATGTTCATCTTTGTCTCTTGTTATCGTTTTCACCCTGAAGTCTGTTTCATCGGAAATCATTATGGCTACACCTGATTTTCTCTGGGTACCATTTGCTTGGAGTGTCAATTTCCATCCTTTCACTTTGAGTCTATGCTTGTCCTTGTAGCTGAGATGTGTCTCTTGGAGACAGATATGGGTTTAGTTTTTTGATCCAATCTGCTACTCTGTGCCTTTTTATTGGTGAGTTCAGTCCATTTACATTTAGGTTGATTATTGATACATGAGGATTTCCTGTCATTCTATTTTTAGTTTTCTGGTAAGGCTGTGACTCCATTGTTTCTTTGCCTTTTTGTTGTTGTCTATTATTTCTGTGTGGTGGTATTCTATGATGTTTCCCTCTGTTTCTTATTTTATTACAGTATGTATTTCAGTTCTGGATTTTTTTTGAGTGTTTACCCGTAAGTTTATGTAAAAGAAAGTTTGATATTTAGAGTATTCCGTTTTCTTCAGCACGCTTACTTTCTCCGTTCCCATATTCCGGTTCATGCCTTTACTCTCCCCCTTTTTATGTTTCCACAAATTGTCCCTGAATGGTGGTCGAATAGTCTCCTTTGTTATTTCTTCTAGTGCAGGTCGTGTATTAGAAAATTCCCTCAGCTTCTGTATGTCTGGAAAGGTCTTTATTCCTCCTTCATATCTAAAGGATATCATTGCTGGATATATTATTCTTGGCTCATAGTTTCTCTCTTTCAATAGTTTGAATATTTGGTTCCACTCCCTCCTGGCTTGTAGAGTTTCTGCTGAAAAATCTGATGATAATCTAATGGGCTTTCCTTTGTAGGTTACCGTCTTCTTTTCCCTGGCTGCCTTGAGGATTCTTTCTTTGTCATTGATTTTAGACAGCTTCAATACAATGTGCCTTGGAGAAGGCCTGTTGGGATTGAGGTAATTAGGTGTTCTATTTGCTTCTTGGATTCGAGGATCCAGTTCTGTCCAAAAGTTTGGGAAGTTCTCATCAACAATTTGTTTGAATATATTCTCTGTTCCCTTCTCTCTTTCTTCTCCTACTGGTATGCCCATTATTCTTATATTGCTCTTTCTGATGGTGTCAGAAAGTTCTTGTAGAGTTCTTTCGTTTCTTTTATCTCAAGTCTCTTTCTTCTTCCATCTGTGTAATTTCCAGGTTTTATCTTCGATGTCACTGATTCTTTCTTCTATCTGGTCAACTCTACTACCTAAGTTGGTTATTTCATTCTTAATTTCTTCTATTGAGTTCTTAATCTCCAGAAATTCCATTTGGTTCTTTTTTAAAATTTCAATCTCTTTCGTAAAATGCTCGTGTTGTTCTTTGATTGCATTTCTGAGTTTATTAAATTGCCTTTCTGTTTTCTTGCATCTTGTTGAGTTTTTTCAGAACTGCAATCTTGAGTTCTCTATCATTTAAATCACATATTTCCATATCTTTAAGTTCCTTTTCTGGAGGCTTTTCACTTTCTTTCTGAGCTGTCTTGTTGCCTTGGTTATTCATGGCAATTACTGATTTATTAGTTCTCTTCCTAGACATCTACATCTTGTAGACTCATCTACAAGACTGGGTTCTGCAACAGGTTGATAGGAAGAGGTCTTTCTTTTGTTCTCCCATACTTGTTGGAAGAATGTTTTATTTTTCTCCGACTGCAGCCTTTTTTCCCTCTTTCACACAGTAGTGCTTTGTTTTCTCTGCACTATTCCAGCTTCTCACACAATGGGGGGATTCCCTGGGAGACGGGCTTCTCCTCTGTTAACAGTTCACATGGGTCATAGGGCGCCACGTCTCTGTGGGGATGCGGAGAGCTTTTGAAGTTCCAAAGCTGTTTCTGCACCAGGTTCAGAACCCGTATGTTTCAGTAGTTCTGTATACTCCGGCAGTGATCACCGGAGTGGGGCCAGGGACAGGGTGAGTTGTGAGAGGTGGTCCAAAGCAATGGCGGCGACCACCACCACAGCCGGTCCTGCTTCCACAGCTCCCTCCCCTTTGCCGGAACTGGTTGGGCTGCGAATCTGTGTCTGCGGTCCACAGTTCTCAGAACAGCAATTATTCTGTTCTTTTTATCTGACACTGCCACTGTTCCGCTTCTAGCACTGGGCAGGTGGGGGCGGGGTGAGCCCCGGGAGGGTAGGGAGGGTGCGGCCAGTCTCAGTGCCCAAGGCTTCCGTTCTCTGCTCGGCAGTGAGGGCTTAAACCACCGTTTTCAGCCTTCTTCCCTCAGTCTTTTCTCGGAGGTCTCCACCATGAGCCCCGGGCTCAGCCATGTCACACACTGTCCCCTCAGCCCTGTGGGTCAAAGCGGAGCCTTAGCAGTCCAAGCTCTTCCCTCCCCCGCAGCCGTGGCAGTTCCAGGATGCAGCGAGCTTGCAGCACCGTGCTAGGTCTGCGTTCTGTTCCTGTGCTGCGCCGCCCCCACACCTGTCTCCTTTCCCCTCCCCCGCCCTCGCGATTCTCCCACCCCTTGCCAACCCAGCAGTGGGCCTCCTCGCCCGCCTGTCCGCTGCTCAGGGTGTCCCCCATGGAGCTGTTGTTGTTCGATTAGTTGTAAATTCCAGGGGAGCTTTACAGAAGCTCACCTCACACCGCCATTTTGATGACGTCAGAATAATCTTTTTCTAGTTCTTTAAGGTATATTTAGGTTGTCTACCTGGGATTTTCGTTCTTTCTTGAGATAGGCCTGTAATGATTCAAATTTCTCTTTGATTACTGCTTTTGCTGCATCCCATTAATTTTGATAGTATGTATTTTCATTCTCATTTGTTTCTATGTATCTTTTGATCTCTCCTCCTATTTCTTCTTTGACCCAGTCGGTCATTAAAAGCATATTGTTTAATCTTCACATATTTGTGATTTTTCCTGCTTATTTTGCAGTTGATTTCCAATTTCAAAGCCTGTGATTAGAGAATATGCTTGGTATAATTTCAATCTTCTTAAATTTGCTGAGGTTGATTTTATGTCCCATCATATGGTCTATCCTTGAGAATGTTCCATGTACACTAGAAAAGAATGTATAGTCTGGTGATCTAGGATGAAGTGCTGTATAAATGTCAATTATTTCCATTTGGTCTAATATGGCATTTAGCGCTGATATTTCCTTACTTATTTTCCATTTGGATAATGAATCCATAGCTATCAATGATGTATTTAGGTCCCCTACTATAATTGTGTTTTGGTCAATTTCTCCCTTTAGTTCTATTAGTAGTTGTGGTATATTTCGGTGCTCCCTGATTGAGGCATAAATACTGATGACTGTTATGCCTTCTTGTTGCATAGTCCCCTATATCATTATGAAATGTCCATCTTTGTCTCTTGTTACCTTTTTTATCCTGAGGTCTATTTCATCTGACATCAGCATGAGTACACCCACTTTTCTCTGAATATCATTTGCTTGGAGTATCGATTTCCACCCTTTCACTTTGATTCTATATTTGTCCTTGTAGCTGAGGAGCGTCACTTGTAGGCAGTATATGGTTGGGTTTTGTTTTTTGATTCAATCTGTTAATCTGTGCCTTTTTATTGGTGAGTTCTGTCCATTTACATTTAGGGTGGTTATTGACATATAAGGCTTTTCTATATCCATTTTGTCTTGTTTTGTTGTATCTCGGTGTCTCCATTGTTCCTTGGCCTTTTTGCTGCTATCTGTTATTTCAGTGTGTAGTATTCTATATTTTCCCCTCTGTTTCTTCTTTTTTTATGTCATATATTTCAGTTCTGGATATTTCTGAGTTATTACCATTAAATTTATGTGAAAGTTTCATATATATAATAGTCCTTTTCTTCATTGTGCGTATCTCCATTTTTCTTTGTAGATTCAGACCTTTAGTCTCTCCCGTTATGTTTGTGTCGTCACAAGTTATCCCTATTTATGCTGTGATTTGATTTCTGAGTTGCAGTAGCAAGTTATCTTTTTTTTCTCTTTTCCCTTTTTCTCCCTTAGTGTTTTTATCTTCTTTACCATTTATGCTGTTTAAGTATATAGTGCCCTATTTTGTGTAGGGGTTGCCAATTCCTGCTTCTGTCTGTTTGTAATGTTGCTCATGGTTTTGTATTCTTTTGTTTTTTTGTGTCAGGTTTAATATCCTCCTTCAATATTTCCTGTAATGAAGGTCGTGTGTTAGAAAGTTCCCTCAGCTTCTGTGTGTCTAGAAAGGTCTTTATTTGTCCTTCATATCTAAAGGATATTTTTGCTGGATATATTATTCTTGGCTCATAATTTCTCTCTTTCAATAATTTGAGTATGTGATTCCACTCCCTCCTAGCTTATAGAGCTTCTGCTGAAAAGTTTGATGATAGTCTAATGGACTTTCCATTATAGGTTACTGCTTCCCTTCCCCTTGCCCCCTCCCCAGCTGCCTTGAGAATTCTTTCTTCGTTATTAATTTTTGACAGTTTCAATATAACATGTCTTGAAGAAGACCTGTTGGGATTGAGGTAATGAGGTGTTCTGTTTGCTTCTTGGATTTGAGGATCCAGTTCTTTCCACAAGTTTGGGAAGTTCTCATTGTTTGAATTTTCTGTCTGTTCCCTTCTCCTTCTCTTCTCCTTCTCCGCCCATTGTTCTTATGTTGCTCTTTCTAATGGAGTCAGAAAGTTCTTGTACAGTTTTTTCATTTCTTTTAATTTTCAAGTCCCTCTCTTCTTCCATCTGTGTCATTTCCAGATTTCTATCTTCAATATCACTAATTCTTTCCTCCATCTGATCAGCTCTATTACCCAAGCTGGCCATTTCATTCTTTATTTCTTTTATTTAGTTCTTCATCTCCAGAATTACTATGTAGTTCTTTTTTTAAAGTTTCAGTCCCTTTGTTAAAATACTAATTTTCTTCTTTGATTGTGTTTCTGAGTTCATTAAACTGCTTATCTGTTTTCTTACATCTTGTTGAGTTTTTTTTCAGAACAGCAATCTTGAATTTTCTGTCATTTAAGTCATATTTCCATGTTTTTAAGTTCATTTTCTGGAGACTTTTCATTTTCTTTCTGAGCTGCCTTGTTACTTTGGTTATTCATGGCAATTAATGAATTATTATATCTCTTCCTTGGCATCTACAGGAGTGATTTCTGTAGCAGGTTAATATTAAGAGGTATTTCTTTTGCTTTCGAGTAGGTGTTGCTGAAATCTTTTATTTTTCTCTCCCACTGCAGCCTTTTATTTTCTCTCATGCTGTAGCATTTTATTATCTCTTGCACTGTTCCAGTTTCTCACACGATAGAACGTGAGCTTCTCCTCTGTGAGCATGTCACTTGGGTCTCAGGGCACTGCCTCTGTGGGAGGATATGGATGGTGACAGAGTTCTGAGCTTCTGTAATCCTACTGCTGCCACTGTAGCCCAATGCAGAGCCTGTGTGTCTCAGCAGCTCTGATTGCCCCCCAGGGATTCATCCAGGAAGGGGACAGGGTGAGCTGTGAAAGGAGGCTGGTGTTTTTATGGCTCTGAGCAATGGCTCAGAGCCCACAGCTGTCTTGCCCCTATAGCTCTTTCCCTATCACCAGAATTCATCACATGCTGTGCGTCCGTTTCTGTGGGAACATTACTCCAATACTCAGGTCTGTAGATATTCTGTTCTTTAATCTGACACTGCTACCATTTCTTCTGGAGCCTGCTTCTAACACTGGGAGGGTGGGGTAGAAGAGCCAGGCTCCACGTCTTTGTTTTCTGTTTTCTGCCTAGCTGTAAGGGCAAAACCACCGTTTTCACCCAAGGTCTCTGCCCCATACACTGTGTTCAGCTGTATTATATGCTGATCCCACATGCAGGACTGTGGGCCACAGGGACTGTGGCCTACAGTCTGAATTCTTCCCTCTCCTGAGACTGCAGTGATCTGTGGACTGCATCCTGTGGCCCGCAGCCAGCATTTCTGCACTTCCCCCTTCTCTCCTCCCCTGTTCACTTGATTTGTCCACCTTCAGGTGATTTGATGCATGGATCTCTCAGATGTGCTTGTATGTTACTTAAGTTATCCTTTGTTGACTTATAGCTGTTCAATTTGTTGTAACTTCCAGGGGAGATTTCAAGAAGTACTCCTCACACCACCATTTCTGTGACATAATCTGTTAAAGTTTCTTCTCCACTAATGACTCATATCATTTTCTTTGCTTTGGGTTTTTTATCCCCGCCACCCCATGTTTTACTTCTTTACTACCATTTTAATGAGAGCTTTGGAAAGAAATGAGATAAAATCATGTATTAGTCCATCATCATAAGCCAGAGTTACTTTTCATATTTTACCTGACTAAATTGCTCTTCATTTTTTGTTGAATTAATTATTCATGCCTAGGGAAAATTTTTGTTTTTTGATGTTTTTCATGGGTCAGATTTTTTTCTTATTTATTTCAATATACTTGAATTTCCATGCACATACCATTTGTGAATTTAGAAACGTTTATGTTTGTTCATCATTAAAGATCATATGACTCTCACTTCTATATTCAGAGAATACACAAACTTTGTAGTTATCATTGAAATTTATAGTATTCACTGAAGTGATAGTACAAAATATAATTATATCTTTCATCATCTTCCTAACTGCACAACTTAGTATTCTGTCAGTTACAAATTATTCTAATGAGAAACATATGTAGAAAAAAATGAGCTAAACAAGCTCCATGATAGAGTTAGTTATGTTCTTGATTTGCTTTGAGGATCTTTCTTCCCCTCCAAACACACAGGAACCAATAGGAACTTGAAAATTATCAATTCTAAGGATAGGCAAAGGAAGATGGAAAAAACATGGAATAGGACAAAAAAAAAATTTAAGTAAAAGAGAACAGAAAAGGGAGAAAAGGGTATAAATGGATAAGAAAGAATATTATTTTGTTTAGAACAAAGGTCAACATTTATAGGCACTCACACTGCCTTTCACAATGGGTATAATAAATCCCATATAAAAAAGTAAATTTTAATTTTGCTGTTTAAAAATCTCACAAAATGCCTGGGTTTCTATTTGGTTTAGGTTTTGACGTTTATAAAGTCCAGGACTTTCCTAAAATCTTATTTGATAAAAGTATTACAATTTTTTAACAATCATTAATTTTTAATCATATGTATTATATTAATTGATATTCTATATCTTTCACAGCATGTGAGTACAAGGTCCAAAGGCTTGAGTTTTGGGGGCTTTTTTTTCTTGCATCTCCATGGATGTTTTATCAGGCCCTGCTATCCACACAAGGCATTTATACTTTAAAACTCTACCTCTTTCAAGTAGACTGTGATTGAATTTTTATTGTTATATTCTAAAATGATATCATTCATGGAAGCTGCTCATTCATCAATACAAACTGAAAATCTGCTTATAGAATTCTTTCTGACTTGAAAAAGTTGTTCAAACACTCAAAACACGGGGGCAGGAGAGGGTTGGGGGTAAGAGCTGGAGGTCAGGTAAAAAGGTCCATGAACAATTTGTTTAATTTTTCTGACTTCTTAAAAGACACTGCTGGTGAATTGGTATAAAGATAATGGATTTCCTCACGTATTCTGTTCCAGATTTTACAAATCATTTCCTATTTTTAAAATCCATATTTTAGATTTAGAGAATTGAAAAGGCAAATTATAGTTAAAGGCACAGTACCCAAACTGAATCCCATGAATTTGCTCTATTTTAGGAGCCCTTTCTTTGCTCTTGGTATGAGTGTGTGTTGGAATCATTGGCCATGTTAACCTAACATGTTTATGTTTCTCTAATTTCAGCATGTGGCAAATTGATGAAAATCACAGGCCCAATGACAGTCAAGACATCTGGTACCCGATTTGGTGCTTGGATGACAGATCCTTTAGCACCTGAAAAAAATAACAGAGTATGTTTCTTCCACAAATGCCTTTGCTTAGAATTATGTTTTATTTACACTTTTTATCTACTGAACTATTCATTTTTTATGGATATTAGTTTCCACTTGAAAAGTATTAACACCATAATGTTAACGTAGCTACAGACATATGGCAAACTTATTTCAGTAAAATGTTATCTCCTATAATTACCAGTATAGTTTAGTCTAGTTTTTATTGGTTTTCATTGTTTTACACTTGAAAAAGGTATTACAAAAATGTAGACTTCTCTACATACTCCTTCTAAAACCTGGTCCTTAATGTGAAAAATAAATAAATAACACTAAATAAGTGAAAACCTCAAGAGCTAACCAATTTACTAAACAACCAAAAATATCTCTCGAGGCTAAGGCTAATTTTCAAGGTAAAAGCACTGAAACTATGAGGGGGGAGGTATTTTCATAACTTGGCAATGCCTGAATTATGTAAATAAATATACTGGAAACTTTGCATAGCTCAATTTATGTTGTATTACTGAACTCGGTATGCATTAAGATTCTCAAAGTTTACATCCAAACAAGATTAGTAGTTGATTAGTAAAATGGTTGCATTAAAAGTTACTTGTATCTATCAGTTGATTCAAAGAACAAGTGTTACTAGAAGTTCCTGTGGTATCCATCAAGGAGAAATGAGTTGAATGTGTAAAAATGGACCATACATTTATACATTTTCCAGAGCAAGTTATAGAATAAATAAATTTGCAGTAGGTGGTATTTTCACAGTTATCATTGATAGCATTGATCTATCAGGTAACTAAACAAAGTGATGTGTTTGCACTGATACATGTTTGGTTCACTCAGTAGTATGCACCGAATGGTCAAAACAAACAAACAAACAAACAAAAAGGACAAAAAAGCAAAGCAACCTCAAGGCAGTAAATTCAATTGTTTTCCTTTGCACATAGACCATGTCACTATTTTTGCAAAAGCCGCAGTACTATCACTGCGGCAACTATCACGTGGCAACAGGTCAGCGGTAAGATAATGTGGCTTCCAGAGCCTGAGAACAGTGACGTTAACATGTGTTGACTCTCACTGTCTTTATTTTGGAATTCTCAGAAAAGTATGAATTTACTTACTTCATTTATTTTTTTTCCTTCTTCACAGGTCTGGTACATGGACAGTTATACTAACAACAAAATTGTCCGTGAGTACAAATCAATTGCAGACTTTGTCAGTGGGGCTGAATCAAGAACGTACAACCTCCCTTTCAAATGGGCAGGAACTAACCATGTTGTCTACAATGGCTCACTCTATTTTAACAAGTATCAGAGTAACATAATCATCAAATACAGCTTTGATATGGGGAGAGTGCTTGCCCAACGAAGCCTGGAGTATGCTGGCTTCCACAATGTTTACCCCTACACATGGGGTGGATTCTCTGACATCGACCTAATGGCTGATGAAATCGGGCTGTGGGCTGTATATGCAACTAACCAGAATGCTGGCAATATTGTCATCAGTCAACTTAACCAAGATACCTTGGAGGTGTTGAAGAGCTGGAACACCGGCTATCCCAAGAGAAGTGCAGGGGAATCTTTCATGATCTGTGGGACACTGTATGTCACCAACTCCCACTTAACTGGCGCCAAGGTGTATTATTCCTATTCCACCAAAACCTCCACATATGAGTACATAGACATTCCCTTTCATAACCAATACTTTCATATATCCATGCTTGACTACAATGCCAGAGATAGAGCTCTTTATGCCTGGAACAATGGTCACCAGGTCCTGTTCAATGTCACCCTTTTCCACATCATTAAGACTGAGGATGATACATAAGTAAACGTAATTTGTTTCCATTGATCTAAACAGTGTCATTTGTGATAAACTCTATAGGACTCTTTTTTTCTTTATTAAAACTTTTCACCATTTCTCCAAAGCATTTTCTATTATAAAGTTGGTGTTTCAAAAAACAGCTGAGCCTGTCTAAATTAAACCGTTGGAAATACATCTTAACTCCTAAATTTACAAGGCCTATCATGTCCTTGTCATGAAAAGCACTAAAAAGAACTTAAGTGGCTAAAGTCATAGTTTTGCAAAAGATTAATGATCTGCCTTATATTAAAGTCAGAGACTAATGGTAGCTTAAATGCATGAATGTCTCTCTCTTTTTTTTTTTTTTTAACTGTCATTTTTTACTGTCCTTAGCTCCACATCAGGATTCATTTTGGTAGGAATCGGAAGAATATAAAAGTACTTCCCCCAATTTATTTCTAAAAAAAATTTAAGGATTTTATGTATATGGGAAAATAATATTAATCATTTTGCTGTTCTACAATTCTCCAATGCGGTGCTGTACAGTCATTTTTAAATCTCTTGCTAACATTTTATTGGCAATATGTATTTCTAGCATTGTAACCACCATTGTGCAATTGTATCTCTTCACTTCTGTGAAAGTAAGTAATATTTTTTTATAAAATACACTGAAGTTTAATCTCAGTAATTATTATGGGTCAATTTTCAAGTGTGGTCAAGAAGGAAGTATCTTCTCGACTTATCCCTTTACATAGTATTAAAAGCTGAAAAGAAAATCAAACCAGATCCCTTACATAGAGTCTCTATTTTACCCTAGTTCACTGGACCACTAACACTGAATGCTAAATGGATTCAGTATGGATAAGTTACTCTGTTCACTCCACGGAAAGCAACCCTTATAGTGGCCTGCAAAGATGCAGCTAAGTCACAAAAATTGGATTTGAGTTGACTATACTCATTTATTATACAAATTTTGTTGTTCATAATTAAGTATATTAGTGTTTTAACTTACATTTTGAACACAAACTTGCAATAATGTAATTCCTGTGTCAGGACTCTAAAAGTACATGAAGCACATATAAAAACTCTTAAAAAGAAAATTTCTTTAATATCATCTAGATTCACATTATAAACTCTGGAGAGTTATTGGCCAGATTTATGAAACAGGAAATGATGGGAAGACTTGGGAGTTGTCTACGTGGTTTAAATGTGCAAATAACCAATCCAGAAAACATGATGGGAAGGCAACCCCCTGCTACCCTGATTCACTGTGTGTACAGAAACACTGTAACCAAAAAAGAAAGCTTTAATAATATTTTGTTAGTAACTCCAAAAACATAAATCAATATATATCAAACACATATAAAGTTTGGATATGCTGTCCATATATTAAAAATACTTACCTAAGGCAGTTTTAAAGAAACTAGTATTGGTGGTTTTATAATTTAAAAACTATATTCTATAATAAACAATATATAACTTAAGTTGTAAATGTTTAGTTTCACACATACATAATACTGTAATTTCCTTTGTAAAGCAAGGATGTAACAATTCAGATAAAGCATTGTGTAAAGAAATATTAATTCTTAAGAGTAATTCATTTCAATTGTCCCAAGTAAAACTTCATTCTCAAATAGCTCACTGTCAAAATTATAGGATTAAATAACCCAATCTTGGAATTGTTGAAATTTAACAAATATTTTTTTTCTTTTGCCTACAGGGTTCTTTTGCAATGTTGTCTTGTCTTTGAAAATATTTATATAAGTTCTCCTCTGCTTTGGAGAATTAGAAAATTTAGGGGGGTTACTTGTCATTGTACACACATCACAAAAATAATCAGCCAATATCAAGAGTTTGTATATTGAGAGTTTCTTTGGAGAAAGAAAGTCAACTTCAGAAATGAATGCATTTTTAAGTAGATGGCCTCTGATGAATAACTGGGTCTTCATTACTTGTTTTTAAAAAATGATGTAATATGGTATCATGTATATTCAAAACCTGGACTATCACAGCTTTTTTGTGAGATGTGCAGCTTGTAAAGCACTTTATTGTTTTCTGTGTGAGTTTTCATCACCATCTCCAATTTATAGTGTGTGTGCTGCTAGAGCAAGCACAGATTTTATTACTGTCACTAGAAGTGGGGTAACATGAGTTTAAAAATGTGATTTGCATTAAACATTTACAGTTTAAAAGCATTTTTCTTAATAAATTATTATCAGTTTTGTGCCTGAAATAAATAAGAACTTACTCTAATCACTGTTTTTTTAATCTCAAATAAATTTTATGTGGGAAATGAGTATTTTTAAATCATCCACATAATATAATCAGTAAAGAATTCCAAGCTCAGAAAGTTCTAATCTCAAGTGAAATGTGTGACTGTTATTTTCTGAAATAGCCTGATCATTAATACACTTCTGTGTTGTTCAAATAATAATATAATCATGGTCTGATTGTGTTTGCCTGGCAATTTGTATTTGTGGCACTTGAATCACAATACCCATTACTTGCTACTTATACCTATGAGGTTGGAAACTGATAATATTGTAGTACATTACCGATATGTAGAGATAAAAGAAAAAATAATGACAGATGCCTATATGCAGCATCACAAGTGATTAGATAAAATTTACCATAAACTCAGAATCTCTGGTTCCTATTACCATACTCAAAGTCATTTCATATTTATAATCCATACTAGTCTCTCTGATGAAATGTTATCTTTAGAAAATTGACTCTCTTTACTAATAAGAAATGGTCTATATGTCTTAAAATCACTACCAAGCTTACAAGTACAAATTTTTCAAACAGAAGAATTACGTGTATTTTTAAAATGTACCTCATAACTATATAAAAATCACTACCAAGCTTACAAGTACAAATTTTTCAAACAGAAGAATTACGTGTATTTTTAAAATGTACCTCATAACTATATAAAATTGTATTGATGTTCAACTAAAAAAAAAAAAAACAAAAAGCAGTTATTTTTCCATTAAGGTAAGTTTTACAAATGAAGCTTTACATATAGTAATCTTTTAATTTTATTATCCTTAAGGAATAGATTTTCAAAACAAAAACTATCTGGTCTCCTTAGCTCTCAGGATTACCAATTTTTTTCGGCAAATGCTATATTTGAATACAGTTGATAGCAAAATTAAAAGTATCCCTTCAAGTTACAGCAAATATTAAAAATGTAGACACTGCAGAGTTTCTAAAAGCCAAGACTTCTAGAAATATGAAAGCTCTTGAAAACAGAATGTAAAATGGCATCTTGCTGACTTGACGAAGTAGGTATGATTACAGCCTTCACTAAACATACAACTTGAGTTTCTATGACATAAAAGAATGGGTATCTACAGACAAAGCGTACTTCACTTTCTCCATCATCACAAGATAAGTGGACCATGAGGAGAGCAACCATAAAGTGGTCTACCTAGCACTATACACAGGGAGCATTAATTAAAATTCAGATGCTATAGAATGACACAAAACCTTAATCTCTCATTACTCATAGCTAGAAACAGTCATTTCTAGAAAGGCTCAGAGGCACTATCATTCAGTTCAGTAGGCTATATCCATACTGAAATCAAGATCATGGAATGGTTTCTGTTTCTAAAATTAGGTGAGCTCAGCATAAATCTCTTAGCTAACAATTTGTCATAATCAGTGGCTCTTCAGAGAAGGTCTACAGATTAATAAAATATGTTCTGTTGAATTGTTGAACTTGTACTCGAAAAAACAGAAGTACACTGCCTGTAGATACACATTCTTTTATGTCATAGGAACTCAAGTTGGAAGAAAAATCAACTTCATCAAAATCTTTTATTTTTCCATGAAATAGTGAATTCAACTGATGACAATCCCTTAAATTAGAAAACTGCTCCACAGATTAACCAATCAAAAATAAATCCTCCCCAATACACTTTACCAAACTGATTTTTCTGACTCACATCCTAAAATTATGTTATACAGTTAATCCCTTTTGAACTATTCCCAGACTTAGAGAAATTTTAATCTTGTTTGGAGTCTACCTTGTCTCCAAAATGTCAAACTGGTGGGCAGAATAGTTATCCTCTTTGAAGCTCAGTTTATCAATTGCCAAATAACTGAGAAGTATAAATTATTATTAAATATGACTTGAGAATAATATAAAAGGACATAAAGTTTTACATTGCCAAGAGTACCTAGTACTTTCCAAAAGTATAACCATCTTAAAACATTATTCCTAATTAGAGATGTGAAGCAATATGGTGAATATGGAAGAATTCTTGGGAGTATCTTAATGTTGCAAGAAGTTTGCTGGTAAACCACACACACACACACACACACACACATGCAATTCATGATCAAGTACATCCCTACCAAAACTATAGTCTTCTCAAAGGAGTTTGCACCCATTAAAAAAAAAAAAAACACTAAAATATTACCGTAATATATCATTCCCTACCCCAATTGAGACTTGGAAATATTACGTGTTAGCAGAAATTTCCAAAACATATATTTTATGTGACAAGGGTCTTGAAAATAGAGCAAGAAATTAGCTCAACAAAAAAAAAAAGCCATTTTAAATTCAAGTATGTTATAGAAATTTATCATACTGCTAATGTTGATAGTACATATCCAGCCAGCTCTTTATCTATACCATTCTTGACTTCACATGAATTCACATGTTACCCATGTGTAGTTTGTGGCCTTTCCAATTAGATAATACTATATTATTTATTCATTTATTTGAAATATAATTCTTGAGCAAAACTATGTGCCAAATTCTTGATGCTAGGGGTATAGCTCTCAACAGATAAATAAAAAATTCATGTGCCTATATTCTAGTGAAAAGAGGCTGTAACAAAAATATTAATGAAAAATAAGTTCTGATTGTACTAATTGATGTGAAGGAAATAAATCTACGTCATAAAGAGTGACTGCGTATTTGCTAGGGGCAGGTTGGGATAGGAAGTGATGTTAAGAGCGAATAATGAAGGGAAGTCTTTGTAAGAAGTAGCCTGCCATGGTAAATTCGGTCAAAAAATGGAATATCACTATCTGATCCACATAAAATTGTGACCTCTTCTTTCCTATTCCTATAAATCCTTGGACCAAATAGTTCTTAATATTTCTCCACTGCAGAAGTTTTTTGTTTGTTTGTTTGTTGTGCATATGTTTTTGTTTTTGTTTTTAACTAAGAGCTCAAGGATACACTTTGGGGGATGGCTGAACCCTGAAAACATATGCTAAATTTAATGTGTACAGGTGGTCGTACATTCTTTCATGTAGGGGATTTATAGCATTCATCACACTCTCAAAAAAAGCCATGACACAAAAGATCACCACTATGTCAATGCAATCTAATTTAATCCCAAATGTATTCAACACCTCTATAATGAGCACTGAAAACCTGCAATATGTCTTGCAATCCTCAAGAAGTTCAGCTTGCTTCAGAGAGGAAAGAAATCAACATCCTAGTCCTATCAGTAATTATTTTCTTTAGAAGAACTCAAGATTAAGTCATTCCCTATAAAAACTCTAAAGGGATTTATTTTTGGAGAGGGCCAAATTCTATTATTTTTCGATGATCAGGTCTTTGAGGCACATTCATGGCATATTCAATGATCGAGTATCTCTATTAGGAAGACTGTCCTACATCTATTTGAATCTGCAGAACATTCAGTTATAATTCTAAAGCAGCCTTTTGGCAGTACCAATAGAATCAGACTGGAATTGAGCAGATGCGGTGTGCTTCATCAAATTTAACTGCAAACTCCTCTTCTGAAATTAGCTAACGTGGCAACACATAAACAGTAAAAAGAAAGGTTATAACATTTGCCTTGGTTTAGAAACTACTTTAGTTGATATGCATGTAATCTACAGCTACAGAAAATAAATAAAATTTTATTACAAAATATAACTCCAGTCATGTTTATACAAATAAAGTCATGCTGAGGAGAGAACCGAGGCCATTTTTGTCAGTGGTATTTTGTTTTTTCCCCAAAGGATTTGAGAAGATATCCACTAGCTTCCACTCCAATGTGAATCACAAATAATAAAAATAAGTATAGTCCAGTGTCTTTATTAAACTCCATTAGAAACTACTCTTGGGATATGAAGCAGGCATTGAAAAAGAAGTTGACTATGTCCTTATATAAGTAATAAGTTCTTATGTTCAAATGACATTCTTGCCCCTCAGGTAAAGTTTGGCCCAGCAAAGTGGTTAAAATGCATAATTAATCTGTGATTAGCTTTTCTTGCCATTCTCCTTTAGAAAATGTGCACTGGACAAAAATAACCGAAAGAATGCTATCCACTTTACATTGCTTTCCATTTTTCACTTCTATTTCATTTCTATTCTTTCACATAAGTCCTTACAACAGCCCTATGTAATAGGGAGAGCAAACATTATCATCCTCATTTTATAAACAAGAAAACTGAATATGTATGTTTCAGTGTTTATATTTCTCCATAACTATTCCACAGGCACCTTAAACTCAGTATGTTCCAAACCCAAATCCTTACCTTTCTTTCACCTGAACCCCTAATCTATTTTTCCTTCCTACCTCGGCTAACAATAATAACAGCCCATCTGCAGTTTCTACCACATCTTTGGCTCTTGAAATGTACCTGCCTATCCCATTATCATATTTCTATGATAAATACAATCTAATCATTTTAAAATCTAAATCATATCTACTCCAGATATCTGTTCTCAATGATTATCTTCCAGTTTGTTCAGTTCACTCACTGTTTCCTGTTCTCATTCAGTCAAACTTCTGATCTCCATCTCCATGCTCAGAATCAGGCGCCTTGTTTGGGAATGCTTCTTTTATTTACTGACCTCTCATTCCTCTCCTATGTAATCAGTTTTACCTTTTGCTTTGGCCAAGGTCTACTTCTATCAACTATGGCTTTATGTAACGCTCTGACCAAGCAAGACCTCCACTTTCCAAGTCAGATTAAGGGTGGGGTTATACCTTCCTTCATAATTCATGTTCAAGACTGACCTCTTATTCTCTTTCATTAAATTCCTATTTACCATTCAGAATTCACTGAAAATTTCACCTTATTTTTGAGTCCTATAAAGAGTCACTTTTCTGTGTTCCCAAAGTATTGATCTTGTATTGTCAAAATCATCACATCACAGTGTAATTACTTCTTTCCTCCACGTTAGAGTGGACTCCTCAAGAATTGGGGTGATGAGTTATTTTCCTTACACTCATGTATCTTGGCACAGTGTCTGACATAGAATAATCCCACAGTAAACGTTAATAACCAAAGAAGTGTGAGTGAGAGGTAAGGTAGCCACCTTCCCATATTTAAAAACACTAAAAATGTTGTTCTGTTCTGCAAACATGAGAAATTAACTTTTCTAAATTTATTTTATTTAAAATAAATTTCCACTTTTTTACTAAGGTAAGATTCTAAGTATTGGAAGTATCTAGAAGATACAAATGGGCTTAATTTTCTCTTTTGGGTGACTTGTTCTATGACAAAATTTTATTTCAGGACAACATAGCTTAAAAGGGCTACCATGGTTGTTTGCATTATTTCTCTCCTTAATCCCTATTTTTTAAAAGGAAAGAACATTTAAATTTTTGGTTCCTAATATTCCTTTTTTTACTCTTGTAAGTAAAGACTTCTCTTAGAAATATACTTTCTCTTTGGTGGAACAAACAGGGTTTTATCGCAGGGATATGTGCTACCATGCCAGGGTTTCTGTAAATAAAAGCATTGGCTTGATGAGTAGTTTTCAAAAGCTTCCCCTTAGAGTTTTACATTTCTATAGGGGTCCCTCAGAGTCTACCACAAAGGAATAGAGGAACTTAATTGAGGTGGGAAAATGAACTACAAACTCTCCCCTACCACCTCTAATAAAAGCACTTTTTAAAATGCTTCTATGTAATGCTTTTATTGGCAAAAAAAATTTTTGTTGTTTTTTTCAAAAGTATCAAAACCACTTAACTAGATGGTCCCCAAGGTTTCTTTCAGCTCTAACCTTCTCCTAATCTGTTATTCTATAAGATCAATACAGGCCGTGCATGAATTGGGACTCAGGTACTGGTATAGTTCAGACTGAAAGGAAAAATATACCACAGGGAAAGAAGAGGTAAAAATGAAAGTCTAATAATTCAGTTTCCAAAAGATTTCAAGTAATTTCTAGAGAATTACCTATATTATGTTAACACTAAGACAAACATCTCATATTGTTCTCTACTACTTGAGTAAGACTTGTTACCCCATTAGAGATAGTCCCCTAGTATAACTTAGTCCAAACTCCATGGTTCTTTCCTCTTTACTCTCCTTTTAAGAACTCATCCTCTCGGTGGCTTCAACTATTGCTGAATGACTTCCCGATCAATTTCATATCTCCAAGTTCAGAATTTCTAACTATCTAAGTGATGATCTATATGCAAATACTCCATCACTGTAAAGGTGGCATACCTATAAATGAACTAATCTTTCTTATACTGGCTTCGCTAGGGAATAAAGTCTAATCTCCTTAACACAATATACACAACCCTCCACCATCCTCAACAATACTTAGGTTTTACTCCTCATTCTTCCTGTTATTCTTGTACCAATAGCATTATCTGTAGTGTCTCCCTTATTTGGTTAATGCTTGCCCATGTTTCAAAGATGAGCTTAGATATTGCTTCTTCTGGAAAGCTTTGCTAAGTAGTTCCATTGCCATGTTATTTGCCCCCCTTTTGTGCTGTTATATTACCTTGTACTTGCTTCAATCACAGCACTTTTACCAAAAACAAGTATTTGTTTACTTGTCTGCCTCCCACCCTGAACTGTGAGTCTCCTAGGGTCATGATATTAGCATAGTATTCTATGGTAAACTGTAGGTTCCTATGTTGCTGGCTTGATAAGCCAAACCATTCTATTTCATCACTATCATTACTCTTTTAGACGTATTTAGCTCTTCCATCACCTTCATTCCTGATGTCCAAAGTCTCACTAAAACATCTTCTTTCCAAATATTTTTTTTCCTCCATCTTACTGACTTTCCAATGCCATCCTCTTTTCACCATCTTCTTACGATCTTCTATCTGCCAAACATACTGTAAAATGTTTCTGGCAGATATCTCTATCTCCAACTCTTCTCGCAAAATCTAACCTACATTTTTCCATCAGGTTCGTCTAGATAAAGCATTACGATACACACTGTGCATTAACAAACCATAGCTTTTTGTTTCCCATTCTACCAATTTCAGGTTGCTCTGACTGAATCCACCTACCATTTACGTCTTTATTTTCCATTATTACCCAACATACTTTTCTAGTCCAGTCATAAAGTCCTCTTCCTTGTCCACATGCAGAATATAATCCTTCTTTCCTCTAAGTTTATATCTACATTTTGAATATCTTCTTCCTCTCTTATTAGCAAATCTTTACTTATGCTTCTTGGCCCAATGTAAAACCCACTCAGTGCAAATAATTCTATAAGGAACATCAACATTAAAAAATAAAGAAGAACAGGAGTCAGAGAAATTTCCAAGAGAATATGTGGTTTTTGACTCAGTATAAGTATATAGTGATATTGATGAAATGATTTTCAGGGAAGGACTAGTTCACACATTAAAACAGAAAACCTTGCTCTTCACCTTACAGTCCAATTAATGACTTTCCCAAACATGTGTGAGCTGTTTTGTTAGAACAACCTCTGTCAGAAGCTAACTAATGATGTTATAAAATCTCATCAAATAGACCCCACATTTGAATCAATATTTCACTGCATTAACTTACATTGAATATGTTACTCTGGAGGAATAATATAATTCCTAGAGGTCCTGCGAAATAGAGGGAAAACCTCCTATAATTTATCCCAAAGGAAATTGTCATATTTATTATAGTATAAACAGGTTTAGACTATAGTAGTAGCTCGGTTTTCAAATGTAATCCATTCTGGAAGACCGAGTTCTGAAACGTTTGAAAAGTGCCAACAGCTAGGCCTCAGGATCTTGCACTCAGGGGAAGCCACGTGACGTATTTGACTTCCAAGGTGTGTTCGAATAACCGAAGCATTTACTTCGGGGTTTACAGTGTTTGTAACCTGAAATGTTTGTCAACAGAGACGTTGGAAAACCGAGGTACTAATGTATACTGAAACTCCTCTTTGAGGCCCTTAACCTCCCCAGGGCTTCCTTTAGGCTGATTTTAAAACTCATGTCCACTGAAAGCTTTTAGAAAATCTAGTATTTCAGTTCCACCAAAACAAGGGAAGCCAGTACAGATTATGACGTGGAATGGAGAAAGGGAAAAAAACAAACTAGGCAATGAGAGAAGATAACATAAAGCTTTCAGTAGGAAAACAAGGAGTTTAGGTTGTACACATGTTGATTCTGAGCTGAGACAATCCATTTCTTCATTTGGCAAATATTTATGGTGTGTCTGAAACACCAAGCATATCTATTATATAAACTAGGTAATAGTTACTGTAGACACAGAAATTCATTAAAGGCAGATTCAAGGACTACTATGACCTTGACAGTCCATAGTACTTGACTATGTGTGCTCTGAATTTTGTAAGAACAGGAAGAAGACACTGACTCCTTTGTTAAATTCTTCTTGGTCAGATTCAGATGTGAGATTCAATTTCATGTCATTGAATCTGCTAATTTTCTCTAATTTTCAGACACTCCCATATAGCTAATAACCTCCATCGTGGCCCGGATCAGGGTTGTCTTACTCATGTTTTTATCTGCAGTGCCTAAATTAGTGCCTGGAATATAAGTTTCCCAATAAATAACTGTTGAATGAATGAATGAATGAATCGTTAAAAAAATCAACAATTATCTGTCAGAATTCCAGACTAGATATCTTAATATCTGATGTTATATAGTTTTTTATTTCCTCGTTAGCTTTTAAATTGCTGTAGGTTTTTCTTATATTTATATTCACAAAATGATTAAATAATTTTTTAAACAGTGATTAAGTAACTGGTTAAGAAAAATTCCATATCTTGAGTCTGTAATAACACAAATCAAATACTTCAGTTTTTTTTACCTGTCAAGAGGTAACAAAGAGTATGCTTATTATAAGACTTTTTATAACTCCTGCTACTACTACTAGTAGTAATAATACTAGCAATGCTACACTAACAACAGCAGGGAATATTAACTGGGTCTGTTTGCACTTCTGTGGTCAGCCTTTTTTTAAAATAAGATAACAGAAACAAGTATTTGGGGATTTAAGGTGAAATGTTCTGTCTTCCTTTAAACATATCTGTGGAGCCATAACCAAATAATGAACTACTGAGAGAGAAATCTGCTTTCTAACAAGAACTGAAATGTCTTCATTATTTTTTCTTTCCTTGTCAGAACTTTAATGTTCCACTTTTTATAGTAGGCTGTTTAGCCCTCTGTTCTTACAGCTAGCAGGCAATTGGAAATTCCTTATTTTTCCCTAAGAGAGATAGAGATTCACAATATGAAGTCAGCATTTCCGTAAAAACCATCCATGTCTGTTGCAGTCATAAGTAACTTGCCTTTAGAGTCTCCTCAGAACATCCTGCAGAGCTCTGCCTACACCCACTGCTTCACCCACAAAAAATAAACGCTTTGTGAGAGTGATATAATGGTCTAAGGGAACAGAACACAGTTGAGTGAAGAAGGCATAAGGCTTACAGTGCTCTCTATGACATACCCATTAATTCTGATTAAATAGGTGTATTGAGTCATTTGCTGATACATTCCTCGTAAGTCCTGTTTTCCCTAAATGACACAGAAGTTCTATAGCATTAAAAGAGCATACCAAAAGAAAGGTTAAGTTCCAAAAAGCTACCCTTTACATATAAATGCTATGTTCACTTTATTGACTTCCCAAATTCTTAAATTCTTAGTCTTCAACTCTTGTGGGCACTGTAGATTTTTCTTTTCTATAACTTGGATCTTCAGATCCAGAGGAACTGTACAGTCTCATTTTTCCAGCAACTTACAGATTTTCAAATGGCCACACTGCAGAATTTAATCCTCAGAAGAATCATGCTAAGTGTTCCTCCCTGGCAGAAAGACCGCCTTCTACATTTCCTGTTACTAATGGGCAGGCTGTGTCAAGATGATTTCACTTTTATTGAAAGCTATCTATGAACTAGCTAGTCCTCAAAAGGTGTTCACCTGAGTGAGATACATACAGGTTTTCTAGGCATAAGAATGACCATGCAACAAGAATTCACAATCCTTTATAAGGTGTATTAATCAATTCTATTTAAAAAATACACAAGGCTTATGTTAGATATCTATCAAAAAATAGAAAGAAAGAAAGCAAACAAAAAATATCTGGATTTTACTTTATACTCATTATTACTCTCCATTGGCAAGGGTCAAAAGGGGGCTTGCTTGATAAGAAAAAAGTTCTTCACTCCCCTATACTCCTTGTGTCCAATGGTAAAGAGTGAAAGGGAAGCCAGAGTAATCTGAGTGCCCCCTGGAAAGTACTCCCTGTCTACTCACCCCATTGTCCAATATTCCCAGCCTAAGGTCACCAAGTCTCATTTCTTTCTGCTCCAAGAAGCCTAGGACCATAGGTCACTCTGATGCAATATAATGTTGCAAATCTACAGTCAGACTTCTGACTCCCACTCAGTTTCCTCTAGAACTCAGAATCTGTCATAAGCACAATCTCCTACCTTTCTAACCTCCACTCTCAATGTTCCCTTCACATTCTTGATCTGAAACCTGCCACGGTAGTTATTAAACCCAGTTCAATTTCTTGGAGAGATGTTTGTTGTTTTTTTCTGTTGACTTTTCCATTTTGTTTTCTGGATCCACCCCAGCTATCCTGATTTAATTGGTCTGAAGTAGGGCCCGACAGCAGTATTGCTTTTAGAGTTTCTGAAGAGATTCTAGTACACAATCAGTGCTCTCAGCTGAGAACCTTTTCTAAATCTAATGGAAACCTGGCTCTCGCTGAAGGACACAACTTCCTCTTTCAAAAGAGGCCATTTTCCTCTCTCAATGTCCATCATATATCTGGGTCTGGAGGTGAGTTTAAGTCCTCGCTGCTCTTCATTACCACTTATTATCCATTCATCCTAACAGTGCCACAACTCAGTTTTGAATCTCGTCATCAGGCCTCACCACTCATTATACCTCTTTGTAGAATCGTCTACGGACCCTCGGGACGCACTCCTTTTATTCAGAATTTTGCATCCTGACGTATCATCACTCTCTCCAACAGGACTATTGTAGATGATCTTCCAATACGGAAGCCTCTCAATTCCTTGACCTCTCTCTACCAGTGACCTTATCTTGAGCCACATGCTTACCTGGTCATACAAGAGCATATACACACAAAATGTTTTTCTGGTGGAAAATTCCTCTCTTCAGATGTAAATAGTACTCTTCTTATTTAAATAGTACTGCTTTTTTCCCACAAAAACAAAAGGTAACTAATTCACCAGAAAAAGAACTAGGAAATTGAATCAACCCTATAGAGGGTGCTATGGCAAATACCCCATTTATGAACCAGACTACATGCCAAATTCCACTGCTATTATCTCAAAGTATTAAAATTTTTATATATTGAATGATTCCTGACATAATTAAATTTTTTCACACAGATTAGATTTTTTTGTTGTTTAATAAAACGTTAGATTATGATCCAATTTATCATAAAGAGGATTGGCCTATTATCTCATGTATCACATGCCATGAGGAAGGCAATTAGTCAATTTTCCAATTCAAACGTGTTTTAATCATCATGTTCCATCCAGGAAAAGGAAAAATGACTTCAATAATTGCACTCTGCACTTCTATGGCAACTTTCATCTACAAAGCTCAAAACACTAATTTAATTAAGCCCTCCAATTCTCCCAGTGAAGTAGGTGTTATTATTTCCATCTGACAAAAGCATAAATGAAGTCACAGAAAGATTAAGTCATTTGCTTGTGGTTACGCAATGAGTTAGAAGCAGAGGTCAGAATAAACTCTGAAATCTCAGGCAGAGTTATATAGTCTAGATCAATAATCTCTCAGTATCTGCACTTTTTCACAATGTCTCTTCATCTTGACTCCTGCCTATAGGTGGAACATTCGCAATTTTAATTCCTCATTGGGAGAATCCAAAGCACAGACTATTCATAAATGCTTCTAATTTTCATTTTTTATCCCACTTTCTGGGATGGCATTCATTTGAGGCAAATCCTTGTGGTATTCCCTTCCCTTTTTACTCAAACACGCTTTGTCAAAATATTCTATCTTCTTACATAATTAGGTGATCTAATCTCAGAAAGCAAAGCTGTTTGCTTTTAATTAAGGAATGAATTGTACATCAAAGTTTCATGGGAAATTTTCAGAATCTTCATTTAATCTTTTCTAAATGAAATGAATCTGATGGCTGCTCTGTTGGCATTAGTCACAGTACATGCCGTACATGATTTAAGAAGTGTATTGAGCAAATGAAGTTAAAATATACCAGGAAGTAGTCATTATCCAGGGGATGAATATTTAGACATTTTCAAGGGCTAAAAGTCCATCATCATATTAAATTACCATATAAAATCATCCCATCTTTGTCAGAGGCAGTTCCTTACCATTGTTTTCTAAACTTTCAACCAAAGGGCCTATAAGCCCTCTCAAAAACTAATATATTTTTAGAAAAACTCACATAGAAAAAAGCAATGTCTAGTCTTATCTAGTCACATTATACAAGGTCAAACAAGTTTGCGAATTCATCCTAGAAAAAGTGTTACATACTTCATTGCCGAATTACTACACTCACCTTCGAAGTACTCCCCTTGGAAATCTATGCACCAATGCCAGCACCTAGTCTACCCTTCAAAGGAATTTTGGAACTCTTTTTCGGGAATGGCCACCAGAGCTATCACCATATTACCTTTGATGTCCTGAATGTCATCAAAATATTTTCCTTTCGATATTTTCTTTATTTTGGGGCAAAGAAAGAAGTCACTGGAGCCAGACCAGGTGAGTAGGGAGGGTGTTCCAATACAGTTATTTGTTTACTGGCTAAAAACTCCCTCACAGTGCCACGTGAGCTGGAGCATTGTCGTGATGCAAGAGCCATTAATTGGTGATGAAAAGTTCAGGCTGTCTAATTTTTTCACGCAGCCTTTTCAGCACTTTCAAATAGTAAGCTTGGTTAACTGTTTGTCCAATTGGTATAAATTCACAATGAATAATCCCTCTGATATCAAAAAAGGTTAACAACAGCATTGCAACAAGTTTGCAAACTTAATTGTCAGTCCTTCATATATAGATGTTGAGACCAATAAGGTCAAATGGTTAAAATCAAGATATGTTATTTCTTACTGTTAAGTAATGCATTAGTCATCATGGGATACCATAATAGAATACCACAAACTGGATGGCTTAAATAACAGAAATTCATTGTTTCATAATTCTGGAGGAGAAAAGTCCAAGATCAAGCATTGGTTTTTGGTGAGGCCTCTCTCCTTGGCTTACAGATGGCTGCCTTCATGCTGTGTTCTCACATGGTCTTTCTTCGGTGCACACATGGGAAAAAAAGAGAGATTTCTTCCTTTTCTAATAAAGACACCAGTCTTATCTGATTAGGCCCACTTTGGGGCAAAATTCAGTCTATAACAAGTAATTTGATGTTAGTCAATGAAGCAGAAGAAAAAGACTCATTGCCATGTCCAGGAACACCCCCCCAACACACACACACACACACACACACGCACGCACACACACACATACACACACACACACACACACAGGGCACACACACTTCCCTGAGCTGGAAGGACAGAATTTAAATATGTATAAATACATATATATGTACATGGGTTTGTGTATAGAGGTGGTTGTATTCAAAAAAAAAAAAAAAAGAAGTCTTTGCTTCCTTAAAAGAAGCTAATTCCATGATTTACTGCTAACCTTTAATTCAAGTTCCACTTTTTAAACAATTTACTCCCTAATCCAAACCCATTTACAAATACAACTGCCATTCCAGGCCTAGGAAACTTCTCCTCTGAAGCCTACTTCTCTTTGTGTATATTCAAAACTCAGCTCCATTTCAACTTTTAAAAGGAAGCAATACAATATAGCAGAAATTTCCTTCATACTATAAATTAAAAGATCTGAAATTTAGTCTTGGCTCAGACATTCAAAGACATTAAAATCTCAAGAACTACATTTAACCTCTTTCCCCTCCAACTTCAATTTTTATTATTATCCAGATTCGAAAGAATCTATTATTAAAAAATTCTGAGAACTTCAGTATATGTATTTAAGAAATAGTGGTAAATTATAATGGTAAATTATAGTTTGTATCAGGATATTCTTCTTTTACTTATCAGCAAAAATGGCCAGTATTTCAAATATAGTAAACCATTTAGAATCATTTAGAAGGGTGGATGAAAAGACATGGTAATAAAGTATGAGTATCCTTTTTTAGGAGTAAATAATGTAGAAAATAAGAATCCCTTAGAAGTTTCTGGCAACTTCATAATTCTGCTGCTTAGTCTCACCAACAATAATAGTCTTTATGGTTCTGAGTAGCCTAAAAAATTTTAGAAAACTATTTGGTAATTTATGAGATGTGCCTTTCTAGAAACGGTTTCCCATTTGTACTTATTTTTTATTCCCTTTTATCCATTCTCATACTATTTTGTACATAATCCCATTGCAGCAGATTTCTGATTGTATTATACATAATTAGTTATTTGTAAGTTGTCTTCTTCATATATTGTAAGCTAATTAAAAACTGGGATCAATTATTCATTTAAATGTGTTTCCCCAGCAATTTGGCATAATGCCTAGAACAAAGTATGACTCAATATGTTTGTTTAAACATGTAGAAGATTCCTCCAAAATAGCAAATAATAATTTGATTTCCCCAGATGTCTGAAGTGTTTCTTCTTGTTTATATAAATACGTAGAGTATTGAGGAATGGATTATAAAATATTCAAATCACTACTACTTTTTAATTACTAACATCTTTGTCTTTTAGATATCCTTAAAATTCAGGTTATCTACTTTCTAAATCACGGGTCTCCATGGGTCATTTGTAGTATTTGGGCTTACAAATTAGTATGTGTGTATAAAATACAACATTATATAGAGGGGTTGTACTTATTTGATGGTCAGGAATTCTGAGAAGCTGAAAAATGGATTATCAATGATCTGTGGAAGTACTATTTCTAGAATTTGTCTTTTACAAGAATGTTTCCTATTTTCCTCATGTTCTAAAAGGCATGAGAGTTAATATTTTTCCTCCAAAATATAAATAAAATTTATGTCTATTTTTTGATAAAACAAAGCATTCAGGAGAACACTAGAATTTACCACTGGCAGTCTTGGTGAGTTAATCAGATTATGTTCCCAATAAAGCAGGTCAAATGAGTAGAATAGTTCTTCACAGTCTGACAATTAAGTTCGCGAACTTGTTGCAACGATTTTGCTGACCTTTTTTGATATCAGAGGGATTATTCATTATGAATTTGTACCAACTGGACAAACAGTTAACCAAGTTTACTATTTGGAAGTACTGAAAAGGCTGCATGAAAATGTTAGACGACCTGAACTTTTCGCCAACAATTCATGGCTCTTTCATCGTGACAATGCACCAGCTCACACAGCACTGTCTGTGAGGGAGTTTTTAGCTAATGAACAAATAACTGTATTAGAATATCCTCCCTACTCACTTGATCTGGCCCCCCATGATTTCTTTCTTTACCTGAAGATAAAGGAAATATTGAAAGGAAGATATTTTGATGACATTCAGGACATCAAGGGTAATACGATGACGGCTCTGATGGCCATTCCCGAAAAAGAGTTCCAAAATTGCTTTGAAGGGTAGACTAGGTGCTGGCATCAGTGCATATCTTCCCAAAGGGAGTACTTTGAAGGTGACTAGTAATATTCAGCAATGAGGTATGTAGCACTTTTTCTAGGATCAGTTCACAAACTTAATTGTCAGATTTTATAGATTCTTTACAAAAAGAATTTTTGTAATTATTTTTTAAAAGACTTCACACCATAAATACTATGTTGGTAGATAGTCTTCAGTCACATTCTAAGCCTAAGGAAAATGAGACTCACATAGGTCCCAATAACGGCCTAACCCATGGTTCACAGAGTGTGGCCTCCTGTCATCGGGATCATATGAGAACTTGTCACAAAGGCAAACCCTTGCACCCTTACCCCAGACGTACTGAATCAGAAACTCTTGGTTGAGACCTTGTAATCTGTATTTTTACAGGTCTTCCCTATGTTTCAGTTTAGGCTAAAATGTGAGAATCAATGGTCAAAACTCACACAGTCAGTTGATAGTAAAGCCTTGATTTCAACTCTATCAGTTTGATCTTTGTTTCAAGAACCTTGATTATGCTGTTGATGCAATAAATGAGTGTTTTATTGATGATCCTAATAACTTTGGAAATGACAAAACTCTGTCAAACTTTCTTTTGTCAGTATATACTTTCTTAGCTAAAAATCTCTCTTACATGCCTTTATGTTCACTGTTTTGTGTATAAAGAGATCTGATTTAAAATCAAGAGTTCTCATCTCTCTTTTCTTAACCAAATACGTCATATAAATCATTCTCCTGCATTTATTTTCATGATACCTCTATCTCTCTCCAATGGAAAATTCTGTTTCCATTGTTTCCATTTTATCTCTCTCTTGCTCTGGCCTCTTTATATTAATCGTGATCATTGCTTACACAGGCTCTAGCACAGCTTATCTTAGTGAATGAATTTTAATGCCAAGTTGTTTAGATAGAATTGGAAACTGCAAAGGAGATTTATAGTTCAGGGAACATCTTCTGGAGAAGTCCCTAATTTACTTTCACAGTTATATAGAATTTAGATCTCTTGTGTATATAACACCGCCTGGAAGCAGCAGCAATTGTATTTCACAGGCTGGTCTACACAAATGATTTAGACCAGACTCTAGACAGTAGGCTCTCTTTTCCTTACCTTTTTCCCCCAGGAAATATTTCTTAAACATTTTGTTCTCTAAGGAAAAGGAAAAGAAATGAAATTGGACTATCACAAATATAAACAAAATCAGAATGTCCTTCCATATCAAGAAGCTATGTTCATCACCAGGAAAAGCAAGCTACTCTTTCCATCTCTGTAAGTAAGACAGACACTTTGTTGACCTATAATACAAATAAAGAAGACAGAATGTTCCCTTTGGGAGTATCCCCAGAAATTATCACTATGGCCATTTTTCATTCTTTCCAAAAATGACCCTGAGAACAGAAACATAGCTGAAGAGTTGCTGTGTGGTCGGGACTCCAGAAAAACCAACTGAATCAGCCGGGCTGCCCTTGCATACCATTGAGCCATGTAAACTCTGCCCACTTTTTTTGTGTGTGTTTTTGTGTTTACCTTTATGGCACTGCATGGTCATGTGAGTCAGAAGGGAATAGGATTCAAGTTCAAGCTACAGGTCACTAGCCAGAGGACACTGCATAAGCCACTTAAACGCTGAAATTTAGTTCTTTCATCTGTACTCTGGAAACTTGACGTGGCCATCCCTCCCACAGGAATTCTGAGGATAAAATTAGAATGAGTGGTTCCCAAATGAAGATAATTTTGACTCCTTCTACCCCCAACCCCAAATGACATTTTATAATGTCTGGAGACATATTTGGTTATCCCAGCTGAGGTGGAGGGCAGATCTAATGCATAGAAACCACGGATGCTGCTAAACATCTTACATGCACAGTCCAGTCTCTACGACAAAGAATTATCTGGCCCAGAATAGTCAACAGTGAGAAACTCTGGATTAAATGGTATATGTAAAACTCCTTTGTGAATTAAAAGGACAGTTATTCAACAAATGTGTCAGGCACTATCTTAGAAGCCAGGTGGTATTCTTACGTTAAATGTAAATGCACAGAGATGAGACACTAAGGTTCAATGTGCTTCAGTCAACCCGAAAAGACTCAACTTATTTCTTTGACCTCTCAGTGCCTTGTCCAGTATCTTCAGTATAGCATCGTGTTTTTCTAGCTTATTTAACTGATTCAGTCAAAAAAAAATGGCAAAGAACTCTTAAAAGCTGCCAATGTTTATTCTGTGTCACAAGTATCTATTGATGTAAGGACATCAATAGATATCCAAGAGCTAATAATCTGGTTTATTATCTTCAACAGCACTTATCATAATGATATGGACATAGTATATATAGTCAGTAAATATCCCAGAATCCATGTGTGATAATATCATTAATTTTTCTAGATCAACAAAAAAGGATTAAGTGAAGTATCAAAGTTTAATCATAATTGATAATGATAATAATAATAATTTACACTGGAGTGCTTACAATATGTCAGGCACTTACAATTATGTTGATTTACTTAATTATGTTGATTTATTTAATCCCCATTTTACATGTAAGGAAACTGAAGCACAGAGAGCTTCAGTAAATTTCCCAAAGTCATACAGCAGATCAGTGAAAGACTTGGATTAGAATCTCAAGACAGTCTGGCTCCAAGGTCTGTGTGCTTTATTTACCACACTATTAATCACAGAAGCCTGTGTCATCTAGCACAGCCACAGCTATGGAAGACATTTAGCAGGTGTAGAATTCATGGATCAGCTCAACTCAGCGAAGTATTAAAACAAAATCATGCACACCTAAATGACAGCTGCCAGCCAAACAAACAAAGAAACACTGACATATTTGGGCTAAGTCATAATACCCCCAGTAAACCTGTAGCCCTTCCAAAAACCTGGGGCCCTTTGGTTTAGATCAGATTGTTTACGTGGCCAAGTACATGACCTCCTTGTTGCAAAACACATGTTCACTGACAGTGACATTTCAGTAGCTTTCTGAAAGAGAAATTGCTGCTTTCACTTGCTTCCTATAAATTGTGCAAAATGGCCCATTACCTCTGGTCCCTGTAACAGGAAACTTCAAAGGCAAACTGAGAGGAGAAAGAGAAACACTCATCTGAATAGCAAGCTGCCAGTAAGCAGACAATGTAAACTGAGACACCTGCAGGACTAGGGAAGGATGGGGCTTCATGGCCTCAAGGGCACTCCGAGCAATTGCTTTATCTGCTTTCCTAGTTTTCCTCTCTGTTCTGCCAAATGTGATTGGATGTGATGCAAACCCTTCACTATGAATCAGATTCTCTTTCACAGAAACACACCCGCATCTCTCTCCTTTGGCCCCAAATTCAAGGAAAGTCAGTTTAGTGTCCAGAACTTTGAAAATAACAAAACCAAAAAGAATAGTCTCCTGGTAAAAAAAAAAGAAAAAAGAAAAAAAGCACTGAACTTCACTGAATCATACTTTTTGTCTGTTAAACTATTTAAAGTCAATTGTTTTATTCTGGTTATAAAATTCATTTATAAACCAGTCTGTCTTTAAAATAAAAAATCTGCTGAGAGTATAGAAAAGAACTTGATTTATTCCTGCACCAAAATCCCATTTTAACAGTGTTTATGATATGGCTCGTTGACCAATCCTTCAGAACATAGCTATGAACAACAACAAAAGCTTTCTACACATCACATAATTAGCCTATAAAACAGATGTTCATTTCTTCACACAATGTGAGCATTCATGGAAAAAAAAATCACTATTCCATTTAACTCTAACATACTCAATGGATGTGCATTTTATAACATTAAAATAAAATTGCACCCAAAATGTTAGCAAAAATTTGGAACCATATATTGTAGTGACTGCTACAAATGTTTTAATGATCTTGAAAGATTCTGCATGAATGCAGAAGCACAGCTTAGTTTTACCATAGTCACTAAATATTAAATTAAAACATCAGCGCTCAAATCATAATCATAAGGAAGAAATAAATGTGCATTATGATGACTTGAAACTTTTGAACATAATTATATAAACTAGGTTACTTTTCTCCTCATAAACAGCATATGGGATGGGCTATATAGGAATCATTTGTTCCAGTTAAAAACTGAGGGGCTACAGATACAGACAATTTAAGTAACTCCCTGATAATCTACACTACTTTTTCATAGAAGTAAAACTTAAATCTTTGTCTCTTGAGTCTCAGTTCTGTCACTGTCCTATTGAGCCATCCATTCCTATGTGCCCTATGATAAGGTTTATACTCTCTTTCTGAGAAATGAGAACAATATGGGCATAGATTTTTATAAAAGTAAATTATTTCTATTTTATAGGATTGTCTTTTATTCATCCCATTTTCTGTGAAAATGTTTTTTATTAAAATTAAATGATGGTGATAAAAGTGGTAGCTGTTTGTATTTCTAAATGGTCTTTTTTGGTATACCAGTCTGAACTTCCTCTGTAGCACATATGTAAAACCTAACTCAAAATAGGTTAAGCTAAAAAGATAATTTATTTGCTCACAGAATTAAAAACATAATCCATGGTCATAGGTTCAGATGTTGCTGAATCCAAGATTCAACTGATGTTTTCAAGACTTGGTCTCTCTCTATCTCTTGGCTCTGCTTTGGGTTTATTTTGTTTTGTTTTGCTTTATTAGTTTCAGGTGTACAAAACAATACAGTGATTAGACATTTATATACCTCGCAAAGTAATAGCCAAAATAAGTCTATTACCCATCTGACACTATACATAATTATTAGAATATTATTGACTATATTCCCTATGCTGTATAATATATCCCTATGACTATTTTTCTAATTAGAGTTGACATTCAATATTATTTTGTATTAGTTTCAGGTGTACAGATAATGGTTAGCATTTATATAATTTATGAAGTGATCCCCCTGATAAGTCTAGTACCCATCTAACACTATAGTTTTTATAATATTATTCAGTATGAGGAATAGTCAATAATATTGTAAAAACTCTACTTTGTGTTTTAAAGGCTTTATTCTCAGATTTCACATGATGGCCTTAGAAGATTCAAGTTTACATCATCCTTACTGCTAACCCTGCCAGTGGGGAGAAAATTCTCTCCTGACCAGCTCCAGAAAAATCTGAGAGTGGTTAAGTCACAACCCTGAACCAATCATTGTAGCCAGAGGATACAATGTTCTAATTGTCCATCTATTAAGCCCGAGGTAGAGTCAGACTCTCATGATCAAAATGAAGTAATCATGAGGAAAAGGTGAGCCCCTAAAAAAAAAAAAAAAAAAAAAAATCAGGATGCTGTTAACACAGAAAGTGAACAATTTTGAGTTAAGCAAAAACATTGGCTATACACTAGTCTTGAAAAAATAATGCCTTGACAACGCTATATCAGTTTCCCAACTTAAAAAGAAAAGTGTTATAACTCCCTCAAATCCCCAGAGCTAGACACTGCTGTATTCATGTTCTAATAGTGAGTAACCTTTCATGATGCCTACTAAGTAGTCACACAAAAATCTCTGAAATTTTAAGCAGCAAAAAGTGTAGTGCCTGCTTTTCTCCTCAGCTGTTTAGACAGCTCAAAATTCAACATTTCCTCAGTAATAGCCAAACATGTCCATTAAACCCTCCTTCCCAAAATTCTGAAACACAAAGGCATCCCAGCTATTAAAAATACTGTTATGAGCTAAATTCTAATTTACTCATATCAAAACTGAGAGAATAAAGGACGCGAAATATTCAGCCATCATGCTAGCGATACTCCTAAGTCAGACTTTGCTCAAGTCAAGCAAAGAGGTTCCAGTTAGAGACCTGGTATTGTTTGAAACCTTCATGTTGTCTCTGTTTGGTAAGTAGAAAAGTGTTCGAGTTATGATGCTCTCTAAGAAAGGGGTAAGAACACCCAAATAAGTGCAAATAATTTATTTGTATATTAAACCTTGAAAAAAGAGCCAGGGTTGACTTTTAAAATAATCCCACCATTTCTGCTGTGTTTTCTATAAATTGCTTCAAACTCTTGTATATCCCCCAAAGATGGTTGGCTTTGGATCATCAACCAAAATTTCAAAATGATTTGTAAGGTCCAGTAGGGTTCATTTCCTTAAAATATATGCTGTATCTGTTGAAAATAGCACCTTCACAACACAAAAATAAGAAATTTTAAAAATATAAATGTTTCATAGAGAAACACTAATATAAATAGGAAAACACAGGTAACTGATGGAGACTCTGAAAGTCTGGACCCCACAACACTCTACCCTAAAATCAGTGTTTCCCTAAAATAAGACCTAGCCAGACCATCAGCTCTAATGCGTGTTTTGGAACAAAAATTAATATAAGACCCAGTCTTATTTTAATATAAGACCTGGTCTTATATTAATTTTTGCTTCAAAAGACACATTAGAGCTGTAGTCTGGCTAGGTCTTATTTTCGGGGAAACATGGTATTGCTCTTAAAGTCACTACTGGGCTAATTTCTAGTTCTATTTTATTTTATTTTATTTTTACATCCCTCACACCGTGAACCCCCCTTCCCCCATCCACCACCACCCCACCTCACACCGATGGGCTAATTTCATTCCATGCAAATTACTTAAATGGCTCATTCGGAAACCCTGCTCATTCACTCACTTCCGCTGTGATCACTAGAAATTTGTCTTTTGTTACTACCAATGTACTAAACATGCTTTCTTAAAGTCTTTTTTCTGTCCTCATTTTTCTTGATCTTTTACAATAACCTATGTTTTGTAATATATATTTTATTCTGATAGTTCTCCTTTCTTTTATGTAAATAATCCTGGCTTCATTCTACATTTAGAATAGCTTCTCCATATGTGCTTATTTCCCTTTTCCCTAAATGTGGATAAGCTTAAAGAAGCCAATACCTTTCTAACATGTATTCTTCTATTTAATAGTACCTGGGAAAGCATTCAAATAATAAGTGGACTCTAAGATTTAAATAGGAGGATTAAAATGTGCAATAAATATAGTTGCTCTGATTAACTAGTTAACCATTAGAGGATACAATATAGTATAGGCCTTATCAACCTCCATTTCATCCAGTTGAGTTTATAGAGTCTAGAAAAAAGCTAAGAGCTATTTCCCCATCTAGACTGTAAGCTCCTCAAAAGTAAAGGTAGAAAGTAGCTTCTAGGTGACTTTTTTTTTCTTTTTTTTCTTTTGTAGTCACAGCACCTAAGCAGTGTCTGGCCCAGAGGAGATAATGAAAAGCTATTTTAAAATAGCAAGTAGCCCAAATGTCTAGAGCATATGGTATATGCAGAGAAATAAAAACCATACTAAAAATGTACGTGAGGAAATATTGATCTACGTTATAAGCATTTTGGATTTATTCTTTATGTAATAGCTCTTTCTTTGAGAGATTTTGTGCAGAACATAATGTGAAAAGTTGACACTGACAGTCATTCCTTGAACCTTTGTACTGTTTGAACTGGGCCAAATCAACACCATCTTACAAACAATTGTTTACAAAGAACATCCTGACCACAAGGACCAATACTTGTTAACTCTCTGAAGATAGAATCAGTAACCAGCCAGGTATAACCAAAAAGTAACTCAGCTTGTTAGCACCAATAGAAATGTTTTTCTACTCATGTAATTATTCCCTTCCTTTTCTCATAAAAACCCCTTGCCCTCACACTATAATCGGGACAGTTATTTGGGTTTCTGTCTGAATCTGTGCTTTCAGAATTGTAATTATTTTTGATCCCAAACACTTGTTGCCTCTCATTTGGGCTTTTTATTTTTAGGTTAACAAGAATATATAATAAATTATTTCATGCATATTAAAGCACTTAGAAATGTGTCTGTCATATAATAATTCCTCTATAATAGTTATTATAATCATCTTTATGAGAGCTATGTTTATTGTTCGTTTTATAAGAATTTCTGCTTCGTGTACTGACTTATGTTCATATTCAGATGTCCAAAACATTGAGTTTGCCTTTAGTATTTTCAAGGCATTTTCTCTACAAAAATAGATTGCAAGAAAACTGCATCTACTTTTAGTTTCCTACTCTAAAATAAGTATAGCTCCAAAGTCAACCGCCTGCTTTAATTCCCAGAACTCATTCCCCGTCAAAAATCACTTAACTCCAATCTATCACCAAACATGAAAAATTTCAGCTTGAAAGAAGCTCCAGCATCTGCCTCCACACCCGGGACCACAAAGCCTGAGTGAGCAGTTGTGGCTGCAGGCTTGAATAAAAGGGATGAGTCTAAGCATGATTGCTGTGTGAGCTTTGCAAAAATGAAGAGACGATCACAGAGGAGACCCAGCTCAGGAAATTGGGTAAGTGAGTAGGCAGCTCTATACAGACCACAAAAAGTTAATCAGGTTTTGGAACAGTTTTACCTTAGTTTCTATTCTTTTGGGATAACTTCCTTAGTAGCAGCCAAATGGGGTTCCCTAAGGCCTGCCAAATATCCCATTTAAATTAGCATATATTTGCATTTGTTGACATACAGAAAAATGTACTTCCAGACTACCAAAAACTGTCCTTCCACACTCTTAAGTAAGTCGTTTTCCTCTGTCTGGCAACCAGGGCAGGAATGATGCAGGAATCAGTGTGGCCTTCTTTTTTTGTGACTGAGTGAGTACCTGTGCTGCTCTAGGCGATTGATCCCTTCTTTGCAAGGCTTAGTGGTCTCATTTAAAAATGAATGGGTAATGACAGAAAAATCCTCTAAAATTCCTTATAATTTCTAATATTCTGATTTCTATTAAACACATCTTTGCAATAGATAGGCTGTTGATTTAAGTTAAGGATTGGCAAATTATAGCCTAGAGGCCAAATGCTCCTTCCACCTCTTTTTGTAAATAAACTTTATTGAGGCATTGATACACCCATTCATTTATGTCTTATCTATGGCTGCTTCCCCCAATGACAGAGTTCAGAGGTTGTGACAGAGACCAATCAGAGGAAAGTTGAAAATATTTATTATCTGGCCTTTCACAAGAAAGTTTGCTGTTCTCTGATCTAAGTGAAAATAAAAAGGAAATTTTATTTTCTCATCTATTTCTTTTGCTCATACTGTCTCCAAATATGAGTAAACTGAGAGCTCATGAATAAAAGTTATGTTCACAGTTATTTGTTCTATATTTACTTATTTATTTATTTTAAGGAGGGCACAGCTCACAGTGGCTCATGCAGGGATCGAACTGGCAACCTTGGTGTTAGCACCATGCTCTAACCAACTGAGCTAACTGGCCATCCCTATTTGTTCTACTTTTAAACAATAAGAATCAAGAGGAAAGAAATGACAAATTGGTGGCAAATTGTTCTGATGTTCAAGCCACTAGAGAGTGCCATGTGAAATGCTATTGTCACACCCAAACCAGTTCTCAGGACTGAGTGGGAATGGTCTGAACTGAAACATCAAATTGTCATTATATTCGAAGTAATTTTATTACACACCCACTTGAAATAGGACACTATTTGCTTTATGGCTTTAAAAATGAGAAATGACTTAGCATCAAAATCTTCCTATTTTCTCTTGAATGACTTTTTAATAGCTGAAGATGGTAGTTGTCTGAACTCCATAGTGAATCCTATTTTAATTATATAAAAAGGAGAAATGCTAAATCGTGCAATGAGTAGGAAATGATTTTAAAAACTTTCAACAAAATATATAAAACAATTAGATACTGATTCATATATGACTTGATACTTCACTTTAAGTGTGTCCCTTCTTAGATCATTAAGTAGAAAATAAAAGCAGCTATTCAAATATTTTTACATTTTTTAAATGGGACATAGCTAAAACTGTGAAGTGTGTGTCCTTGGTTCTTCTAATAACAGCCCTCACTCTTTTTGAGGCTCAAAGCATCTCAAGTGATGAAGACTTCCTGCTTCACTGTAAAAGTTGTTCCTTTTCAACATCCCTTTAATTCCCATGATTTCTGTTCATCAAGTGACAACCCTGTTCTTTTTCACCCATTAAAATTTATTGCCTCATTTGCCAAACAATTAATTAAAGTTTATTGGAGTGACAATTGTTAGCAAAGTTACATAAGTTTCAGGTGTACAATTCTGTATTACATCACCTATATATCACATTGTGTGCTTACCACCCAAAGTCAGTTCTCCTTCCATCACCATATATTTGATCCCTTTTACCCTCATGTACCATTCCCCTCCCCCCTTAACATCTGGTAACCACTAAACTATTGTCTGTGTCTATGAGTTTTTGTTTTTTTGTTTGTCTTGTTCCTTTGTTGTCTTCAGTTTTATATACCACATATCCGTGAAATCATATGGTTCTCGATTATTTTCTGTCTGATTTATTCTGCTTAGCATAATAATCTCAAGATCCATCCATGTTGTTGCAAATGGCACTATTTCATTTTTTATTATGGCAGAATAGTATTCCATTGTGTATATATACCACATCTTCTTTATCCAATCATCTATCGAAGGACACTTTGGTTGTTTCCATGTCTTGGTCACCGTAAATAAAGTTTAACCTGTATTTGATTTCCAGCATTGTGACTTTGGGGAAGTTATTTAACCTCACCCAGCAAGACAAGGTAATCTATATCTGTCAAATTTGAAAATGGTTGCTACTTCATAGGGTTGTTATGAGAATTCTACTTGCCAAATGTATATCCCTGGTATATAACACATCCTTACAAATATCATTAGTCAATTCATTTTCCACAGAAAAATAACAAGACTCTCTTTCTCCCCTCCCGCATCCATTGGTTTTCCAAAATTGCAGTTTCCTACCAATCATTCACTTCTTAGAGTTTAATAGCTTGTATTTCCCAAGTTCTTAGCTGATACCTATCAAACAAATCCCACTTTTGTTGAAATTATTCCTATGTTAAATTTACAAGACATCATGTGTCCCTGTCTAAGGTAAAAGAAGACTCATTCTCAAAATGCTGTACTGGAGGTATTACTGATGGATCCCATAGATTTAAAATGTTGCGAGGCCAGCAGTCCATGGAAGCCTATAGATCTCTGTTACTTCATCATTCCTGACAGTAACCTAAGTAGTGATTAATTATTTTCCACTTTCCTAAATATATCAAGTGTAAATCCACAGAATATATTAACCAAAGTCAATAAACAGAGAGGAATGAAACATTTAAAAGCCTTACATATAGACAGAAAAGCTACTCTGATGATATGCATTTAATCGTGTGTGTTGTTTTAAAGGTCAGCATTACAGTTCAATTAGTAATTTTATTTATTAGTGCATTTTTCCTAGGAGAATTATTTATCTCAGCTTTTAAAACATCTTCAAATCCCAATTTAAAATATCTCTTGGAAGGAATTCCCATCAGATCTCTTGGTTTGACTTATACTTCTTCTTGAAATTGTCATTTAATACCATTAAATTCCGTTTTCTCTCAGTCATCTCTAACTCTCTGCATAGATGTAGAGAGAATCTTTGTAGGTAGATGTAGGTAGAATCTTTGCATAAACAGATAGATAAGGCAGAGGGATTGTATTTACATAATACAGGTAAGGAATCCATGCCCTTGGTCTGTTCTGCTCCAAAAATAATAATAATTGTTGACTCTCAAAAAGTTAGTACCAAATGAGTCTAAGGTGATATTGAAGATCTTCCTCTGAAATGAGGAAGATCTTCCTCTTTCTAGAGAAAATAAATTTAACACCATATAGACATATAAGATTTAGTTTACCACTATTATTATAATATCCCGTAACAGCAATACAACATGTGAAAAATGAGAATTATATAAAAGAATCATTAAAAATAGTAATGAACAAGAAGATTTAAGGAATTAAGTAAACCAAAATAAAGTGGAGAATGGATGATATGAGACAGGTGATAGCATTTGTCATCATTTTTCACCCTACTTATATAACATAAATAAACAAACAAAAAAAGAGAGCATTTCAAGTCAGAAACTTGTTTCTCTCAAATTCCATGTGCAAAGGAATCAAAATCTAAAATTCGTTTTTGTATTTATAAAACATCCAGCAAAATTAAAAACTAGTACTAAAGTAATAAATTATTCTTACTATTCAATGGTCTCTGCCATACATAAATGCTGAAATAATACAAGGTATTCATTTTCATAGCAAGAGAAATGGTAGTCTATTGTAAGAACTGCACTTCTGTTACTTACAATGATTAACCATTGGTTTTACTGAAGTCAGAATCATGAAATAAGAGCTGTTCCGTGAGCCATTATCCTTAGATGCCTCTACAACCTGATGCATCAAAGGCCATGTCTATATTTGTATCTGGAGTTAACTTTAAGTAGAATGTATAAAGATTTCTATTGATTAAAAGTTGATACACTCTCCTGTGAAAAATAATAAGAAATGGAACTGCACGATAAGCAATTGATAAAACAAACAAACAAATAAAACCTATTATTTTTCTAATGAAACAAAATTTAGTTTTAATTTAAAAAATTATGTCAATAAATGAAAACTAATGTGTTTGAAACTTGGTTTGCCTGGACTAATGCTCTTTTGATGATAGAGACAACATTATAAAATGAAAGTGTATTGTGAGCATGTGAAGTGAATGTGTGTGAGAAGGTGACAGAATGGTGCAGAGTATGGTACAGAATTCCTATGTAAGATGAAAGTGTTTAAAGAATAAGAGAATTTATCAAACCTCTGAAAATATTCTATTTTTGAATTTTCAAAGAATAACCCAACATTCAGACCTATTTTTTAAAACTATCAATGTCCATGCTTGCCCTTTGGAACAGCTATTTCCTCTAAAGTTTTTTTTTTTCTTTTTTTGAACAAAGTTATTTAAACCAATCATTTCTGAGTAACCATTTTCATGATCCCAGTTATTCATTTGGTTGACAGTCTACTTTCCTTGGCTAATTGGAAAGATTATCAGTGCCACATTGAAAGAATTGGTGATAATGAAACCAAACTACCTGTTAATGACACAATTTAGATCTCATTAGTAGACTATACAGCTCAATGTATAAGGACTGTTACAAGGAGATAAAGGGATACAATCTCATCAGAGGCCTCCTCCTCTTTCAAGTTTAAGTCTGCTATACTCCAAATAGAGATGTCAGAAGTGCTCTGACCTTACTGAGTTGTCAGGTGGAAATAAATTAAGCAGGATATGGGCTAATTAATCATTAGCTAATATTATTGGAAACATGACAGGCACTTCTTCCTTGTGGCATTTAAACCTTGTATTCACATTTCTATTATATGCACCACATTTTAACTTGTATTCTCATTACTTACTTAACAATCCTTACCCTTCCTCCTAGCCACCAACAGGCTATGAGCTCCTGGAGAGTAAGGACTTTATTTAACTTAGTCTTTGTATCTACTCCAAAAGTGTAGGCATTCATTAAAAGTCAATGGAAGAAATGACTGAATAAATAATTAAAACATGCTAACACCTGAAAAGTAAAATCAATGGGGGAAAATCACATAAGAACTAGAATAGATGGCCAGGGTTAAACAGGTGCACAAATTAAAGAGACATTTCCAAATTACGTCCACGGCAGAGAGGTCCCTAGAAGAGATGGATGGTCATTGAGCCGAGCAGCCTTGAGACTGGTTGCCACCTGGTGGCCTTAGTAAGTAACTTATGCTTCTGAGTCTACCATGGTTATATAGTAAACCGCTGAAAAACTAGATCCTAAACTGTGGTATCTCAGACATATTGGGAGTTTATTTCTTGCGTACAGGGATGCAGGCGGCACATCCATTCTCTGAAAAGTTCCAGGCACAGTGGCACACATTTCTTCTCTTACAAGACATTGGAGAGAATTAGCCACATATTAATGCAGGGGAATCAAAGAAATGTACTCTAGCCATGTGACAACTAAAATTCTATTTTTATGAAGGAAGAGAAAAGACAGGGATAGCTCTGCCATACTTAAGTTTTTCATTTGTAAAAACAAGAATAATAATATCCATCTCAGACTGTCTATAGAATTAAATAATAAATATCAACAGATAAGGATAACAGAAAGTAAAAAATACAAAAATTTAGCTAGCATGCCTAAATAAGACCTTGATTCTTAGAAGAAATTAATAAGGGGTTGTTTTCATTCATCTAAGTAGGAAGAACTACATTATATTTTATTCTATTTTAGGTTGAATTCTAGAGTTCTAGATGACTGACAGAGAAACTTCATGTATTCACAAAGAGTCACCATTCCCCTATTCTGTGCCAGGTACCATGCTAGTCACACAACACAGCAATGAACAAAATAGAAATCCTGCCTTCAAATAGATATTAAACATATATGACAGGAAATTTTAGAGCACAGTTATTTATGATCTTTTGCCATTTCACCTTGTAAGAGGAATCCATTCTTTTTTACACTGCTCACCTGTAAGAATAAAAATGTCCATGTTTTACTTGGGTTATACAAATATTTCCTTCAATAATAAAAAGCTATGATACAGGTTGTTTAAAAAAAAACACAGCATGCTGGCAGAGCAATTAATAGGAGGATTTGACCAAATCTAGTGGTGATCAAGGAATGCCTCCCTCATATAGTGACATGTAAAGTGAAGCCAGAAGTACCACTGAATGCCAGAATAGGGTTGACAAAACAGTTCAAGCACAAGAATTTTTATGCAGAGATTTCCAATGCTGGAAAAAGCATGGGCACTGGCTAAACTGAAAGATAGCCAGTATGACTAGAAGGCATACCAGAAGAGGAGAACAGGGTGGAACAAGATTAGGTAAACCAGATCATACAGAGACTCAAAACCTATGCTAAGGCTTTTGAACTTTATTGAAAGAACAATTGGAATTCATAGGCTATTTGAAGCAAAGGTATAGCATGATCGAATTGCAATATAAAAAGTTCAATCTAGCTGTTAGAGAATGAACTAAAAGGAATAAAAAGTAGATTCAATGGGACCAATTCAGAAATGTTTGCTCTATTATAGACAAAGTACCATTTTGGCTTGAACTAAGATGGTGGAAAAGAGATTGAGAGAAGAAAAGGGAATCAAGAAATATGTACAAGGTAAAAGATCAGGACATGATAATTGATGGAACAGAATGAGGACAAGAAGTAGGGATGAGAAAGAGAAAGATGAAAGAAGAATCCCAATATTTCTAGCTTGAGTAACGGAAGATAACTGATGTTATATCCTAATGTAGGAAACATACAGAAAGAAATGCCTCAAAGGAATAAGAATGCTTAGAGGAAAAGTATAGCATCCCTTACAGATTTTCTCTAACAGCATTTTTTTTTTCCTCTCCTAGAATACTATTGCTATTCTTAGGTAACCAAAATACTTTTTTAAAAAATCAGATAGATGTAAATATCAAAGTCATTTTACGTGCTATTTATTTTAGAATAATACTTGCAAAAGTTATGAGAAAAAGTAAATAATTCACTGACTAGCAAGAACATACTCTTGCATTTTGGAGCTCTTAGTTTTCTTTACAATGCCCTCCTTAAAAATCCGAGTAAAATTAGTTTGGATGCTACAATTTGACAATGGTATAAATTTATCATTTCGTATCTGTAATCCTCGGCTTCCTTATCTGTAAGGGGATGGTTATAATCATCCTTACTGTATGGATTTGTGATTAAAATTAAATGATGTAATCCCCATGAGTTCTAGCACATTGTAAATATTCAATAAATAAACTAGTATGAATGGTAATACTAATATTGATGTAGTATTGATAAGAAATTTTTTATCAAATAAATTCAGTAATGTTATCTATCTTTACACTAAGATATTTACTTTCCTCTCTTTTGATCTTCACAACAAAAAACATTTTGCCTAATCTAATACTTTATTACACTTACACAACTTACATATTTCAAAGTTCTTTCATATGCACTGGTTCACTTGAGCTTCACCATATCTATGTAAGATAATCATGGCAGATATTACCGTCCACATTTGTAAATAAGAAAATTAAGCCTCCCAAGCAAATTTTATACATTATAAGCTAGCACATAGAGGAGCCAGACCAATAAAACAGGTCTTTTGATCCTTTGACAAACAGGAAAATAGAAAATAATTCTTTCACACAAAATTCCTTCTAAGAACTCATATTTCTCTTAGTCTACTGCTGTACCTTTGCATTTCAAAAGCAGAGTCTGTGGTGGAATTTTTGAAATAAATTATGCTAATATTGGAAAGCACCTGACATTCTGATTCAGAATTTATGATTGCATGTAAATCTGAATCTTGTCAGTGAGATGTCGACTAGAGCTTATCTGAGAAATAGTACCAATACTTCTACACGTAACACTGGTATTTTTGTAATTGTAGGCCATGAGAACTACACTCCTTCAGTAAACACTTATTCAGCAATAAATATACAATGCTATTTATTATTAGGCTAAACTCTTAAAAATACAAAAATTAAATAGGCACAGCCCATAACCTCAAAAAGTTTACAATACAAAGGGTAAAGAGACATATACACAGATTATTGTCATAAAGTTTCTAACATCTCTATATTAAAGTATTTTATCTGCCTGTCTCTCCTCCTGGACTGAGAGCTTCTTAAATTAGCATCATTTTCTAAGAAAGTTAGGAATCCAAAAGGATGAGCAGCAAGCATAACAGGGCCCAGATGAAAGCTTGTAATCCAAGCAAAAGGAGTAGGATGTGATAAGTAGTGAAGTATGAAGCCACGTGATCTGTAGAAGAAATTGAAAGTAAGTCAGCATGGAGAGAAAGTAAAATCTACGTTTAAGGTAGAAAGCAGAGAAGATTATTCACTAGATGAGGCTGGTGGGAGTGTGTCCAGCTTTGAAATATTCATTCAATATGAGAAGAGGAGCAGAATTTGTGGAAAGAGGAGTTCAAATTTAGACATGTCATCTGTGAAACTTGCATATGAAGGTAGGTCATTTTATATACAGATTTGCAGTTCCAAAATTACAGATTATTAAATGATTTGTGAGTAAATGATAATCAATGTGATTTCTCAAGAGGAAAATGGTTACAACAAGAGATGTGTTCCTTGTAGGAAAAAAATATATATTTTTAACACCACCAACAGTGTTGGCAGTCCTTGAAAAATTATATAATGTTATACCAGGAAATAGAAACTTTTAAGTGCTGATATGAAAAACTTAGATTCTCTCCATGTGCTAAAATTAGAGGAAAAGTGGTAGGTTTCATCTCTGATGCAATGGTTAAAGGGAGGGCTTGTAGTTTAAAAGAGCCAGGCTTCATGTGAGAATGCCCATTTCAAACATAATAGATGACAATGAGACTCCTTATATGTTTTCCATTCAAAATTTTGAAGGAGGGAAAGAACTAAGAAATAGTTATATGAGTGCTTTCCTACCTCTTTAGAGCTTCTAGAATTCTGTTATGTCTTTCTTTCTTTCTTTATAATAATTCTCATCATAAATGTATCTTACAACTAATTAACATCATTCTTGAAGCCTCAATTAAAGACATTTAGCTTGAATAGCTTTTTTCATAATTGTTCATGGAGGCAATTTCCCCGATTAGTTTATGAGGGTTTTTAAACTATGCCAGAAGCATAGAAATAAAATAGAATCTGTACTCCTCATTCTCATGTTCTCAAATAAAACCGTGAAAATGCCACTGTAAGGGTAACACAACAAAAAGCAAAAATATCAGATTTTATACCTGGCCTACACTTAACAGGCTTAAAACTACACCTGTTTTACTAGGTTAGCCTGGGTATAACTTATATATAGTATAACTTATTTATAGTATAAATCAATAAAACATGCCATAACTATATAAGCATAGTCCCAAAGGATATTTAATCCTGGTCTCCACAGCATTGAATCAAAAAAGAGTCTTAAATGAATCAACAGAAACACTCCTGAACGTAATTTTTTTCTTGTTTGACCTTTTATAAGTCCATGAGCTGTAGGCATAGTCTCAATGGATCTAGAAACTATTCTGAACTGCTCCCTGGAAGAGCCCAAAGATAAATAAGAGAAATAACACATCCTGTTGAACCAGCTAGCTAGTTTTTCTTCACCAAGCTCTCTTCTCCCTTCTCCTAGGGAATGAGGGGTCAGGCTTCAATGGCTAATATTAGAAATCACATCCTTTTTCTTTACATGTGGCTCATTATATTAGGGTGTGTATCACTTCCATAAGCCAGACAAAGAAGGATAGGTGATGGTAAATTATAAGAAAGAGATAACTACAAACCAAATATACCTCTGGAGTTCCATAACCCTGAATGTGTCAAGAAAGTCTGGATGGTGATCTGTCTGCCATTAGTCTAATTAGTTGGAATTTGGAATAAACGGCATTTTGGATAACTTCAAACTCTGAGAAAACACTATTCAAGGAAAAGCTGGCAGCATGAATTGAAGTGCTCGTAAAAGGCGTAGCATAGAAAAGATTCAATAATTATTATCAACTATTATCTATTTATTATCAAACACTATTGTCAATATAGTAATTGAATACTTGGAAATAAATATCTTCAAATGGTCAGTAACAGTAATAGCAAGATAGTAGTAGTAATACCTAACATTACTGACAACTTAGTATGTACCTGGCACTATGTATTCTATCATTTGAACCTGAAAACATCATAAGAAATAGATAAATTTATCATCTTGATTTTACTGATGAAAAACAACACGGTACAAAAAATCTAGTAATTTTTCCAAGATCATACAGTTAATACTGGAGGAGCAACCCAGTAAAATGGAATATTATAAAGAATATGGAAAATGTTCTTATTTAGATATATACGTAGTAAAATAGATATCTTTAAAAACTCTCAACACAAAATATTTAGAAATGATCTATAAAGTATAACAAACATTTTAAAGACATAGGTGAATTCTTAAGAAAATAAGAGGAATCCCAGGGGCAAAATAAAGGAGGAACTGAAAATAAGAATATATACTTACTACAAAGTAAAATACAGCTAGACATGATTTACTGATCTCAGGACATTTATTATACAAATGGCGAAACCTGGGTCTCACACAAGGTGAAGTGTTACAAATGAGATCCTTACATAAAGATAAAAACCTCAGAGGTCTATAGTCTTAGTAAAACAGTAGGTGAGGGGGGAAATTATTGTCAGAAAGGAGGAAAAAAAAGGAAAATTTAGCTTTTATGTAGAATCCAGGTGGAAAAGAAAAAAGAAAAAGAAAAAAGAAATCCTGGAAATGTCTTCAAGTCACATCTAAGTCTGGATTTCTTATTCATACTATCTGCAAGGTCCAAGAGAAAATTAACCTAAAGTAGTAGCATTCTGAAGAATCAAAGGCAAATTTTCTCAGGATAAAAGCAAAAACCCAGGACTCTTTAGATTCTCAGAGGAAAAATATCCATGCTACATATGAATTAACACATAAGACTACAAACAATTTAGGAAAATATATTACTGTCAGTGAAAGTCAGCAGAAACAATCAATAGCAGAATTAGGCATCTTATAGTATCATTCATGTAATTATAAGATTCAGAATGTAAAAATATTTTTAAATATTTAAGTATACTAAAATAGAATAACAGAGCAATGATATAATTGTTTTTAAAAAGATAAGACATATTTTAAAATAAGTGAAAAATAAATTTAGAGAAAATGAAGCTGGACCACCTCCTTACACCATATACAAAAATAAATTCAAAATGGCTTAAAGACTTAAATGTAAGATCTGAAACCATAAAATATCTAGAAGAAAATATAGGAAGAAACTTCATGGACATTACCCGGAGTAAGATTTTCACTGATATATCCCCTTGCGCGAGGGAAGTAAGAGAAAAAATAAACACGTGGGATTACATCAAACTAAAAAGTTTTTTCACAACAAAGGAAACCATCAATAAAACAAAAAGGGAACTTACTGAATGGGAAAAGATATTTGCCAATGATATATCTGATAAGGGATTAATATCACAAATCTATAAAAAACTTACTCAACTCAACTCCAGAAAAACAAACAACCCAATTAAAAAATGGGCAGAGGACTTGAGGAGACATTTTTCTAAAAAGGACATACAGAAGGCAAGAAGACATATGAAGAAATGCTCAACCTCACTAACCATCAGAGAAATGCAAATAAAAACCACAATGAGATACCACCTCACTCCAGTCAAAATGGCTATCATCAATAAATCAACAAACAACAAATGCTGGCGCGGATGTGGAGAAAAGGGAATGCTAGTGCACTGTTGGTGGGATTGCAGATTAGTGCAGCCACTATGGAAAACAGTATGGAGGTATCTCAAAAATCTGAAAATGGAACTACCCTATGATCCAGTAATTCCACTCCTAGGCATCTACCCGGAGAAATCCAAAACTCCAATTCAAAAATCAGTATGCACTCCTATGTTTATTGCAGCACTTTACACAATAGCCAAGATATGGAAACAACCGAAATGCCCATCGGTAGATGACTGGATTAAGAAGCTGTGGTACATTTATACAATGGAGTATTATGCAGCCATAAAGAAGAAAGAAATCTTATCATTTGCAACAACATGGATGGATCTAGAGAACATTGTGTTAAGTGAAATAAGTCAGAAAGAGAAAGACAAGTACCATATGATCTCACTTATATGCGGAATCTAAAGAAAAGAATAGGTGAATGAACTAATCAGAAACAGTTTTGAAGACACAAAGAAAAAAACCGAGAGTTGTTAGATGGGCGGGGGCGGTGGGGGGGTTGGGGATAAGGGGAAAGGTGAAGGGATTGGGAGGCGGCTGGTGGCCGCAAGATGGCCTCAGGGTTTTCTGGAAATTAATTTGGGGAACTTATTCAATAATGTTGTAGGGATTTTGTTGGGTATTCGATGGGCATGCGTCCTATTTGGGAGACCACCTCAGGGATGGTGTGGATGCCTGATCGTGGCGTTGTGCACCAGAGGCTGAACATTAATGAATGCCAACTATAATTTTATGTGTGTGATGTGATGGCTGGGTGTGAGGTCGGAGGGATGGTGGGTGGGGGGAGGGGGGTTCACAGTGTGAGGGATGTGGATGGTGGGCGTCTAAGTATTACCTTGTCTTGTACACCTGAAACTAATAAAATAAATAAATAAATAAATAAATTTAGAAATAAAAAACGTTCTAAAATTAAAGATATAGTTAAAATAAATGTTCTAATTAAACATTATATTTTAAGTAGTCAAAGAAATGTTGATGAATTGAAAGATCTATATGAAAACATTACTAATAATACAGGACAGAAAAACAATAAGCTGTAATATAAAAGATATGGAAGCCAAAATGAGAAAGTCTAACATATACCTATATATAATTGGATTTTGAAAAAAAAATGAGAAAGAGGGCAAGATACTTGAAAAGACAATGGCTTTTCTCAATGGACTTCTACTCATAAATATTGGGTAAAAGAATTCAGACACAAAAGAATATGTTCTATGCAATTCCATTTATGTAAAGTCCAAAAACTGACAAAACTCATCTTTGATGATAGAATGAATTCCAAACAGTGCTAATATTTGGGGATAGGAAGTAACTGAAAGGGAACCTGAAGAGAACATCTGGAATTATATACATATAGTATTTATTGATTTGTAGGCTGGCTAAATAAATATTTGTGGTCTGTAAAGTCATCAAACTATACCTAACAACACTTTTCTGCATGCATATTATACTTCAATAAAATCTTTTTAAAAGGTTTAGTGTTTTATAGAATTAATTATATAAAAATCATCAGGGCAAGGAAGTATAAGTTTCATCAAGAAGCATATAAAAACCGCAGAAGAAAAAGATAAGGAGAAGACCCTAAAAAGCATCCAGAGAGAAAGAAACAAAGACAGATTACATGTAAAGCAATGTCAATTAGATTTTTTAAAAACTCAGCAAACAGCAGCAAAGTAAAGCAAAAAACAGTAAAATAATATTTTAGAAGTACTGAAAGAAGATAATTGCCAATCTATAATTTTACACCAAATACAATCATCTTAAGAATACACATAAACTTTAACATACTATTTTCAACCAACCAAAACTATAAATGTTCATCATAAAAAAAATTACTAAATGTCTTTCAAAAATTTGTTTTAAAAAAAAAGAAAATGCTCCCAAAAGGAAAATCTGATGAGAAAAGTAATATTAAGAATTTAAACAATTTAAAGCACAGTCAAAATATACAAATAAAAATATATATTTACAAATTTAAAAATTGATTTAAAAATAGGAGACATGTGGAATGAGGACATAAATGCAGTTAGATAACCCCCCAAAAAAATCAAAATGAAAATGAAGCAGAAGCAAATTTGAAGAGATAAAGGGTGAGAATTTTCCAGAATTTAGGAAAGACAGCAATCCATATATTGAGGAAGCACTGCAAAACTTAAGTACAAGAAAAACAAAGAAAACCATACATAGCCTTTTCATAGAAAAACTGATAAAACCAAATGGGAAAATCAAAAAATAAGGCAGAAAAACTTAAGATATATTATTCAAAGGAACAAATATAGATTTTACAGATGATGTCCCAACAGAAGTAATGGAAAGTAATGAACAATAGAACAAAATCTTTAAAGTACTAAGAAATATTTACCAGCTTATATTTGTGTAAATATATATCCTTCAAATATAAAATATCTTTCAAATATGAAGGGTAAATATATTTCCAAATGTATCAAAATAATCAAGAGAAATTGAGAGAAATGTCACCAGTAGACCTGCACAGAAAAGAATATGAAAGGGGACTTTACTAAAACAGTATCAAAATAATCCAAGATGGAAACCTGGAGACATCAAAAGGAATAGAGTAACGGAATGGGTAAATGTGTGTATAAATGCAAATTAATATTGGCAATACGAATCAATAATCTAAGAAAGATACCCAGTTCACTTGATTGACCCAGTATGTCTGAATAGGTGTTGATGGCTAGCGTATCAAGGGTAATAGACCATTATTTACCATAATCCTAACTGCCTACAAAAGTCCTATGCCAAAAGGGTCTGAAAACCAGAAGTTTGCCCAAGTGATTACTGTCTTTGCTTGGAATCTCTTGCTATCATACCTTTCAACTAGATAAATCCCCTAAGTTATTCCTCATGACTTGAATCAAACCCAAGTTCATTGTAAATGAACCTTAGATTTTGCTATTTAGTATTTTGATTTGTTACATAACTAAATCCCTCACATAAAACCCCATTCTGCAGCACCAGCAAAGCACAAATGTCCCATAAGGACTCTAGATAATGCCATTTAAATCGGACACTTCAACTTACTCTATGAGAATGATTCTACCAATGCCCAGGTGATTTATTGATTTCACTTTTAGATAAAACCAAAGTCTATATTTCAGGGAAGATATTCAGGCCAAAATTTAAATAATGCTAGAACACAGAAAAATGTTTTAATCCTCCTTTACCTTTAAAGACGGTTTGCAAATACAGAAAAGCTAAAACTTTATGAAGAGGAACTCATATTTAGATATATAGTTATATTTTTCTATAAGAATTTAATGTTACCAGATGTTTTAATAAAATGATTATCACAGTCTGAAAGGTTATACAAAATATGCAAATTAAATTTCTCTGCTTTAGAAAACATTTAATTAATTCTGAATATTTAGAAATGTATTATCTATTGTATATCTTTCTATTACTTCTTTGAAGCAAATATATACATTATAAATTATATATATATATGAAAACACACATCTGTATACACATAAAAGATAACTGGAGTAAAATGTTTCATACCGAAATAGGTGTCTTACATAATTATTGATCCAAATGCATTTAACAGATGAGAAATAAGTAATACCTATTTTAAAAACAATGAAAGATATACTTGTAAGACTAACATAATTACTTTTGTTTTTGCTTTCCTCTTACAATATTTAATGCTATTGACATATTAACCTATTTGCTCTTAGGCAGCATTGACTATTGTGTGTCTTCCTGTATGTGAGAGGGTTATGTCTAATAGAGCTCCTATGAAAAATTTTAGGACTAACTGTCCATTGGAGAGGGTTGTGAGGCCTTGTGGCATCTTATGTGATGTTTCCTTATTACAGTCCATGCTCTTGCCATGGGACCACCACCATGGCAGCTAATTTGATACATGCTGCCAGTTTTCAATTCCTATTGTACCAGATAAAGGGAATGTCTATTAATAGTGCTGGTTATATCTGTTCACAGACAAGTTCTTCAAGTCCACGCCTAATGCACAGACGTTTAAATGTCCCATACTTGTATTTATTCTGGTCGTACAATATTTTAGTCTTTCAAAGTTATCATATTGCCAAAAAAGTGATTATGATCAGTGACTACGGGAAAAATACAATAAGTAACTTAGCCATGTGAAAAATGGTGGTTTGTGAGATTTTGAGGAAACATAGCATACAGAGATGAATTATTTTACAATAAGGAGAAAGATTAAGACGCACCTGGAATTTTAAAATGTTATGGCTAAGGACTTTGAGACTCTTCCATATTTCTTTTCAAAAATTGTCTAAATTGAAATTTATATATATCCTCATTGCTCACCAAAATAGCCTCTTTGAGAATGTTAGTAAAATACTAAGGAAAGGAGAAAATCTGTGGGGTGCACTATTTCACTTTCTTAAGGGAATAAGGTGTGGGAATGTTTCTTTGACTTCACAAACTGATGAAGACTCCACACACAGAGATTTTGTCTCAAACAGAGATCATTCCAAAACATTTTTACTTATTCCTTCCTGTTTCCATTAATCAATTTATTAATCCATGCACTCATCTACTTTAAAAACTTTATTTATTAGTTTAGTGCAAAAGTAATTGCAGTTTTTGCAATTTTTAATCTTTTAAACTGCAATTACTTTTGCACCAACCTAACCGTATGTATTAATAGTCCAGTAGCTGCTAAGTATTGCAATTTTAAAAAAAGTTAAAACATGATTCCAATGTTTTGAAAGTCATAAAGAGTAATTTTCCTTATAAACAAGTAATTATGTCACAACTTACATGAAATTATAAATGTAAACCCAAAGTACTATTCAAATTAAGAAGATGGAAAATATTTCTGTAAAAGACAGGAAATAACAGAATGCCATTCTATAACAGACTGTCGTCATTATTATAATCATCCTCATTATCATCCTTCTCATCATCTATCTTTCCACTAGAATGTAACCCTTATGAGGAATTGTGTCTTTTCCCAGCATCTAGATTAGTGCATCGTACAACAGAACACTCACTAATTATTTGTTTGTTTAAACAAAGGAATAAAAAAATTCTAGTACAGATTCCTTGCTTTACACATGATAAAATATAAAATGACCAATTATGCATACAGCTGAACTAAAACCTAGGTCTTTCTGTTCCCGGATTGTCCTTACTTGGGAAGTAAACTCAGTATAATTTTACACACTATTGTTACTGCAGCTGGCTATTTGAGAGTATGAAAAACTTACTAGGAAAATAAATTTTAACAGACAACAGCGGAGAAACATTTGGAGTTCACCAACAGGTTGATTGAACAACACAAATATGGTAAATAAAGAACCTGTGCCTTGAAGAAAGCTCTATATTTTATACCTCTAACTTAAACAAAAATAGAAAAGCAGTCTTTATGTAATAAATGATTTAACATTTTAATACTTCTCCTTCATTCTCCTTATTTCCCATAAGGTTTTATAGAGATTGTTATTTAGTTCATAATAGGAAAATATATTCAATTTAAATGTAATATTCTATGTAGTCTAAGAAAAGATTCTACTACTTCAATTATTTTCTGCAATAGTTAAAAATGACCATAGGTCATCTGTCTATTTTATGGTCAGTTTTGTGAAATGAATTATTTTTAATTTAATGAAATATTTTAAGAATACATGTAAGACAAACCTGTTTATGATATGTCAATAGCTCTGATTTTAAAGTCTATGAACATATTTAAAATACAATTTTATAGATATCAAGTGTATAAAAACAATTAGTCAAAACTCTAGTAATCTCACACTACAAGAATGTAAAACAGTATTTTCCTTTAGTCATGCAGCATTAAAGAGTAGTGAATACTAAATATGCAATGTCAAATATGCCAAAATTCTCACAAGTGAAAATTGAGTAGCAATGGATTATTCTAAAAGAGAGAATGAAACAAAAATAGCGCTGGCCAAGAAACTTTTAAGAATCTAGAACAAATTCTATGTACTAAAATCAAAAGAAGCAAATAGTACAATACTGGCCATAAAATAGCATAACTAATTTGCATATTGTATAGCAATGTACTTTGTAATTAGATTTTACAGACATAATTATTTATCTGACACCTGTATTCTGATGTACATCCTACACAGAATTTCTCATGAATATTTCATCGGATCCTCCTAACATTGTTAAGATTGAATAAAATAATATACGTAACATACTTAAAAGAGTGCTGAACACATAGTACTATATAAATATTAGATGCTATAGTGGTTTTTTTTAGAATGCAGCTCCTCTCAACCTTTTATTTTTTTATTTTTTTATTTATAGTTTCAAGTGTACAAAACAACATAATGATTAGACATTTACACCCCTCACAAAGTGATAATCCCAACAAGTCTACTACCCATCTGACATCGTATATAGCTATTACAATACCATTGACTATATTCTCTATGCTGTACTTTACATCTCGTGACTATATATACATCCTATGACTATATATATATATATATATATATATATATATATATATATATATTTTTTTTTTTTAATTATAGTTGACATTTAGTATTATTCCATACTAGTTCCAGGCACACAGCACAGTGACCATAGATTTTGTTTTCAGATTAATCTGTATCTCAGGGATTATGAGGATGAATTGAGATGATGTTTTTACATCATTTACTCAGTCATACATAAAGTAAATTTTTCATTAAGGTTAGCTTGTCATTTCCATCATTACTATTATTATTATTATTTCCATTTTAAAGATGACATTGAGGCAGTGTCTTGCTTAAAAAGTGGCACAAGTATTAAACTGAAGATTCAATGCCCGAATTTGTATCACTTAACATCTAGCCCAGTCATTGTTTTCCTTTTAATACTTTCTTTCAACACTTCTATTCTTTAATGTGCTTTCGGACATAAAGGGAGTCTTGGAGCTCATACTTCTAGAAACTGAGGCATAGAATCTGAAATGTGGTCACAATGAATTCAGTCATTCATTTAAAAGTATATATTGCTGTCTACTTTGTGCTAGACACAGTGCTAGGTGCTGGAGTTAACCAGTGAATGAAAAAACAAGCAAGGTTCCTGTTCTTCTGCAACTTCCCAGCTCCCAGAGAGAAACTACTCGCATAATTATTGGTTTACAACAGTCATCGATGTTGTGACAGAGATGTACATGGTGCTTCAAGTACTTCCAATAGGGACAAGTGATATGGCCAAGCAGGTCAGGGACGACTTCTCTAAAGAACTGAAGAAAGAAGTTAGCTAAGCTAAGGCAGAGTACGGCAAGGCAAGTAAGTATACCAGATGGAAGAAATAGCCTGTGGAAGAAAATCTGCACTTGAAAAAACCATTTTTTTAAAGTCCAGCTTAGCTGTTCCAAATATAATGGAAGGAAATCTGGTACCAATATGGTCTGAAGAAGTACTCAGATGACATACGAGTATCATGCAAGGCTGTGTAAAAAGTGTTAGGTATTCTGTTCTTCATTCTAACAGTTATGGAAAGCTTTTTAAAAAAGTGATTTTATGGGACTGGGTGAGAATAAATCAGATGCGCAGCTCAAAAACATTACTCTGGCTTCCATGTTTTGAACTGGAAAGGGGGCAAGAATAAGCATAGGAGAGCAATCCAAAACTGGCTGCATGACGAGTTCATGGTACCTTGGACAACAATGATAGGGCTGGAATTGAAAAGAAGTGGACAAATTCATCAGCAAAAATTAGAAGCGGAGGAATAGGAGATTCATATTTGTAACTCTTCTGCCCACCTGTAATAAGTAAAGTCACACACATAAATGAGATTGCCCAGGAAAATGTTTAGTGAAAAGAGAAGAGAGCCTACAATGAAGCCTAGAAGAACTGTGTTAGTTAGAGGAAGATGAGCTTGAAAAGTAGACAGAAAATAGCCAGAGAGGTAGGAACAGCACCAGACCCAAGAAAGGTAGAGCTTCTTCAAGCAGGAAAGGACATTTAACGATGTCGAATGTCCATTGGATTTAATGGTATAGAATTCTTAGAAAGAGCTGGTTCAGTGATGTGATGTGGAGAGAATGTGATGGGAGATAATGAAGACATGGAGACAAAGACGATAGCGTAGTTCCTCATGGGAAGAAAACTTCCTTGAAAAACTTGCATAATTCAAGACTGCTAATTCAAGACTGCTGTAACTCAAGATAGATTCTGACAAAGTGTGGAGGATATCTACGTATATGGCATATGTGGTACTGACACTTGACTATACCATAAGAAGAGGTTTTTTTCCCAGTCTTATTGAGATATAACTGACATATAACACTATATCAGTTTAAAGTATACAACATAGTGATTTGATATATGTATATATCGCAAAATGACTTCCACGATAAGTGTAGTTAACATCCATTACCTCTCACAGTTAAATTTTCTTGTGATGAGAACGTTTAAGATCTAGTCTCTTAGCAACAGAAGAATATCCAACTCACTCCACCTACCAACTTTGTATTAAAGCAATTCTTGATTAGCCATTTGTAGTGATTTGCATTACTTCATATTTGGTGCACATAGGTATGTTAGTAATGAGTGATACCACATTATTTAAAATTTGCATGCACTTTTGGGAAACTGGGCTATGAAGGGGGCAAAGAAGTCATATTTTTAAAAACTGAGAATGTGGCAACATCAAATGTATGTGATAGACGCCACATCAGTTCTATAATCTAAATGTCTGAGTTCATCTGTCTTCCTAGTTTTCCCTCAGTTCAGTGTTTATCAGCATATAAAGTTGTCAATCTGATAGGAAATCAGCAGCAACGTATTGTGTATCATCAATTCTGGGCTCACTGTAAATGATGATTAAATGATTAGTATCTAAGTGATTGCTGGGTAAGGGGAGGGTAACCATATCTTCTTTTTTTTTTAACATCAAAATTGAGAGAAGTTAAGATTGCTCCACACAGCTGTTTAAAAATAAAACAAGTTAAGGTTTGGCTTACTTAAGTACATCACATAATCCAACCAGAGTTTCTTTCTTAAAATTAGAATATAAAAAGAAAGGGAAAATAGGGCTAAAGCAGGGTTAACTTAGGGTTGATTCTTGATGATTTGAGATCATATAACCCACACCTTTAAATTCCATCCTTTGTGGATTTGTTTACTACAGTTAGTAAATAAGCTGGGTTTAGTGTACATGTAAATTTTTATACTATTTTAATTTTTAATCTTATTTTAATACTATTTTGAGTACCTACAAATGTACCACACAGTGCAGGTACACACACACACACACACACACACAATTTATATTCTCATACATCACTTAGATACAGAAATTATCTCTATTACAGATGAGAAACTCAAGGTCAACAAAATTAAGTAAAGCGCCCAAAGCTATATGGTTTGTGAATGGCTAAGCTAGCAGAGATGTAATTTGACCCAAATTTTTGTCTCACCTCAACGCCTCTTCCTGCAATGCCAATCTAGTTCTCTGGGTTGTGGTACAGGATTAGATGAAGTAGGGTGGAGGTAGGAGGTAAAGGATAAACAGCAAAACAAATAGGATATAATAGTAGATCCATATTCCTTATGTGATACCCCACCCGCATCCCATGATGCCTGCATTCATTTCCAGAAGAATTTTCACAAACACATCCCTAGTTAGTCACCATGGATGTATGAAAACAAGCTCATGCTCAAAAAGACATTTTTCACTGGGTTCCTCAGGGGGCAAGGAATGAACCACCAAACCTGACTCTATGAATCAAAAACAGGCATATCTTTGCAACGTTAATATGTAAAAGACTTCCAAGGCAGAAGAAATTGTTGAGTACCAATAATGAGAAATGCAATGGCAAGTTAAACCAGAAACTTCAAAGGGGCTTTTTTCTCAGGAGAACAAGCTGTTGAAATGGATTCTATCTTAACAAGACATTATCTCTAATGGAAACAGAAATCTTCTGCTTTCTGATCTAGGTCCCAATATGCAGAACAAGCATAAAAACTTTACAAGAATTACAGATTAGGAAAATTACCATTGCTGGAACAATCTAATAATATGAAAATGCAGATCCACAGGGGGAACTTCATATTTTAGAAAGTGAATCATCCAAAATAAACTGATGAGTTATGAACTAAAGATAAATATTAGCGCAAAAGAGAAACGATCTGTGTTCTCAGGTGACTATTAACTCAGAAGCATAATTTCCTGATTTTAATATGCAATCATCATCATCTAATTTTAGAAGTTAAAAAAAATTCTTTTTTTCACAAATTAAGTTGATTTTCAACTATATAGTAAAAGAGATAAAGTAAGAAGTAAAATAAAATGCTTTCAACCTTGATTTATGAACATTTAAATATGTGTAATTATGTTTAAGATAAGTTTTTATAACACAAGCAAAATAAAGACAATGAATTTGGAGAATTATCACCTACAGAACCCCCACATACACTTTAAAACTTAAATTATATAATTTTGCTATTTGTTATGTTTCTCTTATGATCCAGGAACTGTCTTAGGCTGTATCTAGGCTACTAAAAAGATAAGGATAAACAAAACAGTCAAATATCCCTACACTCACACAACTTGTATTTCTAAGTGGGAAACAGACAATAAACATCAGAGAGAAAGAAATTATATAGTAGATTAGCAAGTGGTGAGTGCTATGGACAAAAGAAAAAGTAGAACAGAGTAGAATGTCCAGCTCATCTTCCCAACTCCAGACCCATCAGATTCTTATCCATGGACCCCAGAAGAAGTAGCCACACAGAGGTAACCACTTTCCACAGACCTTTCCATGAACAACTCCTTCAGGTTTTCCCTGGTAGCTGGGTGTGCTTGGCTTCTTAGATTTCCACACAAATCTCCCTTTTCCAGATCTTTTCTTCCCTGGTTCTTCTACCTTTGTGTAAGGCTGATTTCCTACAGCAAAACTTTAATCCCATAAAATCATAGCTCTGCTTCCCCAGGTGTACTCTGACCAGTACACAAACCATTCTTCATAGTGCAATCAAAATGTTCTTTCCAAAAACAAAGTGTGATCATGTTCTGTATCTATTAACAGCAGTCAATGACGTCTCATTTCCTTCAGGATAAAGTCCTAATTTTGAAAAATTGGTTACCAGGCCCTCATGAGTTGACCTCAACCTATTTAAAATCTCTCACATATAAAGGCAGAGAATTTCCACCCTTTCCTCAAACTCTCTCATCTCTAGACCATCAAACATACCTTCCCTTCCCTGAAGCATTCCCCTCATCTAAGAAATTTTTTATTCTTCAGACTTCAAATGAAAGGTCCCAGTTTTAGATAAACCGTCCCAATGTCAACATTACTAGTCAGGTTTTTCTACCATTAAGACCTACAGTGTCCCATGATCCCCGTTCTGTAACCTCTTATCACACTGTGTTTGATGATACGTCTTCCTTACTAAACAATAAGCTCCCAAACGACAACCATGTCTGTTTTGTTCACTGTTATGTCCTCAGTGCCAACATGATTCCTAGCATACAATAAAATACTTTATCAACATTTGTGGGACGAACAGATGGCTGAATAAATAAATCAGAGGTATAAGAGTCATATATTCCTGTGCAAAAAAAAAAAAAAATAGCACAAATTTAGAGGATTAAAACAACACACACTTATTATCTTATAGCTCCTGGAGATCAAGAACCCAGGCACAGCTTCACGGGGTCTGCTTCTTCAGGATCTGTCTCTCACACAGTTACCATCAAGGTAACCACCTCATCTGAAAGCCTGTCTGGGAAGTATGAGCTTCTAAGATTATGTGGTTGTGATAAGAATTCATTCCCTGCAGCTTGTTGGACTGACAGCCTCAGTTCCTTGCTGACTGTTGGCCAGAGGCCAATCTCAATTCCTTGCCATGTGACAGCTGTCTGTATCACTTGCTTCATCAAAGCCAGAAAATGAGACTCTATTGCCAAGACAGAAGTGAGAATATTTTCAAATCTAATACAGAAGCAGCATCCCCTTAACACTGAGGTATAATGTTGGTTAGGAGCAAGTTACTCACGGGAAGGGAATGACGCAGGCCATGAATCCCTGGAGGTGGGGATGACTGGAGATCAACTTAGAGTCTGCCTACCATAACAGGCATGTAGCAAAGTTGCGCTGGAACATCTATGATGAGGTTCTACTGGTTATCAAGGGCAGGTATGTGGGTGGCTCAGACTAGCCTAAAAGTTTTGTGACAAACTGGTTGGGAGACATACTTTATGGATTGAGGTGGCCTTCCACAGGTCCTAAATTTATTTTGTCTAAATGTATTTAAAACACCTGAGTAGTAATAACTAGTAGTAGAAAGATTTTAGTGAATTCTAGTAATATTAGAAAAAATAGAGCAAAAAGTAAACCTTAAGGAGTGAATCAGTCAAATGGTTCATTATAATATTCATTCATAATATATGTAGGCTACAGGTTAGCTGTGGCTCTAATTCAGGTTCTACCTCTGCTCCATGCATCTTTTGTGCCAGGATTCTGACAAGCTTCACTGATTTGGAACATTCCATTCTTGAGACAGTAGAATGGACCAGAAGCACTGTTGGAAACACAGAATGCCTATTAAAGCACGTGTTCCAAAGAGAAACATTGTTCCTTCCATTGACATTCTGAACACGGGTGGGAACTATGCTCACCCATGGAAGCACTAAGAGTTACCTGGCACTTCTGGGCAGAGAAGAGGCATTACTGATTGGAAACGACACAACATGACAAAAGAATAATATATTCTAATACCTTCTTATTATTGCTATAGGAAAGGAATCTGAGGCTTAGATAGGTTAATGATTTGCTGGAGTTTACACTATAAGTTAATGGCAGAACTAAACCTAACACAAGTTTTTCATCCATTTGCTCATTCTTTCAACAAAGTTTTATTTCACTTTTATAACGCATTGTCAGAACTCAAACTAGGAGCTGGGGTACGAGAAATGAATGAGGCTATAGTTACATAGAGATCACAGCTTATTGAGGAGGTACGTATGTGAAGAGAAATTCACTACATTACATTTTCTTGGAGAAAGATTTACAGTGAAGATTATTTGAGCTAGGCAATGACCAAGGAATAGAAATGTGCCAAGTAATTAAGATGGTATAGTTTGAGCACTTCAGGAAACAAGGACAGCATGTGTGAAAGCTTAGAGGCAGTGATGAGCATGAGAACAGAGATTTAAAGTGGCTGGGACACAGGGAGATGTAGTCAGTGGAGCATATGAGGGATCCCCAGAATGGCTCCTCACATTACACGGATTTATACAAAGTTTTTCCTGCTTTGGCCATTGGAAAATAATGAGATTTCTGTTGACTTTTTAAAAGTAATTATATAAATATCACCAAAAAGAAACAAGAAAGTTGTTTAAAGAATGACAAAGTCCACTGACTTTTAGTGACGTAAGCTCAGCTTCTATTTTTTCTTCTTAGTTTAAGATTTTTATGTGTAAACGTTGCCTTAGAGTCCATGATCAACAAAAGTATGAGGGAGATCCACAAATTTTAGAGACATAAGTATGTGATCAACTATCAAAAGAGTCACATAGCAGATGTGTTTCTGTTTGCGATATCAGAAAGGTGCTATATTTTTAGACCTAGTGAGTCTAGTCCACTCCTGGAAAGTGGGGGAGGATGGAAGTGAGATTGAAATGGCATGTCTTTGATGAAATGTGTCATATCAAATCCAGAGCTGCTCTATAATTCATAGAGTTACCAGATCTACCACTTTGATGAAAATTACAAGTTAAATCGGAAAAACAGTAGGTCAACTTAAGCAATGGTTGAATTTTTCCTATGGAACTAATCAAACCAAAGTTATCTGAAGATATGCAGACAGCATTGTTGGAAAAACAACGTTCACCTAATGTAATGTAACATCTCAAAGGTGCCTGCTCATATATATTCAAGGACTGTAAAATAACCCCTAAATACAAGACTCCATTTGTCATTCCCAAATTTAGAGGTAAGGGAAGGTCAGTGTTACAATGGAAATTTGGACATTCCATGTCTTTTGTAAACTGTAGTGTCTTACAGCTTCAAGCACCAAAACACCAGTGAAAATGAGAAGAAGCTGATTCTTTCTTTCTTTCTTTCTTTCTCTCTCTCTCTCTCTCTCTCTCTCTCTCTCTCTCTCTTTCTTTCTCTTTCTTTCTTTCTTTTCATGTTTTTGTTTTAATCCAGCTTTTTCCAAGTGTTGACTACTTTAATTTTGTGAAATAAACATCTTCCTTGTTTTATAAATGTAAAAACTGAGGGTCAAAAAGCTTTACCATCTTGGCTAGTCAGAAACAAGGTTAAGTGATGACATTGCGATTTTAAAAGCCGTGTTCTCTCCATTCCACTGAACTACCATGGCCACCATAGTTCTAAGCTGGAGGGAAAAGGTGGTGGCCCTAAGGACATTTAGCTGCTTACTAACTGGGTTGGCCAACCATCCAGCTTGATCCAGACTGCCCAAGTTTAGCACCAGGTTTCCTGCATCCCAGGAAATTCCTCAATCCTGGGCAAACTGGGCTGTGGTTCACCACACCATACATTCCTCTGACACGGTGGTTTACGTGAAGTAGAGAAAAACATCACAGAGAAGTACAGAGCCCCTGTGAATACAAGCAACATAAATGGGTGCCAAAGACATGAGGGGGAGATTACTGGGAAGCATAGTTGTTTTTTTTTATCATAAAGTTACCTTTACATTGCTTGGTTCTTACCTCCTTTCACCATTCACCTTCACGTCACCTGGCAGCCCAGCTTATATGACTAACAATGCATGTGGAACACCTTAAATAGTTTCATTAGTGTTTTAATCTAATAAAGTGAATTAGCTATCATTAGCATAAGAGTTATTTGAATATTAAGTCTACTGCTAAAATAGTACTTATAGGCAGTAGTTCAGCTTTCCATTTAAAGTGGGCTAGACAGCCCCTTATGCAGGCCCATCTCATGATGGAATGAAAAGGTGTTGGCTTATGCAATGTGATATTTGAAACACTGGTCGGGCCTTCGGCTCCCAAATATCTCCCTCCATGCCTTATAGCATGCCTGAAATGCTACCATTAGTGGGTGTTTTTAAAAAATGTTCTAGGACAGGAAGAGGCAGGCTCTCTGGGCGGTGGAAAAAAAGAAGCTTCACTTGCAATCTGGCAGAGAGTCAGCCTGTCCTTGCTGCAGATGCAGCAAATGTGCTTTTCCAGCAGTTTCTGAAAAGGTGAACTCCGAGCCAATGAGTCAAGAGTATCACAAATTCATTTGTTTTGTAAGGTTTCTGGTCTAAGCTCATTTAAAATTTTAAGGCACCATTTGGCAGAAAAGAACATTCCAAGCAGAAAATATGCTTTTTATTTTAAAACAACTTTACTGAGTGGGTCAATTCTCTGGAGACATAGCTGTTTTCACTGTTTAAGTCGGAGGTCTCTGTTCCTTACAGAAGCTATTTGATCAACTTCAGATGACCTCGGCTGAGCTAGCATAATACAATAGTTGTGTTGATCCTTGGAAATGTTTATTGCCTGTTTGTATTACGGAAAGAACAGTTACACCCTAGCATAATGAGGACATTTTCCAAATCTCAAGTTGAATGTTTGGCCTTATGGAAAGAATAAAGCCAAAGCTGTAAGAGAATTACAAAGACAGCTTTGTAGCAATATTTTATACTGTACAGTTCATTACAAGAACACTCTTTAATATGAAAAATCCATTGCTAACATTGTGGTTTGTAGTGCTTAAACCACAGATGCACAAACTTTGCCTCCGTCAATATGTGGGATCATGAATTCTTTATTTTCAATGCCTCGGAAATCTGTAGTGAAGAACGTGTGCTATGTATACAGCCACTTTATATCTCACATTGAAAGTAGAAACGAATAGTTATAAATGAACTTTCCTAGTCAGTGGATGACTCTAAGTAAAGATCTATGGCCAAATAAGGCTTGGAGAATCACAATGTATACTATATGAGCATAGTAAAGCTCTCAAGTGTTTAATAAAATATTCAAATCACCACTACCAACAAAATTATTTGACATCAGAATCTTATTTAACATTATTACTTTAGAACACATTAGAAAATATTTATAAGGATCAAATATTTACCATCATGCTTGTCTTGTAAAATCATAGGCAGTTGCTACAATTATTAATATAGAGTTATGTCCAGTCTAGGTGTCCCTGGGAAACTATAGAATTAATCAAGACTTTAAATTGTCATTTAATATGTTATATCAAATTCTAGATCAATGATCTTAAAGGGTTGAAGCAACTCGCCACTCTCCTAAAGCTGGCTTACTTTGGGCCCTGTACAGGCATAGCTCAGAGATACTGAAGTTTCGGTTCCAGACCACTATAATAATGCAAGCATCATAATGAAGTTAGTTGTAATCTTTTTGCTGGTAGAGGGTCTTGCCTTCCATTTGTAAAAAACGCAACATCTGTGAAGTACAATAAAGCAAAATTCAATAAAACGATGTATGCCTGTGGTGGCTTCCTATGGAGTCACCTTAGTTCTTTCAGATACATGAACTCTGTTTTCTATTATTCTACTGAGTTAATGTAATACACTGTGGAATGTTGGAAAATTGAGAGTCAAAATAATCAATGATGGGTTGGTTGGTTTGGGGCCACAAGGCAAAGCAGCAGCACCTCCAACAGCAACAGGCCTCATTAGGGCTGGTGCTGGGTACTATCGGAAGGTCAACAGGCATCTGTCTCGAGAACTTGCTGGGGAAAATGCACTGGGTCACATGTCAATCTTTTCTACCTAATCCCCCACCCAGACAAACACCTTGATAAAATGGATGTTAAGGAGGAAAGGTTAATATTCACTTCATGGTCCATCTGAGATTAGTAAGGGCTTTTAATAAATCTAATTTTGTTTTAATGTTATGTTTTAATAGAAGTAATTCTATCTGATATTCATCAGAAAATACAATAAGTTAAACACAAACAAGACTTAAATCTACCAGGGGTTGCCAAAAAAAAGTATACAAGTGGACACTTTGGTCAACGTTGCTCAAGCAGTAGTTCGTCATCATCAGAAGTGTCTGGATGCTGATGGTAACCACTCTGAACACCTCTTGTAATTGCAGAAGTCAAAAGTGACTTGTATTCATCTTTTGTTACTGGTATATATTGAGTATTACAATTTTAATACAGTTTTTTCCTTTCTTAATATGGCTACATTTTTGGAACCCTCTGTATATTCTTTAGGTACTAAGGAACTCTGTATTACTGAGTTAGAAAAGAGGCACCCAATAAAAATCACAACAGAAAAAAAAGTCTATAAACAATACCACATTTTACTCCTGTTTATTTTTTAAATTCATTTGTCAAAGGTGGTAGAATTCTTATGTGTTACTAATGATCCTTGAGGAAATACCCTTCTATAAACTGAGTCACTAAAATTATGAAATTCTTTGGGGCGGACGGGTGGCTCAATTAGTTAGAGCATGAACTCTGGGCAACGGGGCTGCCAGTTCAATTCCCACATGGGCCAGAGAACTGTGCCCTCCACAACTAGAATGAAGTCAATGAGCCGCCGCTCAACTCGCGGATGGCCAGATGGCTCAATTGGTTGGAGCTCGGGCTCTCAGCCACGAGATTGCTGGTTGGACTCCCCCAAGGGATGGTGGGCTGCACCACCTACAACTAACAATAGCAACTGGACCTGGAGCTGAGCTGCACCCTCCACAACTAAGATTGAAAGGACAACAACTTGACTTGAAAAAGTCCCGGAAGTACACATTGTTCCCAATAAAGTATTGTTCCCCTTCCCCAATAAAAATTTTTTTTAAAAAATCATGAAATTCCGAAACTCTCTACAAGAGAATATAATAGGAAGTGACTCATAGGAGGTATTTTCTCATCCAAAAGTGGTTCAGCTTCCGTCACAATATATTTTCTCTATATGTTGGCATGGTTCTTTTAAAATAAGAAATAGGTGCAATAACTGCAATGTGATTCAATCAATCAGCTGTAACACTGCACTATCAGTGAGATCCACTTGGGGACAAACATTTGAATTACAGTTCTGGAGTCACAATTCTTTTAAAATAAATATCTCAGTACATTAGGAGAAAAGGTGTCAAATAATTATTTGTCTGTGTGACTTTAATGAAGCCACAGCCATTACCTAATAGGTAATTTTTTTAATTTGCAAATAATGTTCAAGGAAATTTTACTATAGTGCTAATTTTAAATTTAACATACAACAGATGTCTAAAGCCAGAAAATTTTCATTTGTCTAGTTCAATGCAAATTTATTGAGAAATTACTGCATCATTAGAACTGTACAAGACAAAGCTTACTATAAAAATTAATAAACAAGATTCCTTTAGGAGATCATTTTCTAGTAACAAACTATTTCAAGTACAGTAAAATAGCTTTGATGCATGTTTACAAATATTTGATTTATAAAGAGAAAATGGGAGTAATACTGATGGAAAATACATTTACCTAACTACTAGTTTTTAATTTATACATTTTTCTATGCCACATGATACAGAATATATAAATTATCATAAAACTAGAATGTTGTGTTTTGAAATATATAAAGGAAAAAATTGGGAACATGTTTTGGATTTAATGTACATTTTATGACTATTTCTATAAGCTTTGTTTTCTGAGGTTAAAAGAAAACACATTATATTTCAATTCATTCAAACAACACGAAGTATAAAATGGACTGTCAGTAGTTTTTAAAGACAATAACCCTCTCCTTCTTTATTTGAGGTCTTGCTTGCATACAACCCAATCTTATTTCAGCTTTCTGGAGCGGCCAAAAAAGCAATATGCTAGTGAGAAAACTGCTGGGAACAGTAATTGAATGAATCAAATATGAATCCTTACCCAGTTGAGGTCCAGCAAATAGATGACATTTAAAGATAACTATTTCTCCTTTTTAGCTATATTAGCTGCAGTACTTTTTTCCAGCAACATGTTAAAGTATTCTGAAGACAGTCTCCTGAATTTCTAAGCAACATCTGGCTGAAAAACGGGTGCTAAGGATGTCTCTTTTGTTTTTTGAGGTTCGGTTTTCTTTCCTTTTTTACTTACAAATCCTATTTTTTTATATAGGAATTTGACCACTTCGATCAAGCCTGTCTACAGTATGACAAGAAAATAAGACTTCAAATACATGTTGCTAAGAATAAGAACAGAATTGAGTCTAGTTTAGAAAATTCAGAACTAAGTTAAACTCTCAAACTACAACCAAACTTATTTCCAGAGATGTTTCGGTTTACAAACCCAATCTATATTCTCTAATAGGATCTGGGGACTTAATTCCCTATTGGGAACAAGAAATACTAAAAATGTATACAATATCTACAATAGAAAACAGTGTTTTGTTTCCTTTTATATCTCTTCCTTATTTATCTCCTTTATTAAAGTGTACCTAATATCTTACAAAAGGAAACTAAATAGATATTAAAAAGTTCTGAAAAATTATCTTTGCCATGAGAATGCAGTATATTGCCTGGTCTATGGAGCTGCCTCCTATACAAAGGAACAGATTAATCTCAGTATTTAGAAAACGAGGAACGAGGAGGAAACTGCATATTCCTTCCAGAGGAGAAATGTGTAAACTGGGCCATGCGTTGGGTTTAAAGGCAGGGGTTACACCTCACCTCCTTCTGGGTTACACATATGAATAGGTTAGTTGGCCTAGGCCTCAGATGAGGTAGAATAAAAGCATCTCTACAATGCCTAAACTAAATATTTATTTTGGAAATTTCACAAGTCAGTTGATATCAGTTTGTAAGATGAATTGAACCTGTAAAGGACATTACCCTCCTGTTTTAATACAGATATATTTGCTAAAAACAAAAACTCTGGTCCTATAAGAGGAATGTTATTATCCTTGCATAAGGAGTCTTTCTAGTTTAGAGATATAGTTAACAGTTCCTATGATTAATGTACAGTTACTCTCCTCATCACCTTGCAGATATTTCTTAATTAATACACTCACAATTGATATTATTTAAATAGTCATCCTATACATTGTCCTGCATATATCACGTAGCTTAGAGAACAAGATAAACTAAGAGGTAGTCTCTCATTATTTCTTTGCTGCTTTCTATAATGGGTTTGGGGGCTTGTGATGAAAGCCATGATCTCAACCAGCTAATACAGTGTAGCTGCTGGCAGGTACAAGAGAGAAGATTCAGGCCAAGCAGTGATGCTTTCTCCAGGGTCTGAATCTTCAGAAGGACAAGACCCCTTCCTGCCAGGTGCAAGAAAAATATGGTCTTTTGCATGGGTGTTTCTTATTAATTTTTAACAACAGTATATATTCCAAGAAGTTTACATCTTTATCTGTCACTTATATGTGGTTTATTATTTTTGGCTAAACAAAATTTTATTAAAAATACATTTATGTGGTTCTCAATTTTTTTTTTTATTTTATTTATTTTTTTATTTTTTTAAATTTATTTATTGGGGTGACAATTGTTAATGAAATTACATAATTTCAGGTGTACAATTCCGTATTACATCATCAATAAATCCCATTGTGTGTTCACCACCCAGAGTCAGTTCTCCTTCCATCACCATATATTTGATCCCCCTTACCTCATCTCCCTCCCCCCACCCCCCTTACCCTCTGGTAACCACTAAACTATGTCTGTGTCTATGAGTTCTTGTTTCTCATTTGTTTGTCTTGTTTTTGGTTTATATACCACATATCAGTGAAATCATAGGGTTCTCTGCTTTTTCTGTCTGACTTATTTCGCTTAGCATTATATTCTCAAGATCCATCCATGTTGTCAGAAATGTTCCTATATCATCTTTCCTTAACGCTGAATAGTATTCCATTGTGTATATATACCACAACTTCTTTATCCATTCATCTATCGAGGGACATTTCGGTTGTTTTTTGGTCTTCTTAACTGAAATAGTAAATAGTCCTTAAATGTTTTCATGTTTGTCGCCTCCATCTTCCCCACCACTGGTCTGGGGCCCTCCCCTTCTCCCCAGGAATGCAGCCAGGCCTTTCCTTTTATGTTTCAGCAACACTGAAAAGCGAATGAGTTTCCTGCCTTTGCCAGGCCATACCGCACCTGCATAACTTTCAACATGCTGCCTCCCCTTAACTATAATATCATTCCCTCCTCTCCCCCATTCCACTTGGTTAACCCTACATATTCTTAAAAACTCCACTGAAGTGTCATTGACTCCAGGAAAACTTTCTTACCCCCAACAGCTTCAGGTCTTACTTTGTACCATAAGTCCTCCCTAAGTCATGGATAGATTCTGCAACTTTAAGCAAAACAACTATAACGAAACCAATTTTACTATGCACAAATTGATAGAAACAAGACTTAAGTTCCTAAGGCAACCCAACAATATTACAAAGAAAAGGACACTGAATAAAACGATGTTATTCGAAGCCCTGCTGTATTCCATAATATCATGTGCTTAGTAATCCATTTTATATCTGTATCTCCTATGTGACTGTGAACTGTCATTGAGGACTGTCCCTTGGTCAATCATGGAATCTGAGTGCTTTACCCAGTGTCTGGGGCCTAAAGGGGAACAACAGATATTTGACAAAATGATGAATAAATTAACATGAATACATTAAAATGAAGAGTTTATAGGATTACCATAATAACAGCTTGGACAGAGGTTTAGAATTTCTGGAACAATTAAGAAGGTTACCAGTTCCAACCCCATATAAGATGATTTTGAAAGCAAATCTCAGTTTCATATATTGATGTCACTCACACCTTCCCTTTATTATAATTTTCTTCTAAAATACTGTGCAAGAATCAGAAGTTGAATCCATAAGGACTTCAGTGAATCTCTTATTATATTACTCTGAAAAAGACTGCTTTGTGCTTTACACTTACATATGAAAACTGCTTTTTTTCTACCCTCCTCACTAAAGTCCCTAAAGCATTTCTAGAAAAACCCAGATAAATTTAATTTATCAAAGACACCAAAAGGGGTTTTAACATATTAAAAGAAAAGCACAAGTGAAGATTTTTGAACTATCCACTTTGAAGGAATTATTATTATATAAGAAATCTAAGACATTTCAGCAAAGAAAGTTCTCTTCTAGAAATTCAGATTTTTATATACTCAAAATAATGTTTAGGAACAAAAAGGACATAGTACCCTTCTTGTTCAGTGACTCTAATTATGGCCTACATTATAGTGTATAATCTAACCTTTGCTCCTGGCCTCTGCATCTGAATCTCTAACTCGCTAAGAAACAATTTCACCGTGAATGCACATGTCATAGCAATAATAATAATAGCAGCAGTGGTAGTAATAGCAGACACTTACCTAGGGCTTGACACATACCAAACACTGTTTACGCATGATATATAATATATAACATATACACATATATATGCATGATATACACAACACATACGCACATACACATATTCATTTAAATGTCAAAAACCAGCTTTATGAGGTAGGTACCATTGTTTTCTCCTTTTTTTTATTAAAGAGAAAAGTAAATCACAAAATGTTTAAGGATCTTCTTCCAGGACACATAGCTGAAAACCAGCAAGGTGGGATATGAACCCAGGCACTCTGGCTCCTGGGTCTGTCTAGTGACCACCCCCAGCGCCCATGCTCTTCAGCTTCTCATTGCTGGAAGTGTGTGAATTATAGACACTGACAGAGCTGGGTTCAAATCTGAGTCCACAATCTTAATCATGGAAATCTGTTATTCACAACAAGAATTTGGCTTAATTAATTAATCTGGACCACAAGCAGATTCCTTATCTATGAAATAAAATTATTAAAATTTATGATCTTGTTGGGAGAGTAAAATAACAAATATGTGTAGAGTTTCCAGCACAGTGCCCAGTGAGTGCATAGTAAGTGGTAAATAAATGTTAATTCCCTTCTTTCTGATTGTTCAAATTTAAAATGTCACAAGGCCATTCCCCAGATACTTGCTGCTCCTTCCATGTCTCAATGTAGTGAGAAATTAACATGCACCCAATAACCTGAGTATAATCATCTACTGTTCTCTTTCCCTCTCCCCTACCACAACAAATTAATCATCTAGTCTATCATATCTAGTCTTTCTCAAGTCTCTCACGTTCCCTGTTCTCCAACCTCCATGCCACCAGTGTCTTAATGTGAGCTCTTAGAAACTCTCACATAAGTTATGATAATAGTTCCCAAGCTGATTTCTCTGCCTGTGGTCCCTGTACTGGAGCTCAACACTGGCTACCTCAGTTATTGAATCACTAGAATACAAATCTTGCCCAAGTTATTCTGGTGCTTAATCACCTTCACTGTTTCTACACTGGCAGTATGGTGAAGCTCAAACTAGCTTAGCAAGTCTGGTTTCATCCTGCCTTAGCAAATTTTAGCTCCCAATAGTACATTCTTCATGCTTAGAATAACATCAAATATCTATCTAGTCATTTTCCTAACATGATGTGATGGTGATTTCCTTGTCCTTTGCACATGTTCCTTCCCCCCAACTTAAAAGGCCGTTGAAACTTCTGACATTAAATGAAAGATTGTTAGATAAATTGACTGAGCAATAGATTTGTTGTCTCTGTATATCCAATTGTTCTCCAAACACACTCTCTCACACTTTGGGTCTTATATCCAACAGAAAGAAGGTAGTCTAAATACACATGGAATCAAACTGGGAATAAAAATGAGATGACAAATCTCCCAGGTTAACAGAGCATCAGACTAGAAGCAAGGCATTGCACTAACAATCCACAAAGATACATGAAAAGATAAAAGCATGTAATGACATTATAAATCAAAGCTTTAGAAATGCCATATTTTGCTCGAACCACATTTTTACTAATGGTAACATTCAATAGAAGCTGATTAGAAACCAAAGGCCTTGAATATATATTCCACATATCCCACCAGAATATAGAAGGCCCAAAAACCATTACAGAAAATACATTTATTTACTCCAGACACATACTACTAATTCTGGGACACAGGGGATACTTTTTACTATAAAAAAGGACCTGGTTCAACAGCATTAGAATTATGAGCCATTCAACCCAGAACCTGTCCTCCTCTCAGCTGCTCACCACATCAGATTCTTTACTTGTAAAGCCACACAAAACTAAAATTCTCAAAATATAATGTGATAAAGGAAAGCTGCATAGCTGTATGTGTTCCATGAGGAATTGTTAAACAACCTAAGCAAAAATATTTAGAAGCACAGACAGAAGCACTGGGAACTTACCTTTTTTTGGTGGAAGACTGCAGAGAGTCAAGCCGGGGCCTGTTCCAGGTGAGTTGAATGCAGTTTCCCAGGAAGGCAAACAGGACAGTCTTGGAGCCTTCAGGGCATGTTTTGTGGCTTCAGGTGTACCGGGAGAATGTCAGCGCAGGTCCAGATGGAGGGCGCAGAGAGGATGGGTTGGGATAAACTGAGTGTCGGTGGCAGCTCAGGGAGCGTACGAATCAGGCATTCTGCCACAACCAGTCTTCCCAAAGGGAGACAGATCTCACGATATCTCGAGAGTTCTATGGTAGCTGACAGGGCGGTTGTAGATCAGAACCACCTGGGCACCTGAGCTGCCAGAGGCCTCTCATCCCAGACTAAACAGAAAAGAGTCGGGCTCACACCACCTACCAGGCAAACCCCAATCCTTTGTCGACACCTACCTTAACACTCCTGTCAGTCAGTGCTGGAGCTCCTCATCCCAGAGGCCCAGGCAGGTATGGGTGACAGGGCTCTGGCCCAAAGTCTGTGCAGGGGTGTGAACTGCGCATGCACAGGCTGCAAGTCTATTACCTTCCAGGAGTCAGAAGGCCCCAGCAGTGATGTGGCATTCTGGTGCTGGCCCACCGGACCCGGTTCCACTGTCTGCCAAGGTTCAAGGCGCCGCAACCAGAATGCACTGTTTCATTATCCAGAGGCCAGTTATTCCTCCTAGCAGCAGTGAGGAGTCTTGCATTTATCTCAGGAAACCATGGATGCTGTTCCTGGAGCCTTTCCTCTGAAGAAAAGGCTCAGGGCATTGCTCCCTCTTTCTGACTGCATCCACCTGCCAGCACTCTACTATTGGGAAGCTGGCCTCTTCACTCACCATCCTACAACACGAAAAAATTCTCTTTTGAACACCATGGAGGTACCCACTGGCTGGATCCAGGACCAAGGCCTCGGCTGGGTGAGTAGAGTGTGGGGTTTCCCAAAAAGATAAACAGGCCACAGTCGGAGCTTGCAGGGTGTGCTTTGTGGCTTCCAGAGTGTGGAGGGGATTAAGTGCAGGTCCAGATAGAGGAACAGGAAGAGGATGAGCTGAGAATCAGGGGTAGTTTTCACATTCCTCACTTATAATGAAGGACTGCCAGTGGAATATGATTCACTTACCATGACAAAGATACCAACAACTGAAGCTGAAATGAGCCTCAGTGGATGAGTGTCCATGGTGCTCAATAAATAGAGCCGAAGGGCTGAGAACACAAAAGTGCTTTTCAGGGCTAGGTGCCAGCAGGCAAGTGGACACTGAAAGAGGTTAGGACACCACATCCTGAGATTCAAAAGGATCTGCTAAGAAAGCAGAGGAGTCACCACAGGTTATCGAATGAGTCCTGTGGAGGAAATTTTGGGAAAACCCTCTCAGAAAATAAAGGCAAAGAACAAAGATATTAAAATGAATAAGAAGAGGATACACATAGAAACTAAGAAAAGAGAGATAGTCCAACAAATAGAGAGGTTCTCAAGGAAAAAGCAAGAAAAAAATGAAAAATCAAAGATATAACAAAATACTCTTAAAAATACCTAAGGCTATACATAAAAATATTTCACCAAATCATAGGCAAATATAATGGAGAGCACATACACACATACAATTCTTGGTAATTAAACACACCAATTAAAAAGCAAAAGCCCAACTTTAAATTTTAAACAAAATAAAGCTATGTGTTTCTTATAAGAAAATTACTAAAACATACTAATAAAGAAAATTGGAAAATGTAAAAGATGAACAAAACACTTCAGACAAAAGCATACCCAAAAAAACTGGAATGATCCTATTAAAGATGATCATATTTCACAAAATATTATCTTTTCCTTCATAAATCATGTCTCCTAGCATCTAAAGAGTATTTCCTCATGGAAGCAGAGGAAAGTTAAATCTTAGGTCAGAGTAATCCCTAATCAACTTTGAAATCACATCACAAAACTGGTCTGAGGGGAGAGTTGCTACTGTATCTGCCCCTACTCTCATGCACACAGACAGAAAAGGAAGTCTCACACAGAGCTTCTTCCTGAAGCCACTTCTAAGACAAAATCTCACATGGGGAAAGTTTCCTTTTATAATCTGATGCCACCTCAAGGAGAAGTTGGGCAAGGGGTGAAAATCTAAAATATTAACCTTTGAAGCCAAAAGATATTGGTCTTAAAGACTCTAATTAAACTATTGTACATAAGAATGCTTTTATGAGATTAGACTGTTTATTCATCTGTATTCAGTGTCTGTGTGTGTGTATGTGTGTGTGTGTGTGTGTGTGTGTGTGTGTGTGTGTGTGAGAGAGAGAGAGAGAGAGAGAGAGAGAGAGAGAGAGAGAGAGATTCTTCAGTGGGTAAATTCTATCAAAGAAATCTGAATTCTCTTTGCACATTGCAAACTGAAATACAGTTCAAGTGACTGGGGCATGTCAACATGACATAACATTTAAAAATATATATTCTGAAGCCAGACTATCTGGTTTGAAATAAAGTTTAACCTCTCTGTGTCATATATGAGTACCTTCATACATTAAATGGGGATAATAAGACCTATTACACAGGATCACGGTAAAGATTAAAAGGTCAGTTATATGTGTGTAAAGTGTTTCATGCTGTGTTAGAAATGTTTGTTAAATAAATGTGTGGCTCTGTTACATTAATATCCAGGAAACAACTGTATTCTTCAAGACTGTTTGGTTTGACTCTTTGAAATAACTCTAAATTAGAGTAGCATAGCCAAAAGGAAGATTTGGCTCACCTAACTAACAGAACCACAAGAAGAAGAAATAAAGCCACAGAAGCACAAATAATGCAATAAATCTAAAGAAAAATCAGAACCAAAATTTTCAGCACCATAAGGATGCTCCTTCTTTACCTCTTCTCATCAGTTTATCCTTCCAGGTCAGCAATCACTTGATGGTCCCACTTAGTACAAGTGCCCATGCCTAGATCAAACACTGTGATCCACATAAAGATGGTAGCTCCCACTGGAAATCATATAGGAGAAGAATAAAAATGATTAACGTTTATCCAGTGTTTATTTTGTTTCTGTTGCTCTTCTAAGCATTTTGCATGGGCTAATTCATTTATTGCCCACAATAATGAAATGAGGTATTATTTTCATTGTAGAAAAAAGAAACAGAGCATAGATCAATGGAACAGAATAGAGAGCTCAGAAATAAATACATGACTATATGGTCATTTAACCCATGACAATGGAAGCAAGAATTTGCATTGGGGTAAAGACAGTCTATTTAATAAATTGTGCTGGGAAAACTGGACAGATACATGCAAAAAGTTAAACTGGACCACTTTCTTATGCCATATACAAGAATAATTCAAAATGGATCAATAACCTAAACGTATAACCCAAAACCACAAAACTCCTAGAAGAAAACATAGGAAGTAAATTTGCAGATATTATCCTTATTACTATTTTTTGTTGATATATCCTCTCGGGCAAGAGAATAAAAAGTGGGATTACACCAAACTACAAAGTTTCTTTACAGCAAAGGAAACCATCAATAAAACAAAAAGGCATCGTACTGAATGGGAGAAGATATTTGCAAAGATACATCTGATAAGGGATTAATATCCAAAATTTATAAAAAAATCTCACACCACTCAACACCAAATAAAACAAACAACCCAATTAAAAAAATGGGCAAAGGACATGAAGAGACATTTCTCTAAAGAGGATAAACACATGGCCAACAGGCACATGAAAAAATGTTCAACATCCCTTATTATTAGAGAAACGCAAATAAAAACCACACTGAGATACCACCTCACTACGGTCAGAATGGCTATCATCAATAAATCAAAAACAAGTGCTGGCGAGGAAGTGGAGAAAGGGAATCCTCGTGCACTGTCGGTGGGAATGCAAATTGGTGCAGCCACCATGGAAAATAGTATGGAGGTACCTCAAAAATTGAAAATGGAACTACCTTATTACCCAATAATTCCACTCCTGAGTATCCAGCCAAAGAAATTCAAACACTAATTAAAAAAAATATATGTACCCCTATGTTTATTGCAGTGCTATTCACAATAGCCAAGATATGGAAACAACCAAAATGCCCATCAATAGATGACTAGATAAAGAAATTATGGTACACTTATACAATGGAGTATTACTCAGCCACAAAAAATAATAAATCTTACCATTTTCAAGAACATGGATGAACCTAGAGAATATTGTGCTAAGTGAAATAAATCAGACAAAGAAAAACAAATACCACATGATCTCACTTACATGTGGAATCTAAAGAACAGAATAAATGGACAAACAAAACAGAAATAGAGATACAGGGGAGAAAAAACTTATGACATCATAGAAATGGCAGAGTGATGAGAACCTCTTGAAATCTCCCCTGGAATTTACAACAAATTGAACAATTATAATTCCACAAAAGACTCCCTGCACAGCAGACAGGCAAGACTAATAGACATGCAACTGAAATCATCTAAAGGTGGGCAAATTGGGCGACCGGGCAAGGAGGGAAGCGGGAAGAGCGGAGTCCAGGCCGCACGGGCACAGGATACAAATTGGAGCTCCCAGGACTTGCATTCCAGAGCTACCACAACCATGGGAGAGGGAAGAATTTGGACAGCCAGTGCTCCCCTTATGACCCACAGTCCCGCTTGAGGGATCAGCATATAACATGCTGAACCCAATGCTCATGGCAGAGTCTTTGGAACAAAGACTGAGGGAAGAAGGCTGAAAATGGTACTTTAAGCCCTCAATGCCAAGCAGAGAACAGAAGCTTTAGGCACTGAGCCTAGCTGCCCCTTCCCTACCATCCTAGAGCTCTCCCCGCCTCCACCTGCCCAGTGCTAAAATCAGAACAGTAGCAGGTCAGATCAAAACAACAGAATATTTAAAATTTTGAGAACTGCAGACCCACAGCAACAGACTCACAGCCCAACTAGTTCTGGTGAAGGGAAGGGAGCCCAGGGTGCAGGATGGGCTGTGTTGTTGGTCACATCCATTGCTCATAACCACCTCTCACAAATCCCTCCCTCTCCACTCCATCCACACCACCCCACCCCCAACCACTGCACGTATATAGGTAGAACCTTGCAGAGGTGAACAGAACCACTGAAACGCACAGGCCCTGAATATGGTGTAAGAAGAGCTTTGAAACTTCAGAAGCTTTCCATATCCCCAACAGAGCCGGTTCCCTGAGACACAGGCAACCTGCTCACAGAGGAGAAGCCCATCTTTCAGGGAATCACCCCATTGTGTGAGAAACTGGAACAGTGCAGAGAAAATATAACACTATAGCATGAGAGAGAATAAAAGGCTGCAGTCGAAAGAAAATAAAGCATTCTACCAACACCTATTGGAAAGCAAAGAAAAGATCAGTCCCTACCAACCTGTTGCAAAACCCACTCTTATAGATGCCTAGGAAGAGAAATAATAATTTGCTAATTGCCATTAATAACCAAGGTGACAAAGCAGCTCAGAAAGAAAATGAAAAGTCTCCAGAAAATTTAAGAAATGAAAATATGTACTTAAATGGCAGAGAATTCAAAATTGCAGTTCTGAAAAAACTCAACAAGATTCAAGAAAACACAGACAAGCAGTTTAATGAACTCTGAAACACAATCAAGAACAAAATGAACATTTTACCAAAGAGATTGAATTTTTAAAAAGAACCAAATAGAATTTCTGGAGATTAAGAATTCAATAAAAGAAATGAAGAATGAAATAGTCATAATACAACTGACCAGATTGAGGAAAGAATTAATGTCATTAAAGATAGAAATCTGGAAATGACACAGATGGAAGAAGAGAGACTTGAGACTTAAAAGAAATGAAAGAACTCTATGAGAACTTCCTGACTTCATCGAAAAGAGCAATATAAAAATAATGGGCATAGCAGAAGGAACAGAGAGTATATTCAAACAAATCGTCAATGAGAACTTCCCAAACTTGTGGAAAAAGCTGGATCCTTGAATCCAAACGCAAACAGAACACCTAATTACCTCAATCCCAACAGGCCTTCTCCAAGGCACATTGTATTGAAGCTGTCAAAAATTAATGACAAAGAAAGAATCCTCAACACAGCCAGGGAAAAAAAGATGGTAACCTACAAAGGAAAGCCCATTAGATTATCATCAGAATTTTCAGAAGGGAGTGCACTCAAATATTCAACTATTGAAAGAGAGAAATTATGAACCAAGAATAATATATCCAGCAAAGATATCCTTTAGATATGAAGGAGGAATAAAAACCTTTCCAGATATACAGAAGCGGAGGGAATTTTCTAATACACGACCTGCACTACAAGAAATACTGAAGGAAGCTATTTGACCTGAAACAAAAAAGCAAAAGAATACAAAACCATGAGCAGTATTACAAACAGACAGATAGAAGCAGGAAATGGCAACCCCTACACCAAATAAGACACTTAAACATAACATACAGGGTAAAGAAAAAGAAGAAAGAGGAGGAGGAGGAGGAGGAGGAGGAGGAGGAGGAGGAAGAGGAGAAGAAGAAGAAGAAGAAGAAGAAGAAGAAGAAGAAGAAGAAGAAGAAGAAGAAGAAGAAGAAGAACAAGAAGAAGGAAGAAGAAGAAGAAGAAGAAGAAGAAGAAGAAGAAGAAGAAGAAGAAGAAGAAAAAGAAGAAAACACTTGAAGAAAAAGAGGAAAAAGACAACTTGTTACTATAGCACAGAAATCAACTTCACAGCATAAATAGGGATAATTAGTGACAACAAAACATAAAAGGGGGGAGAGTAAAGGTCTTAACCTGCATAAGGAAATGAAGAAAATAAGCATGCTAAAGAAAATGGACTAGTCTAAATATGAAATTCTTTTACATAAACTTAATGGTATCCACTCAAAAAAATCCAGAACTGAAATATATAACATAATAAAAGAAGAAACAGATAAATTATGGAATACCACCACACTCAAATAATAGACAGCAACAAAAAGGCAAAGAAACAATGGAGAAACAGTCCTACCAGAAAACCAAAGATAGAATGATAGGAAATCATCATATATCAATAATCACCCTAAATGTAAATGGACTGAACTCACCAATAAAAAGGCACAGAGTAGAAGATTGGATCAAAAAACTAAACCCAACCATATGCTGCCTCCAAGAGACACATCTCAGCTACAAGGACAAATATAGACTCAAAGTGAAAGAGTGAAAATTGGCACTCCAAGCAAATGGTATACAGACAAAATCAGGTATATCCATACTGATATCAGATGAAACAGACTTCAGGATAGAAAAGGTAACAAGAGGCAAAGATGGACATATCATAATGATAAAGGGGACTATACAACAAGAAGACATAACCATCATCAATATTTATGCTCCTAATCATGGTGCACTGAAATATACCAAGCAGCTAATAATAGAGCTAAAGGGATAAATTGACCAAAACACAATTATAGTAGGGGACTTAAATACATCATTGACAGCTATGCATAGGTCATCCAAACAGAAAATAAATAAAGAAATATCAGCCCTAAATGACACATTACATGAAATGGATATAATTGACATTTATAGAGCACTTCATCCTAGAACACCAGGTTACACATTCTTTTCTAGTGTACATGGAACTTTCTCAAGAATAGACCATATATTGGGATATAAAACTAGCCTTAGCAAATTTAAGAAGATTGAAATCATACCAAGCATATTCTCTGATCACAAGACTTTGAAATTGGATATCAACTGCAAAAAGAAAGCAGGAAAAAACACAAATATGTGGAAATTAAACAACATCCTTTTAAAGAACGACTGTGTCAGGGAAGAAATAAGAGATCAAAAGATACATAGAAACAAAAGAGAATGAAAATACATCCTACCAAAAATTTTGGGATGCAACAAAAGCAGTTTTAAGTGGGAAATTTATATTATTACATGCCTATCTCAAGAAACAAGAAAAATCCCAGAAATAACCTCACGTTATACCTTAAAGAACTAGAAAAACAAATGAAATCCAAAGTCAGCAGAAGGAAGGAAAAAATAAAAATCAGACCAGAACTAAATGAAATAGAGAACAAAAAGACAATAGAAAAAATTAATGCAACAAAAATCTGGTTCTTTGAAAAGATTAATAAAATTGACAAACCCTTGGCTAGATTCACTAAGATAAAAAGAGAAAAGACATAAATAAACAAAATCAGAAATGAAAGAGGGGAAGTTATCACGGATGCCATAGAAATACAAAGGATTATCCAAGAATAATATGAAGGACTATATGCCACATAATTCAGTAGCCTACAAGAAATGGACAAGTTCTTAGAAATATATAGCCTTTCTAGGCTGAATCACAAAGAATTGCAAAATCTAAATAGAAGATCGCCAGTAAGGAAATTGAATCCTCATCTGAAACCTTCCCAAAAGCAAAAGTCCGGGACCAGATGCCTTCACTAGTCAATTCTACCAAACATTCAAAGAGGATCTAATACTTGTCCTACTCAAACTCTTCCAAAAAATTGAAGAAGAGAATACTCCCCCTCTCATTTTATGAGGCCAATATTACCCTCATTCCAAAATCTGGAAAGGATAACATAAAAAAAGAAAATTACAGACCGATATATTTGATGAATACAGATGCAAAAAGCCTGAACAAAATTCTAGCAAATCGAATGCATTAAAAAGATTATAGGGCCAGCCCGGTGGCTCAGGTGATTGGAGCTCTGTGCTCCTAACGCCAAAGACTGCCAGTTCAATTCCCATATGGGCCACTGGGCTCTCAACCACAAGGTTGCCCGTTGGACTCCCGCAAGGGATGGTGGGTTGTGCCCCCTGCAACTAAAAACGGCAACTGGACCTAAAGCTGAGCTGCGGCCTCCAAAATTAAGATTGAAAGGACAACAACTTGATTTGGAAAAAGAACTGGAAGAGAAAACTGTTCCCCAATAAAGTCCTGTTCCCCTTCCCCAATAAAATCTTAAAAAAAGAAAAAGAGTATACATCACGACCACGTGGGGTTCATCCGATGGGCACAAAGATGGTTAAAGATATGCATATCGATCAATGTGATACACCACATAAACAAAATAAAGGACAAAATTTATATATCAATATATGCAGAAAAAGAGTTTGACAAGATATAACATCCATTTATGATAAAAAACACTTAATTAAATGGGTATAGAAAGAAAAATATCTTAACATAATAAAGGCCATATAAGACAAACCCTCATCTCCTATCATAATTAACGATGAAAAACTGAAGCCCTTTTTTTTTCCTATGTTCAGGAACACAACAGGACTATCCCCTATCACCTCTGCTTTTCATCATAGTATTGGAAGTTGTAAGCAGAGCAATCAGGCAAGAGAAAGAAATAAAAGGCATCCAAATTGGGAATGAAGAAGTTAAATTGTCACTTTTTGCAGATGACATGATGCTATATATAGAAAACCCTAAAGACTCCACCAAAAAGCTATTAGAAACAATAAATGAATACACTAAAGTTGTCAGCTGCAAAAATCAATCTACAAAAGTCCATTGTATTCCTATATACTAACAGTGAAATCTCAGAAAAAGAAATTAAAAAAAAAAAAAACAGTTCCTTTTGTAATTGCAACAAAAGGAATAAAACATTTAGGAATAAACTTAACCAAGGATGTGAAAGACCCATATGCTGAAAACTATGGCATTTTTAAAAGATATTGAAGAAGACATAAAGAAATGGAAAGACATTCTGTATGCATGGATTGGAAGAATCAACATAGTAGTTAAAATGGCCATATTACCCAAAGCAATGTACAGATTTATTTATTTATTTATTTATTTATTTATTTATTTATTTATTTATTTATTTATTTTTAGGGGAACAGGACTCTATTGGGGAAGAGTGTGAACTTCCAGGCCTTCTCTCCAAGTCAAGTTCCTGTCCTTTCAGTCTTGGCCGCAGAGGGTACCATTCAGCTTCAAGTTGTTGTCCTTTCAGTCTTAGTTGTGCACATCTCAGCTTCAGGCCCAGTGGCCGTTGCCAGTTGCAGGGGGCGCAGCCCACCATCCCCAGCGGGAGTCCAACTGGCAACCTTGAGGTTGAGAGGACGTGTTCCAATCAACTGAGCCATCTGGGAGCTCAGTGGCAGCTCAGCAGCAGCTCAGCTCAAGGTGCCGTGTTCAATCTTAGTTGAAGGGGGCAGAGCCCACCATCCCTTGCGGGACTCGAGGAGTTGAACCAGTAACGGTGTGGTGAGAGCCCACTGGCCCATGTGGGAATGGAACCAGCCGCCTTCGGAGTCAGGAGCACAAAGCTCCAACCTACTGAGCCACCAGGTGGCCCCGCAATGTACAGATTTAATGCAATCTTCATCAAAATCCCAAAGGCATTTTTTAAAGACATAGAACAAAAAAAATCATCAGATTTGTATGGAACCACAAAAGACCCCAAATAGCCAAAACAATTCTAAGAAAAAAAAAGAACAATGTGGAGGTATCACACTCCCTGACTTCAGCTTGTACTGCAGGGCAACAACAATTAAAGCAGTATGGTATTGGCAGAAAAACAGACACACAGACCAATGGAATAGAATTGAGAACTCAGAAATAAACCCACATAAATATGGACAGATAATTTTTGACAAAGAAGCCAAAAGCATACAATGGAGAAAAGACAGCCTCTTCAATAAATGTTGCTGGGAGAATTGGAAAGCCACATGCAAAAGAATGAAACTAGACTGCTATCTATCACCGTGTACCAAAATTAGCTCAAAATGGACAAAGACCTAAACATAAGACCTGAAACAATCAACTGCATAGAAGAAAACAAAGATACTAAAGTTATGGATCTTTGGTTCAAAGAGCACTTTATGAATTTTACTTCAAAGGCAAGGGAAGTAAAAGCTAAAATAAATGAATGGGAATATATCAAACTAAAAACCTCCTTCACAGCAAAAGAAACCGTTGACAAAACATGGAGAACTGATGTTATTACACCATTGAATCTCTTCCCAAGCAGGTTGTGGAAAGGAATGCAGTCACAAAGGTAGAAGCTCTCCTTAACAGAGGGAAGGTGGGGGTTTATACCCACTTTTATCAACCCCGTGGGTTCTCCTGTTTGTCCCCACTCAGCTGTGCCTGCCTTGAGTTTCCCCTCCCCCCACCATGGGTAATCTTACTTGTCATTGGCTAATCAGCCATCCTCCGGGGCCAAACAGGGAGACATAAGGTGTAAGCACAAAGGTTAAGCAAAGTCCCTGAAAGGATTAGTCTCACAGACTCTCCTTTCTTTAGGGGCAGGTACGAGGGGACAGACGGGTAGGCTGCTGCGTGACAACGCAGTTTCTTCAAAAGTGTATACATTTTTCTGCACGCAGGAAAAAACTGTATTAAAATTATAATACAATGAATGGCGCTAGCATTCATTTGATTAACGCCATGTTTTGAGCAAATATCATACTACACATTGCTACTGTAATCCAACTCAACTTCAAAAAGTAATATACAAATAACTTCTCTTAAAATGTGTACATTTTTTGGCAATCCTGGTATATGTATAGTCGCAGGATGTGGAGTACAGTACAGAGAATGTAGTCAATGGTATTGTAACAGCTATATACAATGTCAGAGGAATGGTCGGTTGGGGGTAGGTTATCACGTTGTGAAGGGTATAAATCTCTAACTATTATATTGTTTTGTACACCTGAAACTAAAAAATAAAAAAAGAAACAGAGACCACAATTATTAAAAAACTTCCCCAAGGCCACACAACTACTTATTGGCAAAACTAAGATTTTAAACTAGTTAATCCACATGTCATCTATTCTCAGAATCTAAGCTCTGGCTTATTCCAAACACCTTGAAATATACATTGTAGAGATATGAAAGAAATACACAAATTAAAAAATGGTTATCTCTAGGTTACAATATTTTGGGTAGATTTTAAATTTTTTTCTATATTCCAAGTTTACTTAAATGCACTTTATTTTACTTTTGTTTTCAGATAAAAACAATGAAGTTTATTTTTAATAAATTTCCAGCCCCCAATTCATGATTACAAACAAAATAAATGTATTTACTCTGTTAAAACACAGAATTACAAAAAAAAGAATCAACCTGTTAAAGAAAAGAACTCAAGAGATAGATATATATTGACAAATTAAACAGGTTGGAGGAAATTGTAATCCAGAATGTGATAGGAAGAGGGAGCCATTTCTTACGTGAGAGCCGAGGAAAATCTCTGAGCTCAGTCTATAGGATCAGTGGAAGAAAAGCTGAAAACAAGGGGAATTCCTTCAAAGTCTGCACACAGAATAACTTTGCTAGTCAACCCAGTACCCACTTCCCCAATCATGGAGCACAGAAGACAGCTCAGCATTTACCCCAGAGAAAAAACGTATTATCAGAATTTACTGCAAAAGTAATAAATTCCCTTGGACCAAAGAATTCTAATATGTATAGTGTTCAAATGTTGGCGTCTGGTCCTGTCCTATCTTCCATGAATAGAACAAATGTGCTAAAATATTTAGAGTAACCATTGTAAGAAAAGAAATGGACATAGTTTCTAAATTGATCCAAGATGAAATAGAAAATCTGATTGATCATTAAAGTTATGAACATTAAATAACTTGACGAAACAGCTAAAATCCTTTCTACAATTAGAAGAAAAAAAACAGAATGAGGAAAACACAAACAAGAAGTTTCATCAATACAAATAAAGGCAAGAAATAAAAGGTTTAAAATATATAGTGGGAAAAAAGAAATAAAAATAATGGGAAAACAGCACAAAATAAGAGGGTAGAAATGAATCCAAATATTTAATAATTAAAGCAACTATAAAGGGATTAAAGTTTCCAATTAAATAAACTGTTATTTTCTTTTCCAGATTATTATTTTAAAAACTTTAGCCAAAGCTGATTATGAGACACATTTAAAATATAAAGACATAGGAAAGTTGATATAAAAAGATAGACATACGCCAATCAAAAGAAAGCTGATGTAGCATAATTAAGATCAAATATAATAAGCTTTAAGGCAAATAACATTACTAGAAATAAAGAGGTTAAACTGACTAAGAAAATACAACAATTCTAACTTATAAGAACACAATAATAGTTTCAATCAGAATCAATCTTCATCATTTGTGGATTCTAATGTTAGGGTCCGGAGTCAACCCCTCCTCAAGTGAACAGAAGTCACACGATAATGCAAGTCACACAGGGAGGTTTATTTCCAGCTAGCTGGGGTTCAAGTATGTGCCCGACGCAGCGGGTTTCAACAAGGACCCCAAACACTTAAAACCCAGGGTTTATATAGCATCTTCAAAGCACACAGTAATTAAACTACAGGACTTACATAGCTTTAAGGAGTATATGATAAACTGCAGGACTTACACAGCTTCAAAGAGTATAAAATAAGCTACAGGGCCGCTTGTCTCCTCGCTGTCACTGCCCACATCTTGGAATTTACAGTCAGGTTGTGTTTACACTTAGGTTGTGTTTCAAGCCAGGGGCCGTTAACCCTGACCTTAAGACAGCAGTTCTCTGGCTAACAGTCTCTTACACTATATTTGTGAATTTGCCTACTGGCAATGCCTTATCTGTAATCCCAAAAACAGTGCTTGCAGCACTTTTGTGGTCATTTACCGACATGTACAGAGAAGAAAAAAAATTGAGGAGCCCAAAATGCATGTTGTCAGCTGAAACTGAACAACATGATACTCTGTCTTGTTTCCATTTTCATACTGTAAACAGGTGTCTTTCACACCTGTTTATGTATTTAATGTCATGTTTTTCTCATTTCTGTGCAGTTTGTTGGTAATTTCATGCTTAATATGGCCCCCAAGAGTAGTGCTGCAGTTCTATATAGTTTTCATAAGCACTGGAAGGCTGCAGTTTCCCTTACAGAGAAAACACATGTTAGATGAGCATTGTACAGGCATGAGACATAATGCTGTTGGCTGTGAATTCAATGTTAATACATCAACAATATATATTAAATAAGGTGCCTTTAAACAAAAACACACATAAAGCAAGGTTATGTTTTGGTGAGTTAACAAACATATTGTTATCAGAAGCTCACTGAAACTTAACCTTGTATTTCCTCTAGGAGTAATGGTTCAATGTTCACTATTTCAGTATTTGCACTAACATTGTAGAACATAATTATGAAGACCAATGAGAACTGACTGTATATAAATAAAAAACTGACAGAACTACAAGTAGAAACTAATCAATCCACTATGAAAATGAAATATTTAATATATTTCTTCTAGTATCTGGAAGATCAAACACAAAAATAGATCATAGGAATATACAAAATTTGAACAACACAATCAACATATTTTGTCTGCAAATTAACATCTAGCCATTTTGATAAGGTGTAATGAGAAGAACTCAGTGTCACTTCTTTGTTATCCCTTTAAAGATGTATAATCTGGTTTTAGTCATGAGGAAACGGCTAACAGAACCAACTGAGATATATTCTACAAAACACTGAGCTTGTACACTTCAAAATTGTCAAGGTCATGACACACTGAAGAATTATTCTATATTAAAGATTAACTAAATGCAATGCATGATCCTGAATTGGAATCTATAAAATCATATAAAACTATAGCTATGATAGACATTGAGAGAATTGACAACATTTGAATATAGATATTATTTGGGAAATTGAAGATATTTGATTACGGACTGGGGATTAGATAATAGCACAGTATCGATGTTAAATTTCCTGATGTTAATAATTATTCTGTGATTATATATGAGATTATTGTTGATTTTTAACAAATATACACTGAAGTATTTAGGGGTAATGGGTATGATGTCTGCAACTTAATCCCAAATAGTTTCAAAAGAATCATGGGAAAGAGAGAGGGAGAGAGGAAATCATTAAGTAAATGGTGAATCTGGGTAAAGGGCACACAGGAATTCATTGTACTATTCTTGAAACTTTACTAAGGTTAAAATTATATCAGCATTTCAAGATTATGACAACAAAAACAGTTCAGGTACAGAAATGAGGCTGGGAACATTTGGAAAAATATGATACCTAATGGAGTGTAGAAATAGAAGTTCATGCTTCTAGTAGGGAGCAACTTGATCAATAAAGGATCACCACAAATGTATTGAGGAAGACAAAAATAAACATGTGGAAAAGAGCAACAAGGAGCAAGGAACAGAGAAAATGCAGGTTAGATTGGTACTAGGGAGAAGGATCATCAGGTACCACTAGTGGCCATCAGGCTTTGGTAAAGAAGTATTTATTCATTCAAAATAATTAATGGAGCACCTACAATCACCAGATATTGTGGCTGGCACTGCAGATACTAGAATCATACATTCACTTGGATGAGTATCTTGACATCAAATGGGCAGTTTCTCAATCTCTGGACAGCAGACTGACAGGCGCAAGGCAGAAGAAGGCAAAGCCCCATTTGGAGATATGGTTTAGAGCCAAGGACCCAAATAGAACCCTAGTTACAAAAATCAAAACTGAAGTTTCTGCATGATAGGGCTTAAGTGTGAAGAATAGGGGTCAGACAGAAGATAATCAATTAGTAGCTCCTGTTTGGAAGGAAAGGGATCAGATTTGTCTTGATATTGGGGAATAATCAGATAGTATCTATAAGAATAGTCCAGTATGTTAAATTAAATAATATTTAGCACATAGTGAGTTCAAGACTCAGCTCAGGACTGAAAGGAATTGTGATATTGTTCCTCAGAATTATCTTCCCACCTGATCTGGTCCCTTACCATCCTGTGCATGATCCCAAAGGCACAGGATCAGAGTATTTGCGACATTGTATGGAAATTATGGACATGTATATCTATCTCCTCATCTACATTCTCTCAGGGCAAGGATTATTTCTTGGTCACCTCTCCTTCCCAACATCTTGTGCAGTGCTGGGCACAGAATAAGTTCTGAATAAATGTTGGATGAATGAATGAATGAATAGTTATTTAATAAATGTCAAAACTATGGCAACTGTTACGGGGGGGGAAGGAAAGTAAGAAAAAACTATAACATTTTTAAGAAAGCCTTGCTAGTTTGCATTATTTTTATAAAATGATAAAAAAATTTTAAATGGTGAGGATCCAGAATAGAAATGTGTTAGATATTGGAATGCTGTTTTCTATTTCTGACAAGATTCTTCATCTACTTCCCTCACTTTCAAAGATTTAACAAAAGAATTGAAATTCAAGAAGCCATGTTTTTGGAAAAGATAAGAGGTGTTTTAGTAAGGAAGACTTCCATAGTGGATTCACATAAAGTTCATGGTTGAATGTGTGATATAATTCCCTTTGATGTGTAGCCACAAATTTGTTACCACACTTGATAGCTTGAATGTATATAAGTAGTCAAAATCCTTCCAGGTGAAGTGAAACTTAGACCTAAACAGCTAAAAATTCAGAACTGATATAGAGAAGTAAATATGAACAGAGTCCAAGATCTTGCAGCTTGGCTTTCTCCCTCTGGAAAGAACATTATCATTTGTTATTCTGGCATTGTAATCAACATGTTTTCATCTGCAGAAGCCCTGCAGTTTTTGCTACAGATCAAATATTCTGATTTGCTTCTCCTTGCTCCTTTACGCTGATTTAATAAAACAATTGACTTTTTATGAAGTAGTAGACTGATTTTGGAGACAAGTTCCCAGAATGACCAGAATACAGAATACTTTGCTCAATGCCAGATTGAGGATCAGAGTAGGGTAGCAGCAATATAAGAACTGGAAGGGCAAAGAATGCTTAATCTGTATTTGTTCTATTTTCTATCATTTAGTTTCTAATATGGAAGCCATTTCTTGCTAAAGAAATAACAGTCTCTCTCAAATTCTTCCACCCTCTTATGGAAAATCATGCAGTTTTGTAGTTGGATATGATTTTTACACAATGTTCTTTCAACTCATGTGCCACAGCACCATGGTGCACATGGAACAGATTAGAAGAAGGTGGAGATAGTATTTATTCCACCAACAGGAATATGGTGGACTGAGCTTCAGCCAGTTGCCTCCAATCTCAGGTAGTCTCATCAGTTCATCACACTGTGTGACACATATATCATTGTTGTTTTTTTGTTTGCATTTTTGTTTAGTGGCTTAAAAACCTTTATAAGTAATGAGACAAATGAGTTATATCCAAATAGGCACCTATTTTCTAATTTGTACATAAAGCATACGCAGACATATATTTCTGTTTTTTGTGCCATGATGTTGGGCAATGTTGGGAACGACTGCCTTGGGGATCACGTAGTCTAACTTGCTCAAAAAGAAATGCTCATGACAACCATTCTAGCACAAGATTATTTGAGATCTATTTGCATGTTTTCCATGACAGATTTCACAACACTTCATGAAACAACAATTCTTTTTAAAGGTCTTCCAGAGAAAGAGGTTAAAATAATCTCCTAATTTCTGTGACTGGATGCAAATCCTGACATTTGAAGCTATGATGGATACAATTTCAGGTGATAATTTTAAATCTCAGGATGCAAACATGAAGTCTTTCTTTAGTTATGGCTTCTCCAGGACATACATTTTCAATTCCCTCAAATGTTTCTAAAAGGACAAGTCTCAAGAACCTTCCACAATTTATCAATAATCTCATTTACATAAAAATGACTCTTTTTAAAACACAGGGTCTAGTACTGAATACCAGATGTAACTGGATCAAAGCTTATTAAAATGTGTCTATTATTTCCTCAATTTTTATTTAATCAAGAATTGAGAGATCTTTTCTTTTTTTTCTTACCAACTTCATTGTGTTTTTTGTTTGCATTGAATTCGTGGTTGTGGGGACAGAGCCCCAGAGAGCAGTTTCCAGGCTCTCAGCCTCACGTGGAAAGGTGCTGGCACAGTTAGTAGATGGGCGTTGGCTGTGGCTAGTTGGCCTTCAGCTGTAGCCGGTTAGCCAATTGGCCACTGACATAACTGCCACGGATGTGGTGCAGTGGAGGAGAGTCGTCAGTTGGTTGGCAGAAAAGCGGACAGCAGGTCCCACGTCATGTGAATCCAGCCTCCAGTGAGACTGTTGTGGTATGACTCCCCTACCTATGGCTCCGTGGGTGTTCCTTTTTGGCCTAGCCATATCCTGCGTTCTTACTTGGGAAGTGGGAGCAGAGAGACCCCTCAAGCCGCCCCGCATGACAGTGGCCCATGAAAAACCTCAGGATATTTTATATGAACTGTTGCAGAGTTAAATAATATCTTCTTTATCCTGTACTTACTCATTGTCTGTTTTCAAATTAATACACTGTATTTTTATAGAAGTTTAAGGTTGGGCAAAATTGAGCAGTAAGTTCAGAGAGTTCCCACATAGCATCTCTCTCACGCGCAGCCTCCCCCGTTATTATGGACATCTGCACCAGAGTTGTGCGTTTGTTACAAGGAGGAACCTACACTGACACATCATTATCACCTTTAGTTTACCTTAGGGTTCACTCTTAATGTTGTTTGTATATTCTATGAGTTTTGACAGGTGTATCCACCATTGTAGTATTTTATGAAATAGTTTCATTGACCTAAAAATCCTCTGTGCTCTACCTTTCATCCCTCCCACATCTCTAACCTCTGGCAACTACTAATCATACTGTCTCCAAAGTTTTGCCTTTTCCAGAATGTCATATAGTAGAGATTATACAATATGTAGTCTTTTCAGATTAATTTCTTTCACTTAATAATACACATTTAAGGTTTGTTTATGTCTCCCCCCCACATGACCAAGTAGGTTTATCCCAGGAATGCAAAACTGATTCAATATTTTAAAAATCAACGTAAAAAAAAAATCAATGTAATCTACTATATTAACAGGCTGAAAAAAATTCACATGATCAAATCAATTGATATGTAAAAAGTATTTGACAAAATTCAGTACTCATTCATGATAAAAACAGTAGGAAAAATTGGAATAGAGTGGCTCTTCCTCCACTTACAGAAGATAAAGAACACCTACAAAATAACCTTAAGCTAACATTATACTTCATAGTAAAAGACTGCCCTCTTACCCTAAGACCTGTAGAAGACAAAGATGTCCTTTCTTGCCACTTCTGTTCAGCATTGCATTAGAGCTTCTAACCAAGGAAATTACACAACTGAATTTTCTCCCCAGTTTTACTGAGGTATATTGACAAATGAAATTGTATCTATTTAAGGTATATAATGTGATAATTTGACGTATGTATACAGTGAGAAATGATTATCACATTCAAACTGATTAATACATCCATCATCTCACATAGTTACCTTTTGTGCGTGTGTGTGCGTGCGAACGCGTACACGTCCGCATGTGTGAACACTTAAGAGCTAGTCTCTTAGCAAATTGCAGGTATATAATACAGTATTATTAACTATATTCACCATCCTGTATATTAGATCCTTAGAACTTATTCATCTTATAACTGAAAGTGTGTACCCTTTGACCAACATCCCCCCCTTTCCCCTCTCCCAGCCACAAGCAACCACTATTCTACTGTATCTATGAGTTTGACTTTTAAAAAACTCATTTTGTTCAATATAAAGACAGTAATTTCCTTTTTTCTATGTTAAATTTAATTATAGTTACTTCTCATCTGAAGGCAAAATTTTTATTCCTGTTTTGTAATCAGTTTTAATTGCTGCTAGATCTTTTGAATATGACCATTTAATAGGTCTTCAGTCAAGTAATTAAATTGCAAAACAATGCAAAACCCATCATATAAGTCAGACAGGCCAGGATCCCATGGCACAGTAACCTACCAGAAGAAACTTCCCTTCAACTTGGCATCTAACCATCTGAATATTAACAAAGTATTTCTTACCTGTTATATTTTTCCTTATCTCATTCTTTATTGTGGTATAATTAAAAACAAAACCATATATAAAATCATACTTAGTTTATTAGTTAAGTAATATTAGCTTAGTATAACAAACCAACCTACAAATAGCTCAAATACATTAAAATTTTCTTTTGTCCTCTCCTTCAAGCAGTAATTCAAGGACACAGACTCCTTCCATCTTATGGCTCTGCCATCTTCAATATGTGGCTTCAAAAGTTGTCAGGTTCCCCTGTATCAAGTTCATGAAAAATGAAAAAGCAAGTGGAAAAAAAGCACTTAAAAATCCTAAAAGTGAATCATAAAATTGGTGAACATAATTGCTATCTGGGAAACCACATCCCAGCATCAGTTCCACATTATGGGAATAGAGACACAATTTTGAGGGAAGCTACTGTCTTTCTTTAAAATAGTTTACTCCTCCCTCCCCACCTTCTTTTTCTTCAAATCAAGCTCTCCCCAAGTGAGAACATCTAACATCCATCCAGAAACCATCCACGTCAAAGTTCAGAACATCCTGGCAAAATTCAACCTTCTTCACCAAGTCCAAATGTGGCCCCTCACAGTCCTATAAATTAACAAATTTTCTTCTACTCACCTGACATATAGTCTCATATTCTCTCTCTCTCTCTCTCTCTCTCTCTCTCTCTCTCTCTCTCTCTCTCTCTCTCTCTCTCTCTCTCTCCCTCCCTCCCTCCCTCCCTTCCTCCCTCTCTCTCTCCTACTCCCTCCTTCCCTTCTCCTTCTTCCTCCTCCTCTTCCTCCTTCTCTTCTCCCCTCTCTTTCCCTCCCTCCCTCTCAATAGACAATAGAGAAGCAGAGAAAGGAAAACTATAATAAAAACTCCCAAGAGGAAAAAAGAATGGAAAACTGTGTAGTTATAGCAACAACAAATTTCTGATAGGTATTATTATTGATATATAGGTATTATTATATATTCTGGTAGGTATTATTAACACCTCTGACCTGGTGGTAGATGTTCCCAAATTAGACTATCATCCTGCTCTCTGGTAGGAACTCTCTTGTCCACTGTTATCCCTTGACACTGGCTCCAGCCCTGGGAGGTTTGTCCTTGTCCCTTATTCTCTGTGAGCATTGAGGAGTGAGCCCTCTTTAGGGCTTGTACATCTTGCAGAGCCTGCTTCCTGATGATGCAGGTTTGGGACTCCAAAAATTGTTTTTACAATTATAGGTTTTTTCTAGGCCAGGTGCTTGGAGGTGGGGGTCTTGGCAATAAGAATCTCTCAAAATCTTAGTAGATTCTGATATTTCTATTTCCATTCAGTTCTATGTGATAGGAACCATGAACAAATTTCTTTTGGGGGTATAATTTTCAAGCTTACCTGATCTCTTTCATTCTTCATTCACATGACATTCTCTTAAAACTCAGTGATTTTCTGTCTGGAAGCCACGACATATTTTATGTTTCCTTGAGAAGGAAACAGCCATATTCTGGTCTTTGTCCTAGAGGTATTGACATGGAAAAATCTTAATAGCTCTGTTATGCAAAGCAGTTTTCAGTTTCATTTGTTCCTGTTTGAGTTTTCCCAACTCTACAAGATCCAAAATTTCTACAACCTTTCTATCCACGTTTATTTCTGCTTTCAAACTACCAATTCTTCCAACACTTGTTTTGTTTTGTAATACCTTGCCAAATGCAGTAAGAAGCATTCAACATACAATCAGGTGTCTATAACCCTAGAGCTATGGATTTTGTAAGTAGTTGATCAGCTTCCAAATGATTATAGTTTTACCAAATGTTTTGTTGCTCACATAATATAGATCTCTGTATTTTCAGCCTTCAACGTGTATTTTCTTACTATATCGTAGCTATTAATCCACTGCCACATATTTTAATTATTGTTGGAGAAGCATTATTTCTCAAGATTCTAATTTTCACATTAATTAAAGATAAGTAAGCTGATGTAACAAATAAAACACAAATTTTACATGGCCCAAACACATTAGAAGTTTATTTAATCCTATAAAGTCCAAAAGGAATGTTCCTAATCTTTGGAAGGCTCTCCTCCAAATGGTGATTCAGAGAATTAGGCTGCTTCCTCCTTGGCACCATCATCTTCCAAGATCACCATGTTGATCTGCAATGTTAGCAGAAGTTGAAGACCCAGTGAAGAAACCACATCTTACAAAACTCATGTCCCTTCTGCTTAATGGAGCACTCACATAGAAATGGCCATATTGGCTTGCAAAAACAGGGATTTAATTAGCCTTCTCTGATTCACTCTTCAATAGAAAGTTCTATAGGCAAGTGAATTTCAATTTCTGAGTTAGCCTGAAAAATATGCACAGAACATTTATTTAAAATTAGCATAGATTCTACAACCCCAAAACTTTACTATGAAATTTTGAGCAGATCTATATTACACCAAATAAAAACAGGACAAATTCTTTATATAGTAATTAAAAATCAGTATCTGTATTATTATAAATAAACAAGTAAGGAAAAACACCAATAACAGATGGTGCTTTGTCACCGAAATTAAGCTAAAATAGTAGAAGTGGGGGACAATAAGAAAACAAACACACTATTAAGAATAATATTGGGACATCATCAAAATGGCGGCGTGAGGTGAGCCTCTGTAAATCTCCCCTGGAATTTACAACTAATCGGACAACAATAACTCCAGAAAGGACTCCCTGCACAGCAGACAGGCAAGACGAAGAGGCCCACTACTGAATTCACCTCCAGGTGGGCGAATTTCGCTAAAGGGGGGGGAGGAAAGGGAGAAGTGCGGAGACAGAGCTGCGCGGGCGCAGGAGGCAGACCCAGCTCAGTGCTACGAGCTCGCTGCATCCCGGAACTACCGCAGCTGATGGAGAGAGAAGAACTCGGACTGCTAGGGCTCCGCTTAAGGACCACAGGGCTGAGGGGGCAGCATATAACACGGCTGAACCAAACGCTCACGGCAGAGACCTCGGAGAAAAGACTGAAGGAAGAAGGCTGAAAACTGTGGTTTAAGCCCTCACTGCGGAGCAGAGAATGGAAGCCTTAGGAACTGAGACTGGCCGCCCCCGCCCACCCTCCCAGAGCTCGCCCCACCCCCAACTGCCCAGTGCTAGAAGCAATAAAGTAGCAGTGTCAGATCAAAAGGACAGGATATTTGCTATTCTGAGAACTGTGGACCGCAGACACAGATTCGCAACCCAACTAGTTCCGGCAAAGGGGTGGGAGCTGTGGAAGCAGGACCAGCTGTGGTGGTGGTCTCCGCCATTGCTCTGGGCCACCTCTCACAACTCACCCCGCCCCTAGCCCCACCTATTTGGGTGGATCCCTGCAGGAGTAAACAAAACTGCTGAAACATACGGGCTTGGAATCTGGTGCAGAAAGAGCTTTGGGACTTCAAAAGCTCTCTGCAACCCCACAGGGACGTGGCACCCTATGACACAGGTGAACTGTTAACAGAGGAGAGGCCTGTCTCTCAGGGAATACCCCCATTGTGTGAGAAGCTGGAATAGTGCAGAGAAAACATAGCACTACTGTGTGAGAGAGAAAAAAAAAGGCTGCAGTCAGAGGGAAAATAAAACATTCTACCAACAAGCACTGGAAAACAAAAGAAAGACCTCTTCCTATCAACCTGTTGCAGAAGCCACTCCTGTAGATGTCTAGGAAGAGAAATAATAAATCAGTAATTGCCATGAATAACCAAGGCAACAAGACAGCTCAGAAAGAAAGTGAAAAGTCTCCAGAAAAGGAACTTAAACATATGGAAATATGTGACTTCAATGATAGAGAATTCAAGATTGCAGTTCTGAAAAACCTCAAAGAGATGCAAGAAAACACAGAAAGGCAATTTAATGAACTCAGAAATGCAATCAAAGAACAACACGAGTATTTTATGAAAGAGATTGAAATTTAAAAAAAAAACACCAAATGGAATTTCTGGAGATTAAGAACTCAATAGAAGAAATTAAGAATGAAATAACCAGCTTAGGTAGTGGAGTTGACCAGATGGAGGAAAGAATCAGTGACACCGAAGATAGAAACCTGGAAATGACACAGATGGAAGAAGAAAGAGACTTGAGACTTAAAAGAAATGAAAGAACTCTACAAGAACTATCTGACTCTATCACAAATAGCAATATAAGAATAATGGGCATACCAGAAGGAGAAGAAAGAGAGAAGGGAACAGAGAATATATTCAAACAAATTGTTGATGAGAACTTCCCAAATTTGTGGACAGAACTGGATCCTCGAATCCAAGAAGCAAATAGAACACCCAATTACCTCAATCCCAAAAGGCCTTCTCCAAGGTACATTGTATTGAAGCTGTCTAAAATCAACGACAAAGAAAGAATCCTCAAGGCAGCCAGGGAAAAGAAGACGGTAACCTACAAAGGAAAGCCCATTAGATTATCATCAGATTTTTCAGCGAAACTCTACAAGCCAGGAAGGAGTGGAACCAAATATTCAAACTATTGATAGAGAGAAATAATGAGCCAAGAATAATATATCCAGCAAAGATCTCCTTTAGATATGAAGGAGGAATAAAGACCTTTCCAGACATACAGAAGCTGAGGGAATTTTCTAATACACAACCTGCACTACAAGAAATACTAAAGGAGGCTATTCGACCACCACCAACAGGGACAATTTGTGGCAACCGAAACATAAAAAGGGGGAGAGTAAAGACCTGAATCTATATATGGGAATAGAGAAAGTAAGCATGCTGAAGAAAATGGAATGCTCTAAGTATCAAATTTTCTTTTACATAAACTTACGGGTAACCACTCAAAAAAAAAATCCAGAACTGAAATACATACTGTAATAAAAGAAGAAACAGAGGGAAACATCATAGAATACCACCACACAGAAATAATAGACAACAAAAAGACAAAGACACAATGGAGTCACAGCCTTAGCAGAAAACTAAAGACAGAAAGACAGGAAATCCTCACATATCAATGATCACCCTAAATGTAAATGGACTGAACTCACCAATAAAAAGGCACAGAGTAACATATTGGATCAAAAAACTATACCCAACCATATGCTGTCTCCAAGAGACACATCTCAGCTACAAGGACAAGCATAGACTCAAAGTGAAAGGGTGGAAATTGACACTCCAAGCAAATGGTACCCAGAGAAAATCAGGTGTAGCCATAATGATATCAGATGAAATAGACTTCAGGGTGAAAACGATAACAAGAGACAAAGATGGACATTTCATAATGGTAAAGGGGACTATACAACAAGAAGACATACAGTCATCAATATTTATGCCCCCATCAGGGAGCACCAAAATATACCAAGCAACTACTAACAGAACTAAAGGGAGAAATGGACCAAAACATAATTATACTAGGGGACTTAAATACATCATTGACAGCTATAGATAGATCATCCAAACAGAAAATAAATAACGAAATACCAGCCATAAATGACACATTAGATGAAATGGACATCATTGACATATATAGAGCACTTCATCCTAAAACATCAGACTATACATTCTTTTCGACTGTACATGGAACATTCTCAAGGATAGACCACATATTGGGACATAAAATCAGCCTCAGCAAATTTAAGAAGATTGAAATCATACCAAGCATATTCTCTGATCACAAGGCTTTGAAATTGGATATCAACTGCAGAAAAAAACACAAATACATGGAGATTAAACAAAATACTTTTAAGAACGACTGGGTCAAAGAAGAAATTAGAGGAGAGATCAAAAGATACATAGAAACAAATGACAATGAAAATACATCCTACCAAAATTTTTGAGATGCAGCAAAAGCAGTTTTAAGAGGAAAATTTATATCAGTAAAAGCCTATCTCAAGAAACAAGAAAAATCCCAAATAAATAACCTCTTGTTACACCTTAAAGAACTAGAAAAAGAAGAACAAGTGAAATCAAAGGTCACCAGAAAAAAGGAAATAACAGAAATCCGAGCAAAGCTCAATGAAAATTTTAGTAAATCGAACACCACAATGCATTAAAAATTATTTATCATGACCAAGTGGGGTTCATCCCTGGGGCACATGGATGGTTCAACATCCACAAATCCATCAATGTGATACATCACATAAACAAAAAAAGGACAAAAATCATATGATTATATCAATTGATGCAGGAAAAGCATTTGACAAGGTACAACGTCCATTTATGATTAAACACTCAATAAAATAGGTATAGGAGAAAAATACCTTAACATAATAAAGGCCATCTATGACACGTCCTCAGCTAATCTCATAATTAATGGTGAAAAACTGAAACCCTTTGCTCTACGTTCAGGAACACGACAGGGCTGTCCCCTATCACCTCTGCTTTTCAACATAGTGTTGGAAGTCCTTGCCAGAGTCATCAGGCAAGAGAAAGAAACAAAAGGCATCCAAGTTGGGAATGAAGAAGTTAAAATATCACTCTTTGCAGATGACATGATGCTATATATAGAAAACCCTAAAGATTCCACCAAAAAGCTGTTAGAAACAATCAACCAATACAGTAAAGTTGCTGGCTACAAAATCAACGTACAAAAGTCCATTTCATTTCTATATACTAACAATGACATCTCAGAAAAAGAAATACAAAAAACAATTCCCTTTGCAATTGCAGCAAAAAGAATAAAATACCTAGGAATAAACTTAACCAAGGATGTGAAGGATTTATATGCTGAAAACTATAAGATATTTTTGAAAGAAATTGAGGAAGACACATAGAAATGGAAAGACATTCCATGCTCATGAATTGAAAGAATCAATATAGTTAAAATGGCCATATTACTCAAAGCAATATACAGATTTAATGCAATCCCCATCAAAACCCCAATGACATTTTTTTTAAAAATAGAACAAAAAATCATCAGATTTGTTTGGAGCCACAAAAGACCCCAAATAACCAAAGCAATCTATAAAAAAGAACAATGCTGGAGGTATCACATTGCCTGACTTTAGCTTGTATTACAGGGCTACAATAATCAAAACAGCATGGTATTGACAGAAAAACAGACACATAGACCAATGGAATAGAATTGGGAACTCATAAATAAAACCACATAAATATGGACAGATAATTTTTGACAAAGAAGCTAAAAACATACAATGGAGGAAAGACAGCCTCTTCAATAAATGGTGCTGGGAGAATTGGATAGCCACGTGCAAAAGAATGAAACTGGACTACTACCTGTCACCATGTACCAAAATTAATTCAAAATGGATCAAAGTCTTAAGCATAAGACCTGACACAATAAACTGCATAGGAGAAAACATAGGTACTAAACTTATGGACCTTGGGTTCAAAGAGCATTTTATGAATTTGACTCCAAAGGCAAGGGAAGTAAAAGCTAAAATAAACAAGTGGGACTATATGAAACTTAAAAACTCTGCAGAGCAAAAGAAACCATCGACAAAATAAAGAGACAACCGACTGAATGGGAGAAAATTTTTGCAAACAGTGCCTCTGATAAGGGTCTAATATCCAAAATATACAAGGAACTCATGCAACTCAACAACAAAAAAACAAACAACCCAATTGAAAATGGGCAGACAACCTGAAGAGACATTTCTCCAAAGAGGACTTACAAATGGCAAATAGACATATGAAAAAATGCTCAACATCACTAATCATCAGAGAAATGCAAATAAAAACCACAGTGAGATATCACCTCACCCCAGTGAGAATGGCTATCATCAACAAGACAAATAGTAACAAGTGTCGGAGAGGCAGTGGAGAAAAAGCAACCCTCATACACTGTTGCTGGGAATGCAGACTGGTTTATCTGTTATGGAAGGCAGTGTGGAGGTTCGTCAAAAAATTACGAATAGAATTACCATATGACCCAGCAATCTTTCTCCTGGGTATCTACCCAAAGAATTTGAAATTATTTATCCATAAAGACACTTGTGCTCCAATGTTCATTGCAGCTTTGTTTACGGTGGCCAAGACATGGAAACAACCAAAATGTCCTTCGATAGATGAATGGATAAAGAAGTTGTGGTATATATACACAATGGAATACTATTAGGCGTTAAGGAAAGATGATATAGGAACATTTGTGACAACATTGATGGATCTTGAGAGTATGATGCTAAGCGAAATAAGTCAGACAGTAAAAGCAGAGAACCCTATGATTTCCCTGATATGTGGTATATAAACCAAAAACAACAAAAGTACAAGACAAACAAATGAGAAACAAAAACTCATAGACACAGACAATAGTTTAGTGGTTACCAGAGGGTAAGGGGTGTGGGGGGAGGGAGATGAGGGTAAGAGGGATCAAATATATAGTGATGGAAGGAGAACTGACTCTGGGTGGTGAACACACAATGGGATTTATAGATGATGTAATACAGAATTGTACACCTGAAAATATGTAATTTCATTAAGAATTGTCACCCCAATCAAAAAATAATTAAAAAAAAGAATAATATCATTGGAGACAACCAAGATGGCTCAGTAGGTAAATGCTGCGTTTATTTTCTCTCACAACCACATCAAAATTACAACCTAACTACAAAACAACCATTATTGAGAATTGCCTAATTAAGCTGAACGGAACCCTTTCAACTAAGGACTTGCAGAAAAAGCCACCTCCAGACTGGTAGGAAGGTCAGAGATGTGGAACGGGCTGGTCCCACACCTGTGTGTGACCATTAAGATCAGGAGGGCTATTTCGGCTGTGGGGGTCCCCCATCCCGTAAAGGAGTGAGGGGCAGCTTCGCAGCATTCCAGGGTTTCAGTGCTGGGGAGAGAAATCGCCATAGTTTTTGGTTGTGAAAACCAGCGGAGATTGTGACTGAGTGAGACAATGCAGCTGCACTCACAGGCGCTATTCTTAAAGGGACTGTGTGCAGACTTACCCAATGGAATCACTCACTCTGAGCTCCAGCACTGGGGCAATAGCTGGAAAGGCAGCAGGGACATATGGTGGGGAATTGAGTTGTCTGGCTTAGGATGGAAGCTGGAGAGGCAGCTTTCTTCTGGACAGGGGAGCTGGTGGAAGACATTGTTTCTTTGTTGAGTTCTCCCCCTTCCTGGCAAGTGAACATAGGCGGCCACCATTCCTGAACCTCTGCCGTTTGTTCACCCCGCCCTGGAAATTTAAGACGTGGCCCCGCCCAACTTTCGAGCATATCCAGGCTGCTTTCAGTGTGTTTTTTTTGTGCAGACCACTTGCCTTGGCTCAAGCTGCACTTTCCTAGGGACTCTCAAAGTTTCGTGGAACCCAGACAAGCAGCATCTGGCTTGAGCATATCCTATACCTCTGGCTGAGCAGCATAAGCTGGCACTAGCAGCAGCCTGCCTTGTTTCATGGCTTGGCCTCTCAAGGCTCTTCCAAGGTCAGCATGGGTGGCAGCCATCTGTGGATTTCTTTCTGGCTCCCACTAGGTGATCCTGGGTGGGGCACAGGATGTGGCTGAAGTAGACCTACAGCAGATCCCCTCCAAGGTGGCCCTGGGGCTGGCACCCCCAGTGGCCAGCTTCAAAATGAGCTGGAGCATCACCTAGCCATTCCAAGTACAACACATCTAAAGGGCACATTGGGCAGGCTGCAGAGTCCTGTTGAGGCAGATCCTGCTCTGTAGGATCAGCCCCTGCACAACAACTTTTCCACTGTAGTCACACCTAGTCCTCATAACCAGTGAGCCCAAGAGTCAGTCCTTCTCATTGATATGCAATTATTAACAGGGTTCAACTATAAGAGGAGGGCACACACAACCCACACAAGGGAAACACCTGGAGTACATGGCTCAGGTGACCAGAAAGACTGCTTCACTGAACCCCACAGCATACCTAATACATAAGGCCATTCTACTAAGACTAGAAGACATAGCATCCCTACCTGATACATAGAAGCAAACATAGGGAGGCAGCCAAAATGGGGAGACAAAGAAACATGTCCCAAATGAAAGAACAGAACAAAGCTCCAGAAAAAATAACTAAGCGAAATGGAGATAAGCAATCTATCAGATGCAGAGTTCCAAACACTTGTTATAAGAATACTCAATGATCTCATAAAAATGGAGATGGAAACCATAAAAAAGAACCAGTCAGAAATAAAGGCTACAATAATGGAAATGAAGAATATATTACAAAGAATCAACAATAGATTAGATGAATCAGAGGATTTAACCAGCAATGTAGAAGATAAGGTAGCAGAAAACACCCAACTAGAATAGCAAGAAGAAAAAAGAATCCAAAAAATTGAGGAGAGTTTAAGGGACCTCTGGGAAAATATCAAGCATACCAACATTCGCATTATAGGGGTACCAGAAGGAGAAGAGAGAGAGCAAGGAATTGAAAACCTAGTTGAAGGAATAATGATAGAAAACTTCCCTAACCTGGTGAAGGAAATAGACATAAAAGGCCAGGAAGCACAGAGAGTCCCAAACAAGATGAACCCAAAGAGGCCCACACCAAGACACATCACAATTAAAATGCCAAAGATTGAAGACAAAGAGACAATCCTAAAAGCAGCAAGAAAAATACAGTTAGTTACCTACAAGGGAGTTCCCATGAGACTGTCAGCTGACTTCTCAACAGAATCTTTGCAGGCCAGAAGAGATTGACATAAAATATTAAAAAAGATGAAAAGTAAAAATCTACAACCAAGATTACTCTACCCACCAAGCTATTATTTAGAATCAAAGGACAGATTAAGAACTTCACAGACAAGAAAAAGCTAAAGGAGCTTATCACCACTCAAACAATATTACAAGGAATGTTAGAGGGACTTCTTTAAGAAGAAGGAGGGGGAAAATCAAAACTATGAAAAATAAAATAGCAATAACTACATATCTATCAACAATTACTATCAATGTAAATGTATTAAATGATTAAATGCTCTAATCAAAAGCATGGTTGAATGGATAAGAAAACAAGACCCTTACATATGCTGTCTACAAGAGACTCACTTCAGATCAAAAGACACACAGAGACTGAAAGTAAAGAAAGGTAAAAAGATATTTCATGAAGATGAAAACAAAAAATGAAAAAGGTGGGATAACAATACTTATCCCAGACAAAAGAGACTTTAAAACAAAGGCTATATAACAAGAGACATAGAAGGACCCAGTAATCCTACTGGGATTTGTATTTATCCAAACAAACCCAAAACACTAATTTGAAGGGACCTGTGCATCCATATGTTCACTGCAGCACTATTTACAATAGCGAAGGTATGGAGGCAACCTGGGTGTCCATCCATGGATGAATGAATAAAGAAGTGGTACATCAATGGAATATTACTAAGATATAAAAAGAATGAAATCTTGCCATCTACAGCAACATGGGTGGACCTAGAGGGTATTGTGCTGAGTACAGTAAGTCAGGCAGAGAAAGACAAATATCATATGATTTCACTAATATGTGGAATCTAAAGAACAAGATAACCAAACAAACAAAACAGAAACAAGTATACAGATACAGAGATCATTTTGATGGTTGTCAGATGGAGCGTGGAGAAATAGGTGAAGGGGAGAAAGGATTAAGAGATACAAATTGGTAATTATAAAATAGTCATGAGGATGTAGAACACAGCATGGGAAATACAGACATTAGTATTGTAATAACTATTTACAGTTTCAGATAGTTACTGGATTTATCAGAGTGATCACTTTGTAAGTTTTATAAATGTCTAATCACTATGTTGTACACCTGAAATAAATATAATATTTTTAATTAAAGTTTATTAGGGTGACAATTGTTAGTAAAGTTACAGATTTCAGGTGTACAATTCTGTACTACATAATCTATAAATCCCATTGTGTGTTTGCCACCCAGAGTCAGTTCTTCTTCCATCACCATATATTTGATGCCCTTTACCCTCATCTACCACGCTCTCTCCTTGCCCTCTGGTAACCACTAAACTATTGTCTGTGTCTATGAGTTTTTGTTTCTCATTTGTTTGTCTTGTTCTTTTGTTGTTTTTGGTTTATATACCAAATATCAGTGATATCAGTGAAATCATATGGTTCTCTGCTTTTTCTGTCTGACTTATTTCACTTAGAATTATAATCTCAAGATCCATCCATATTGTCACAAATGGTCCTATTTCATCTTTTCTTACCACTGAATAGTATTCCATTGTGTATATATACCACAACTTCTTTATCCATTCATCTATCGAAGGACATTTTCGTTGTTTCCATGTCTTGGCCACCGTAAATAAAGCTGCAATGAACATGGAGCACACATGTTTTTATGTATAAATGTTTTCCGATTTTTTGGGTAGATACCCAGGAGAGGGATTGCTGGGTCATATGGTAATTCTATTCGTAATTTTTTGAGGAATCTCCACACTGCCTTCAATAGCGGCTGCACCAGTCTGCATTCCCACCAACAGTGTATGAGGGTTCCTTTTTCTCCACAGCCTCTCTAACACTTGTGACTATTTGTCTTGTTGATGACAGCCATTCTGACTCAGGTGAAGTGATATCTCATTGCGGTTTTTATTTGCATTTCTCTGATGATTAGTGATGTTGAGCATTTTTTCATATGTCTATTTGCCATTTGTATATCCTCTTTGGAGAAATGTTTCTTCAGGTCCTCTGCCCATTTTTCAATTGGGTTGTTTGTTTTTTTGTTGCTGAGCTTCATGAGTTCTTTGCATATTTTGGATATTAACCCCTTATCGGAGGAACTGTTTGCAAAACTCTTCTCCCATTCAGTTGGTTGTCTCTTTATTTTGTCGATGGTTTCTTTTGCTGTGCAGAGCTTTTAAGTTTCATAGAGTCCCCTTCATTTATTTTAGCTTTTACTTCCCTTACCTTTGGAATCAAATTCATAAAACGCTCTTTGACCCCAAGGTCCATAAGTTTAGTACCTATGTTTTCTCCTATGCAGTTTATTGTGTCTGGTCTTATGCTTAAGTCTTTGATCCATTTTGAATTAATTTTGGTACATGGTGACAGATAACAGTCCAGTTTCATTCCTTTGCACGTGGCTTTCCAATTCTCCCAGCACCATTTATTGAAGAGGCTGTCTTTTCTCCATTGTATGCTTTTCGCTTTTTTGTCAAAAATTATATGTCCATATTTATGTGGTTTTATTTTTGAGTTCTCAGTTCTATTTCATTGGTGTACGTGTCTGTTTTTCTGCCAATACCATGCTGTTTTGATTATTGTTGCCCGTAGTACAAGCTAAAGTCTGGGAGTGCAATACCTCCAATATTGTTCTTTTTTCTTAAGATTGCTTTGGCTATTCGGGGTCTTTTGTGGTTCCAAACAAATCTGATGATTTTTTGTTCTATTTCTTTAAAAAATGCCACTCGGATTTTGATGGGGATTGCATTAAATTTGTATATTGCTTTGGGTAATATGGCCATTTTAACTATGTTGATTCTTCCCATCCATGAGCACGGAATGTCTTTCCATTTCTTTGTGAAATATAATATTATATGTCATCTATAATTGAAAAATTAAAAAATTATTTTAAAAAATTGTAAATCTACTAGAAGATATTAATTGGTTAAGAGATAATAATATAAGACTATGTTAAAAGATAAATAAAAACAAACAGTTGGATAAAGAAATGTGGTACATTTATACAATGGAGTATTACTCTGCCATAAAAAAGAATGAAATTTTACCATTATACCATTTGCAACTAAGTGAAGTAAGTCAGACTGAGAAAGACAAATACAATATGATGTTACTTATATACAAAATCTAAAGAACAGAATAAATGAGTAAACACAACAGAAATAGACTTAGAGATACAGGGAAAAAAACTGATGGTGGCTAGATGGGAGGGGTTTAGGAGAAGGGGGAAACGGTGATTAAAATACAGTGTGGGGAACATAATCAATAATGTAAAGATTATGTAATGTAAAGATTATGTAGTTGAGCACTGGACTTATCGGGGGGATCACTTCATAGATTGTGTAGATGTCTGACGACTGTGCTATACAACTGAAGCTGAAATAGAAGAATATTGAATGTCAACTATAATTACATACACACACACACATACACACACACATACACACACAGGATTTAAAGTACATCATAGGGAATATAGTCAATGATATTGTAATAGCTATGTACAGTGACAGATGGGTAGTATACTTGATGGGGTTATCACTTTGTGAGGGTTGTAAATGTCTAATCATTATGTTGTTTTGTACACCTGAAACTAATATAAAAAATTTAAATAAAAAAGATAAATAGAAACAAAGTAATATAGACAATGGAGGCCCTATATTTGTTCATTTAATGCATATTTATGGAGCAGACACTGTAGTCAGTATTAGGAACATAATAGTAAAAAGACAAAAAAAGGAACCCATCCTGATATATTAATGGTTTAAACAGATTTAGAGTAAAATAATCAGGTATTTAAAACAGAGCATAAGTGCAATGATAGGTATATTCCAATTCTGAAGAATTTGAGTTTTTTATTAAAATAGGGAGACAGAGAGTAAAGGCTAAAAATAAGGCATTCGTAGTAAAAAGAACAACTATTCCCCAAAGCACTGAGTCATGAAAGAGTCCAGTGTTCTAGGGAACAGAGGTATTCAATATTGAGAGAACTGTAACATGGAGAGCAAAGAAATGTATGTGCAAACATGTAAGTTGAAGTCATATTACTGTGTTTCTCTGAAAATAAGTCCTAGCCGGACCATCAGCTCTAATGAATCTTTTGGAGCAAAAATTAATATAAGACCCAGTATTATATTATATTAATATTATATCATATTAAACACCAGGTCTTATATTATAGTAAAATAAGACTGGGTCTTATATTAATTTTTGCTCCAAAAGATGCATTAGATGCATCCGGCTAGGTCTTATTTTCGGGGAAACACGGTATAAAAGAATTTCCATGCCAAATTCAGAAATTTGCATTTTTTTCAGTGTTGTCCAACAGAGGTTTTTAAACAAGAATAAAATAGTCAAGTTTGTCTTACGGAAACATTGACAGTAAGCTGGAGGATGGGCTAGAGTGAGTAGAAATTAGTAGCAGGCATACCTATTAAAATTCTGTTGAAGTAATCCAAAAGAGAGTTAATGAAAGCTTTATTGAACTGGTGACAAAAGGATATGGAAGAAAGGGCCAACTGGAGCAACATTTCTTATATAGAACTGTTACATTTCATTTCCAATAAGAGTGTGTAGGGGGGAAGGAGAGTCTATAAAGAGACATCAATAACACAATAAAACAAGCTAAAAGGTGATGTTCTTATTGAAGAACACAGGAGACTGAAGCAATCTGGATGTTCAAGAATGTTGCTGGGGTGGGATAATATTTTGAAACAATAAGCACGCCCCTGTCCTGCATTCAGGCCCCAGTGAGAGCATTCTACACTACCCCACTCAGAGCTGGATTGTTATAGCATCTATACAAAGAAAGAAGAAAGAGAATTAGCTTCTCTCTCCAAAGTAGAATTTTGAAATACACAGTACAAAGTTTCTGATGGAAAGGTTTTTGAATTGTGAGATCCTGAATTTTGAGGATAAAGAGCCATAGGACATAATGTTTAAGTCTTAAATAATAAGCAGAAAAATCTGAGCTCAGTCAGAGTCAACCTTTTCCACTTACTAGAGAGGAAGTAAAATTGGGGGGTGGGGTGGGTGGTGAATAAGAAAAGAGAGAAGAAACTAATATTTATATATGCACATGGAACTCTGTGAAGTACACCCCCTGTTTCTACCCTAGATTAAAACCTTAGGAGTTGGGGGTGAAGTAAGGATAATAAATTACCCAGGTTGGGGATTTAAGAAGCCCTAAAGACCTATGCAAGTTTGGTTTAGCATTAGCAGAATATCAATGAAGGCATTAATGTCCCATGCTCCCAGATTAGCATGAAAAAGCATCAGAAAATTCTCATGTCTACATTGGGAAGGTCTCAGAACTAAATGACAAAGGGCCAGGAGATCTATTTTGTGTTATAAATGATTGGAGGGTGACCCGCCTGGGTGAGTACTGAAGACCAAATATAACACAACCATCTAAGCAGACACCCACTAGGACAGATTTTGATGACCAGGAACCAACATTAATAAGGCTGCAAAGCAGATGTCAGCAAAAATAGGCATAGACTACATAAAGCCTCACCTCCCCCTCCCACCCAAAATGACTACTTATGCCCCTGGAACTTAAATACAATCTCAGTTGACTCTGAATCAACTGAAACCAATCTGAAAATTTCTGCCACTACACAGTAAATTTGCTTATAGAAAAATAAAGATATATTTTTTTGCTTGTAAAATTTCGGCAAGTAATGGAAATGTAGATCTGGGACTAAGGAAAAAAGTCTGGGCCAGAGATTCCAGTTTGTCATTGTCAGACAGATGACAAACTGAAACCATAGGAGTGGATGAGATAAAAAGTAAGGAGGATAGAGCCCTCAGTGCGGTAGCATTCAGGGGATAAGCAAAGAAGGACATAAAAAAGAAAGGCTCTCTTTTCTGCTCATTCAGAACACTGGTAGAAGAGAGGGCAAGAATTCCAGTCACCAAAGTAAACATCTTTCGGGATGTATGCTAGCTATGAGCAGGCTATTGCTGACCCGATCAGGAGAGTTTCGTGGGAATGGTAGAGACAGAAGCCAGATTCAATACAGTCAGAACAGAATGAGGAATTTGACAAAATGAAGACAGTAAGGACAGGCTGTATTAAAAAAAAAAAAAAGTTCAGAAAGGAAAGAAGGAGATAAGAAAGAACTTTGAAGTTGATACTCAGTTAAAGGAACGGTTTGGGTTTTCATTTGACTTTTATTTTCATTCTGAAGATTTGTTTTTATTTTGTTTTAGGGATAAGGAAAAGAAGTATTATTGAAGATAGAAAGAGAGAAAAACAGATGAAAGTGATGACTGAGTGATTACGAGACTAGTAGTGAGAATGTCAGATAGTGCAAAGTGAAATACTTGTCCTTGGAATGTAACAACATGAAGGAATAAATGAATGAGGTCGGAATGAATATTGTAATAGAAGTGAGGAAGTGAATTCAGTGAATTCCACTATATTTTCCCTAGGAAGGTGGTGAGGAGTAGTCAGCTGGCTGTGAAGAGAATGGGAGGGAACAAGAAGGCCCAGGAACTTGAGAATCTTAGCATAAACAGGAATGAATAAAGGACTACCGAGCTGTTCTACCGGGCCCAGCAGGAAGTGACACCTTAAAATCTTAATGCCACCAATCAACACAGTATCCTCTATAGTAAAATTTATTAACCACAAGAAATACAAAGGCAATTAAGACACAGTTCCTATGGTCAGATTGCTCAGTCGGAGGAAACAGGTAAATAAATAATTGCAGTTCTAAGTCCTGTATAAGAGGGGAGAACAAGGTACTGTGTATGTGACAACAAACTTTGGATGTTAGAGAAGACTTCACAGAAGACATGACACTTTATTTAGGTTTTGAGGGAGGAAGTTTTATAAGGAAACAAGGAAAGGAGGATTTCTAATTATAAATACAGCATATGGATATCATGGAGTTATAAAAAGTGTTGGAAATTTCAGACTATGGTATAAGTTTGATGTGCTTCTAGATTGGGGAGAGGAAAGGGAAAGGTTGAAGACTATTGTTCTAGAAAAGTAAAACTAGAGATTACAATAAAGTATTTCTAAAGTTTCTTATAGATTTTCTTCAATGATTTTAATTATGCAGGAGAGTCATAGAAAAGGAGAACTCACCGTTATCACGAAATAGTATATTTTTTTAGTCCAATAGTACAATGTGTTCAAAGGGAAAGAAAAAATAGACATGCTACGACCGTGTTGCATGTAGTCAATTAACTCTTCAGGATTGCATATCATAGCTAGATAGATAGATTAGATAGATAGATTCATGATAGATAATAGGTAGGTAGGTAGATAGGTAGATAGATGATTGATAGATAGATAGATAGATAGATAGATAGATAGATAGATAGATAAATAGATAGATAATTGATAGATAAATTTCCTGAAACTTCTGTCGTTTATTGGTTTCCTCTTTGGAAATTGTAGTTAAGATCATATTGCTGAGTCATCAGTCTAAAAGAAAAAAAAATGTTTCCTTTGGCCACAAATGGGGAGATATTTATGTTGCTTTGCAGATAATGGCACACCAGATGGCTGCAACTGGTCTGTGCAATGTCTATAATAGCAGTTTGATGACCACAAGCTACTAAATGATGCTCCTTCCATAGGGCATCATTGGAGTGACAGATGAAAAGGGACCATTTAAAAACACCATGCCTAAAAAGACTGCCGTGGAATTCAGCCCTATAGATGTAAAGATATAAAATATTCAAGGAAAGAGATCTCTGAACCACTTTTCTTAACCTGTCAGGGTCTAAGGGTCTTCACTCTCTGGAAATTGTACTGTAATTCCAATGTGACCAATCTCTTCTGCAACAGCAGATCATTTTATTCTATTCTATTCTATTCAAAAGAAGTAAATTGCCACCTCTACATTTGTTTTTTTTTTTTTTTAATTTTGGTATTAGTTTCAGGCATACAAAACAATGTCATAGTTAGACATTTACACTCTTCACAAAGTGATAAACCCCTCCCCCGATCTACTATCCTTCTGACATTGTATATAGCTGTTACAATACCATTGACTATTCCTTATGCTGTACTCCACATCCCATGACTATATATGTGTGTATATATATATATATATATATATATATATATATATATATACAGAGAGAGAGATAGAGCTAAAAATTGTACACACATTTTAAGAAAGGAAAAAAGTATTTATACCAATAACAAAAGATGAATACAAGTCATCTTTGACTTCTGCAATTACAAGAGGCACTCAAAGTGGTTACCATCAGCATCCAGACACTTCTGATGATGGCGAACTACTGCTTGAGCAACATTGACCAAAGTGTTAACATTTCTTGAAATGTATATACATTTTTGTGGCACCCCAAATAAGTGTTTAATTATAGTTGACATTCAATATTATTCAGCGTCAATAAGTCAGACAAAGAAATACCATATGATCCCACTTATACATGGAATCTAATAGAACAGAATAAATGAGCAAACTAAACAGAAATAGACGCAGAGAGAATAGAGGAAAAAAACTGATGGTTGCTAGATGGGAGGAGGTGGGGATGGGGGAGAGGCTAAAAGGATAAAAGGCACAAATTAATAGTCTACATTTGTTTTTATTTTTTTTACTTCAGAAAATGTTAACAAATTTCCTAAATCACTACTCACATTTACAACCCCTACTGTACATGGATGCCTAAAATTCCTTTAACAAGAAAAAAAATTATTCCTTCCTTAACTAAAGATAAAGCTGAAAAACTGAAAGAGCTAACATTTATTGAGCACTCACTATGTGACAGAGAGCTTCATGCTTTTTCATATTTTAACTCATTTAACCAAAACCTTAGACATAGAGACTGCTATTATTTCATTTTACACACAAAGAAACTGAGGCAACGAGAGGATAAGTTATAAACACAACACCACAACACTATAAGTGGTAGATCTGATCTTTGAATCCAGACAGTCTGGCTCTCCAGTCTCTGCTCTTAATTGCTATGCAAAGTAAGGGACAAAGAGAGTTTTTCCAGAGGTTTCACTGATGAATAGGAAGAAAGAAGTGTATTGGAGGAAGAAGGAGGAGACACAATTGCGGAAACAAAGAGGAGCAAATGCCATGGAAAAGAGAAAATGACACAGTAAAATGAAGCTAAAGGTACCAAGTAAACACCTCAGTGACTTCACAGTATTTTCAGACCATCATAGGCACAGGGTCTTCTTGTCATACTGGTACATTTCCTCCAGCCCTCAGGGACTTATTCATGAAGGCAGAAGGTCTGAAAGATACCACTTGAATCGCCCCTCAGCATTTCTTCCCCATTTCTTCCCCAGCACTGAGCTAGCTAGCTCTACACTTAAAACTGCATTTTAGGCTAACTAATAGCGTCCTTAACTGATAATTTATTAATCTGTAACATAATCCATTTTAGAAAGTGCTAAATATAGTTTAATCATTTTTTATAAATTTTCTGTTATCTCTGTTAAAGACCGTAGTTAGAGCTAATGAACATTTATTATACCCTAACAACTTCACACATGTAAATTTTAAGTGCTACCCAACTGTCCTATTTTTTCCAACTGTTGACAAATGCTTTATTAGAAATAAGCTATGCATGGAATTAAAGAATACTATATTTTCAACAAGAAAAAGCTATTTAAAGCTGTATGAGTGACAAGCGAATAAGTGGTATAGCTTTCCTAAGTGGTTTACAAATCTTGGAGCTATGTAAATCAACAACAGAACCTTGCTAGGCTACATCGTCCATGGCCCGAGAACATTCCTTCTTAGAAAACAGAGGAGAAAATCATCAGGACGGAGATCAGGAATCAACCACACCCTTGTCAGGTCTACAGTCCTGTAAAGATCAACACAGGTCATGTTGATCTTGAAACTGGATATGAGCCAATGTTGAGAAAGTCTTATTATTATTCTTTATTTAGATTTTCTGTAACCAGATAAAGTGACCAGAAATGTAAAGACATAGTATTAACGATCCCACCAAATTTGTCTATTTTAGGTTCACTTATCAGTGACTGGTCCATTGAGTAGAGAATTATGAACATGATGCCTAGTCCACAGGCTACATACCCATACGGGTGGGTAAATTTTCTTACTTCCCAAACCACTTTGAAGATTTTCCTTTGGCAACAACAAAACTCAGACAAAAGTTATTGTTGTTATGATTGTTTCTTGATGATTCCATCTTGCACATTCCATCTAATTCTAAATCAACAGTGTTATGGTTATATGACAAGAGCATCATTTCTTATTTACACTTGCATTCAACAATTATCTAATTAATGCAAACTACTGCTTTACGGTATGCACAGGAGTAAGATAAAGTTCCTGCACTCATGAGTTTTATATTCTAGAAGAAGAAGGCAGACAGCAATCATATACACAAATGATAAAACTTCAGAGGAAAACAAAATAGGGTCATAAGAAAATGTTGAAAGCTGTTGATGCTATAAGTAGAGTTGTCAGAGGCCTCTCCAAGGAGCTGGCAATTTGACTGAGACCCAAATTGTGAAACAGAGGGCTTTAGGCATAAAAACTGCAATTGCAAAGGCTCTGAGAAATGTAATGTTTAGCCTGTGAGGGGCAGTGAGAAGGATGGTGTTGGTGACACAGAAGAAGGGAAGCAAAGATCCATGGGAAATGCTCCTCCATTGTGCAGACCTTTGAGGGACATTGTAATAATTGGGGATTATATTATGATGACAATAAAAAGTCTTAGGAGGGCTTTACAAAAAAAAATTTTTATTTGATAAACATTTTAAGACAATCTTTTTTGGCTGCTGACTGGAGAAGGGTCTTGGGATTTGGGGATGGGAATAAGTGTGGTAGTTGAAAGATCAGTTAGGAGACTTCTGATGCAGTAAAAGTGAGAGATGACGGTGACTTCACCAGTGCAGTAAAGATGTTGAGAAGTAATGAGATTTGGGAAGTCATTCGGGACAGCACCAATAAGACTTTTGATTGGTTGTGTATGGGATGTTGGAGAAACTGCATCATATGGCATTAGCACCTGCTCCAGGCTATAAAATACTCATGGAGTTGATCACTGAGCTACTCCTCGCAAGAAAAACGCTTGACTTCTAGCAAGTAAAAAGTATATAACCATGGATGTAATAGAGGAATGTAGTGGTATGAGTTTTCTTCTTGTTTTGTATTGCTAAGAGTTAAGAAAAATTATACTTAGAGATCTCTTCATGAGCTGAGTGGAGTTTAATCTGTATAAATTTAATCTGCTTTCAAACTCTTCTAAAATGAAATGCACTGGAAATTTTCATCTGCTTCACTCTTATGGCATTAAATGTAAATGCAAACCTCCCAAAACATATGTGAAAACATATTTGATTCAGTGTCTAATTCTTCACTGGTCTCATCATAAAACCTAATCTCTAGATTCTTGGTCATTTAAAGTGTTCTATCTTCATTTTTTCTTGAGCTTTTGCTGTTGAATTCCTGTTCTTTGTACAGAATGCATATAGCTGTTAAAAATGGATTTTAAAATTGGCCATTTTCAGTGAAGCATTTAACTTACATCAGGATGTGAGAAGGTCACAGCTTGTCAAACATGCCAACCACTATTAATATTTTATTGATTCTAGTGAAAATCATTTTCAACTGTGCTAAGCATATATCTTATTGTGTTTCTTAAATCCAGACAGACCAGTTGAGAGCAAGATAGCATCATCTTGGTCCCCAAAAGAATTACTTTCACTTAATTGCACTTTGGGGTATGTCCATCAATCAATCAATCGTGAAGGTGATTATAAGAGACAGTTCTCTGAAATTCACAGTACATCCATTTTCAGTATTTGTAAAGGAGTTTCTTTATAACATTGCAAGGAATACTTTTTATAAAGTACTTCTCAGGAGAGATTCCTGTCTGATCAGAATATTAAAATTGCCTGCTAATTGTACTTTTGCAAAATAAATGATTTTTTTCTTACAATTGCTATGAATCCTGTGACTCGATTTTCCTTTTTTGCATAAGCTCTTAAAAAAATTCCAAGATATTTTGGGTTACATATAAAGTAGTTCAATAGATTATTACAGTATGTGTTAACATTTTTCCTGCTTTTCTTTTTTTTTTTGCCCCAGATTTTATAGATTCCCTGATATGTTTATTTTATGTAATTTTATAAACTTCTCAGGAAAACTCAAGATTGGACAAACTACTTGACTTCCCTGGTTCTCAGTTTCCCCATCCTAAAACTTGAAAGTCAGATTACAAAACACCCAAGACTCTTTCCTTCTGTAATTGTGAATATTCAGGTAGATGAAATATGCACTTCAGCTTCTGAGATAGAGAAAGGATTTTTGTACCCTTCAAATCATAATACAAAAGCAGCTGCTTACTCTGCCTACATATAAAACCAGCTCTGCCTTCAGGAATTGGAAAACACAGATCCTAATCTATCCTGTTAAATTGCTAAGTCACACTCATTAGAAATGGACTCTTCAAGCACCATCTTTGAGTTCTTGGAACTTGTGAGGTTATTTTAGGTGGCCTACATCTAAGTCACGCTGTTTATAATGTTATGAACACCAAAAATGGATGAAGATATAATGTTATGGCATTAGTCATTAATGTCAGGGGAGTATTTTACTTTGTCCTGAACGATTGCCAGCTGCCTCTGTTCTCTACTTTGTGAATCCAGAAAATCATAAAATAAAATTTTGCCCCAGAGCAGATACTGGCTCTCATCATGCTACGCTACTACAAACACACACACACACACACACACACAAAACACAGGAGATGTAAATGAGCAAAAGTTTGAAGGAAATATCACTCTGTAAATCAACAGGAGCTATAAAGTAATGCAGTATTTTTTAAAGCTACTTTATGCCGTGCCTATGCCAAGAGCTCAAATTGTGTCTGGCTCCAAGCAATAACTGTATTTCACTATCACATATCTTCCACTTGGGGTTTTTAAAATGATTTGCAGACTAAAAAATGTTGGGGATGACTGTTTTTGAGTCTCTCATAGTACTTGCAGAGTGGGACTTAGAAGCTGAGGCCAACTGCCTCGAGGAGTACGTTCTCACTCCATGGTCTTTTCTGGAGACTAATTATTATTTTAGACATCCCTAGGCTTTTCCCCTGCACCTTGTGTGAGAAGAACCTGTTAAATTTTATGCCTTGGGATTTCTGCCCAACTTGTGATGGCATTAAAACAACTCTTTCTTTACTTGTTTTTGTACTAGTTCCTACCTCCTTCCAAGTAAGGAGTTCACTAAAAAGTTAGTGCTACAGTGATTAGTAAATAGATAAAAAGCTGTTCTTATCCTTGGGATATCAATAAAATAGACATGTAAAATTTCAATTCTTGTTCCATGTTCTCTTTTTCCCCGTATTCTTTATTTGACATCTTTTCTTGCTAATTTTCCCATCTTCAAGTCCAATGTTTTCAAAATGTTCATTGCAATATCATTGCAAAAGCAATGCCAAGTAGCAAACTGAAAAACTACAACACAGATGCCTAATCATTGCCTCTACACTAATTTCTTTTAATTGCACTCTTTTGGTTCCCACATACAAAGTAATAGATGGAAATTGCCCACCTTTATAAGGCCTGCAAATGTGAGCAGATTGTGTGTGTGTGTTTGTGTGTGTATGTGTGTATGAGAGAGAGAGAGAAAGAGAGAGAGAGAGAGAGAGAGAGAGAGAGAGAGAGAGAGAGAGAGAGAGAAAGAGAGAGAGAGAGAATACGTGCATCATGTATGTGTATAAAACAGTTTATTAATCCTGACTTTCAGAACTGCTCCTGTAATCTCCACATGGGGATTATCGATGTGGGCCTGGCCTAATTGCATTTGTCTTTTAAATGTGGGTCTAGAAGTCAGGAAAGGAGAGGGTCTGAGATTTACAGTTTTCCATCAATTCTTTCTGCCTGGGAATATTAAAGAGGGGGAAAAAACTAAATTTAAGGGAGCTGTTTTAATCATTTCTGCCTGAAACTTCAGAGTTTCTGTCATATAGAATATTCTACCATTTAGAACAGTATTATTTTACATTGCCAATAAATATGTATTTAATAAAGTAAAAGAGTAAAATTTGAACAAGTTGTTATTTTAAATAACCCAGGATTCTAAAAAGTCTGAACTTTCATTAAGCTTATAAAATGTCCTAACTTCGTGTCACCACAAACTCAGCATCTTAAAACAGTACCTGTGTATTAGCTAATAATTTCTCAGGTTAGAAGTCTGGTATGCATAACTGGGTTCTTTGCTCAGAAAATCACAAGACTGAAATCAAAGTGTCCACCAAATTTAAATCTCAACTGGAGGTTTTGAAGAAAATTCCTCTTCCAAGCTTATTCTTGTTATTGGCAGAATTCAGTTTCTTCTGTTTGTAGGACTGAGGTCTCTGTTTCCTTGCTGGCTGTCAGTCAGGAGCTGCTTTCAGCTCCTAGAGGCCACTCACATTCTTTGCCACGTGACCTTCCATCCCTGTCTTCAAACTATCAATGGCACATTGACTCCTTCTGACCCTCTTCAAATCTCTGACCCTCTCCATCCCTAACTTCTTAATCCACATTTAAAGAACATATGCAATTAGTCCAAGCCCTCCTGGATAATAACCTTAAATTAAAGTCAGTTACTTTGGGACCTTAATTACATCCGCAAAATCCATTTTGCCATTTAACATAATATGATCATGAGAGTGAAACCATCATATTCATAATCCTAGAAATTATACTGTGTACGTACAATAGAAAGCAGGAAACCTGGTGGCCATCTTTGAATTCTCCCAATCATGCTAATAATATAATGAATTGAACTGAATAATATTTAATGAATGGGAAATTATTAACAAAAACTACATACAATGTCATTGACAATGTGACAAAAGTTATGAGTGATTTAGAAATTACCTGAATAGATATTTCGTTCATACTCTTTGTTTATAGTTCAAAATCAACTATAATAGAATACAATATAACTAAATTACTAGCTGTAAGCAGAAAAATGTTGGGCCACTTTTATCATTCTTGAGTCAAAGGCAAAAATCAAGACTTGCAAGAGACTTGGAATTGCCATTCATACCAGGTGGAGAAGTAACTATCACATATTTAAATCTGCTGAGTCAAAAAAAGCCTTAATCTATAGGTTGCAGATAAAAACACCAACATAACAGGTCTTACTTAACAACCACCAGTTTCTTGCAGAAAATGTTATTTATAAATTAGGGCAGGCAAACTACGTGCCTTGAGAATGTACCCATTTCTTAAATGATAACTATTGCTTTAAAATCTCCTACCAGTCTATCAGGGGAAGTTACTAAGGTCAGAGAGCAGATGGTAAAAGTTGGGATGCAAACAGAAATTTAGACAAAATTTTGTTAACTTGAAAGCCAATCATGTTACTCCATTGATGAATTTCTAGCTCCAAGGTTTAAGAACACATTTTCTTAAGAGATAATGTGAAGCAACAGGTGCTCGCAAATATATTAGAAGAAAAATATATTCAAAAGGCAACAATAACTCAGCTTCTTAAATATTCAGAAAGTGGTTCTTCCAACAATGCACAAAACTTCTGTGTGCCAAATTGGATCACTGGAATAGCGGCAACAGCATTGATCAAAACTGAGTTCAGACTTTGAAGAGAAGTTAACTCTTGAGTATAGTCAGCTGTCATTAGAGAAGAAAAAAAGCTTACTTACTTGGGGGTGATATCACAATCCAGAAATCTTCTATTCTGGATGAAATAGTTGCAATAGATCTTGTCACAACACTGACCTCAAATAAAAGCATTTTTGTATTGCAAATTACACAGTATAAAGAAATCAAGATAAATCTACAGCAAACAGTGCTAAAAAGTTACAAATCCTGGATTTTTAATATCACATTTTAAAAATAGTCCTAGTAAACATTTTTTAATAGAATGTCAAATTTATTTTTGAATCACTTTTGGCTACAATGCAAATATGGCGTACCTCTAGCTTTAAATTTCATATTTTTGATTACTCAATATTTTATTTTTCATTTTGTAAATTAAAAAAGTCTCAATTAGCCATATCATTATGGATTTTTGATCATGAAAATAACATTTTTAGTTAAAAATTACTCTGCTTTGAGAGTTACTGCTTAAGCATGCTCCTCCTTACCATACAGGTGGGATTTTTTTATTTTGTGACAATCACCAATACACAATGCCTGCATTCATCTTAATCATCTTCAGAGAAATATCTAAAGTAAAGCCAGCATCACCTTGTGAATTGGAAAAATCACACTGTGTTTTCCTCAAAACACTCTAGTCATTTTTAATACTACAATTTTGATCACCAAATGTGTAGGTGTTTTCTCACACCAACCAATTTTCCAATTCCCTGCAGATACTAGTAGGGTGTCTTATAATGTAACACCATTCTGACACGATCTACCTGGAGATGGTCTCAGATCTCACAGGGTAAGGGCTCGTCCCACAAGACTACTCACGCCACACTTCAGATGCCAACTGCAAGTCCAGGTTGTCACTTGTACTTCTGACAGACTGACCATAAATTGGAGGTTCCCACTACCCCCTCCTCAGGTTCATTCATTTGCTAGGATGGCTCACAGAAATCAGGAAAGTACTTTACTATTACATATTTATTATAAAGGAATACAACTCAGGAACAGGAAGATGGAAGAGATGCTTAGGGCAAGGCATGGGAAAAGGGACGCTGACCTTCCCTGACTTTGCTGAGTGTTCCATCCTCCCAGCATCTCCAAGTTTTCAGCAACCTGGAAGCTCTCTGAACCTTGTCCTTTTGGGTTTTTAAGGAGGCTTCACTATATAGGAATGGCTGATTAAATCCTTGGCCATTGGTGAATACCTGATCTCCAGCCCCTCTCCCCTCCTAGAGAAAGAGAGCTGTGGCTAAAAGTTCCAGCCCTCTAATCATGTGGTTGGTTCCCCCCTGACAACCAGTCCCCATCCAGAGACTATTCAGGAGCCCCCAGTCACTGTCATGTCAGTAGCATACAAAAAGGCACTTATCACTTTAGATTACAAGGGTTTTAGGAGCTGTGCTTTAGTAATCACCTTGGCTTAAGACTATAATACTTCTTATATCACAACACCACACCTTAGTATTTAAAACTTAACACAGTTGAATTTATATCTACTATTAATATTCTGCATGTGGAAACATAGAAAATTGTTTTTTATAAATCCTCTTTGTATTAGGTTTTACCCACGAATTAAAGAAAAGTAACTTTAGAGCCCAAAGAACACTCAGGAAGGAATTTAATTGTGCATAATGCAGTCATGGCTGTTAAGAAGAAATTTTTCATGTATTTATAAAATGGCCAGAAATATTGAGGACTTGGAGGAACAACTATTTCCCTCAAAAAGTGGATTGAACTAACTGGACATTTAGGTTTGAATCGGAGTCTAATGTTAAATTAAATTATTACACTTATAGGTTTCAAAATGCCTTGTAACATACATTACAAATATACGAGGTCGGACAATTAAGTTTGCAAACTCATCCTAGAAAAACTGCTCCGTACTTCATTACTGAATATCACTATGGTCACCTTCTAAGTACTCCCCTTGGGAAGCTATGCACCAATGCCAGCACCTAGTCCACCCGTCAAAGCAATTTTGGAACCCTTTTTCTGGAATGGCCATCAAAGCTGTCATTGTATTACCCTTGATGTCCTGAATGTCACCAAAATGGCTTCCTTTCAATATTTCCTTTATCTTATGGTAAAGAAAGAAATCACTGGGGGCCAGATCAGGTGAGTAGGGAGGGTGTTCCAATACAGTGATTTGTTGACTGGCTAAAAACTCTCTCACAGACAGTGCTGAGTGAACTGGTACATTGCCGTGATGCAAGAGCCATGAATTTTGGCGAAAATGTTCAGGTAGTTTTCATCTAACTTTTTCATGCAGCCTTTTCAGCACTTCCAAATAGTAAATTGGTTAACTGTTTGTCCAGTTGGTACAAATTCATAATTAATAATCCCTCTGACATCAAAAAAGGTTAGCAACATCATTGTAACAAGTTCACGAACTTAATTGGCAGACCTCACATATACTTTATATTACATTACATGTATGGCATAAAACACAGATAAAGCTTGTTGAAAAAATATAAAACTTCTCAAGGACTTTTAGAAAAGTCCACCTTAATCTTAAAGCTAAAGTAGAATTTGATTAGACTTTCCCTTGAATCAACTTAACAAAGAAAAGGAAAATTAACAAAACAAAGAATCAAAGAAATATGTAAGAATATTATGTGATATTCTCTCAATTTAAATAAGCAAACTTGTAAGATTCTAAAATGCTCTCAGTTCATCCTTCCTGTAATGGGTTTAATTTTCTAATTACTGCCCTCTAACTTTAAACATCTTGCTCCATTTAACCTCAGTTGGGTTGCCAACTATTTTAAAAGGCTATTCAGAAAAATAAACTTTTCAAATATTTTGTTTCATATCATTTAAATGATTAGGATGGAATAGACATGAGTCTTTATAATAGATTCAGACCAAAATTTCCAAGAGTCAATGACCTTTTCTCTTCCTAAATAGGCACGTAAAAGTGGAAGATTTGTTAAAATGGTTTCAGAACTAACAAATGTGGTTTTAGTCAGAACTTCAAAAAAGATCTCAGAATAGGAGAGGTTCTACTTGTTTAGTTTAGTCATTTTTGCTTGGAGACCAAGTGTGGGAAGCATATACAAAGCATATATAAAGCAAATTATTGAAAATTCTGAAATGACCCTCCTTAGAAAAAGGTCGGCTGAATTTAAAACGGAAAAGTCATTAAATCACATGAAATGATGTTGACAGGCATCATATGGCTCAGCAGCCAACTTCCTCATCATGTGCATAAATATATTGCTGAGTTACACTAAAATTCTTCTCGGCACAGATTCTGTTAGTACACTAAATGGTGAAGGACAGATCATTGTGTAGTGAAGTTAGAACTTTTTTCTTTAGACCTCCCTTTTCAGAGCTCTATTAAACTTGGATTCCAACCCTCCCTGCCCTTTGCCTCTCAGTGACTTTGATCTGGCCTTCCACCATTCAGCTTTATAAAACAGAAAAGTCTTTCTTATTAATAGCTGACATTTGCTAATGTGAGATTAATTGCCTTTTATTGCAAAAGAGCATTTAATTGATATGGATATGAATTTGCATTTTGTGTCCGAATATTTATTTTTCCCCCATTAAAGTAATTTCAGGCTTCAGCAATTACTAGATCTTATTTAGTAATTCTGTAGTGGCTATAAGAAGGATGGAGGATGGAGAATTCTCTGAATTCTCCAGAATACATGGGCTCCGGATGCCCTGGGGCAACAAACAGACCTGGCTATTATTGCTAAAAACCTATCATGAGGTACAAGGTGCTATGATCCTCTGTTACCATTGCTCCCAAGACCTACAGCTCTCTGTGCCCTCCCTCCAGACTCCCAGAAGTCTCTTTCCCTTTCTGGAAAGTTCTGCTCTCCTCTAACCACCTCTTATTGCCAGCACATGCATATTTCCTTTTCTGATCCATTTGACATTACTGTAGTTTAGTTAGTCTTTAATTATATTTTCTGCCATAACACCCCTGTTATAATGACTTGGAACACAGCCCTGCGCCTCTGATATTTATGGTTCCCATTTAGCTCTGTCTTTTCAGGAGAGTCACAGTTTCAAATATTCTGCCCTATTGTCCTCATAAATGGACTCATATTTATCAAAGCATCTGTCCTAGATTTCAGTTTCTAAAATAATGCCTTGGCATTCTTGCTTGGAATTTAAAATGCTTTTTTTCTCATGGAAATAATATTACAAATGTTGGTAAGACTCTCGGGCAAGACCCATCATTGAACATAGTACAATTAACATTAATGAATTATTTCTCAATTAATCCACAAGCCTACTGATTTTATGGTGGACAAGGGTTTAGAGAGTATCTCAGTGTTTTGGGGCCAAAGGAAGTGATGAGCTAATACCAAAGGAGAGCAGGTGATGCTGGAGAAAATACAAATAACTACGTGTAATAGTTGTATATACATAAGTTTGGCTTTTTCAGATCTCAAGGAACAAAGATATATCCAGTTCCTGTCAAGTAATTAAAATTTAATATATAGATGATCAGGGAAGTAAGTAAGAACAGAAAACAATCCCAGCAGCCAGAGAACTGAAATCATGGAAAAACTGGAAGTGAACCAGAGAACAGAACAGCACGGGTATCTCTGCAGACACAGCAAAGCTGCCGAGATCGTTCCACCCTCTGCAGCAGTGCTCTGCTTTAAGATGACTCAGCTAGGCCCTATTTTGGCTCTTTCAACTTCTCTTATCCTATTGACTCTGGTGCTATTCTGCATTAAAATTGCCCAACTGAGAGAATGTTCTTGGTTTAGAGAGTCTCCAAATAATTCACCAAGGGCCACATCAGGGCTGCTGACCACTCAGTAGACAACTGCTTTTGGGTATTCCACCAATTCTTAATCTATTCAGTTGTAGTGAGGGTGCTAAATCAGGGTGGCCATATGTCCTGGGTTATCCTAGTTTGTCCCAGACAGTCCCAACTTACACCTGTTATACTGATGTAATAGTACCCCCTTTCATTTTCAAAAGTGTTTGGTTTGTAATACAATTTATATAGTTGCTCTATGCAGACTCACATTGAACTATATCATGCAATTTGTAGGTCAGAAAATGCCTGCAGGAGGATAACTACTGGCATTCACTGAAACCATCTGTCCAGATCATTCAGGTATTGCCTCAGCAAGGCCCAATTGATTAAATTGCTAGGTTATGGGATTAATTCTACCAATAACATGCACTTCATCAGTTCTAGATGTGACTAATGTGTCATTGATTTATTCAGTATATTTTTTATGGAGTGCTTCTATATCCCAGGCACTATCCGAGCACTACAGAATCAATAGTGAACAAAACATACAAAAACCCCTGCTCTTACGGTGCTTACATACTGGTTACATATTTTCCAATTCATCACAAATATTTATTAAATACTTCTATATGCTGGGCACTGTTGTCATCATACTATATATATTATTTCAGTGTCCTCAAAATAACTGCATGGAGTGCATCCTATTATTGCTGCTATTGTTGTCATGATGATGATGATGATGATCATCATCATCATCATCAAGGACGGAGCCACAGAGAAATGTAGAAACAAGCCAAGGTGAGACAGTTGGTGAGTGGCATACCTAAGATTTGAACCCAGACAGTCTCTTTCTAAGTCCCTACTCATGACCACTCTATTATGCCACTTCCCTGTTTGCAGGAACTGCAGTATCCCTCTTGACAATTTTCAGAAATTGTAGAAGAATAACAGGGTTGTAAAAATCCAAGGGAGGTCACCCTACTTAAATTTCAAAGAAAATCTGAACTGAAATATGAGCAAGCTAATATTACCCTTCTAGCAATTTGCAGCACTATTATGGCACAAGTTAACCAATTTTTGTTCATTCATTGGAGAAGAACTTACAAACCAATTTCCCATGGATGCCACATGCTCAATGGTTATATTTATCTTAGATTACATGCAAATGTTTAGTTATTGTTTCTCAAGTCAATACCTCATCAGGATGGTGGAGTTCTATTGTATTTCCAGACTTAGCCACACTTTGTTAAATCCAACTTTCTAGCCTGTGAACACTTAGACTGTTGTCTCCCAACCAGGTCACCATTCTAGGTGCCACCTTTCCTGAAAAAATAAAATAAAAAACAAATATAGACATCCTTATTTTCCTTCCTCAGTGTAATTGTGGGGAGATTATCTCCAAGACATTGGAGGGTTCTATGCCAAAATGCAAGACTAGATCACTATTTAAAAATTAGTCAATACAGCTCATCACATTAACAGAATTAAGGAGAAAATTTTGATGATCCTCCCAATAATTACAGAAAAAGCAACTGATAAAATCCAACTTGCATAATAAAAATCTCAGAAAGCTAAGGAGGGAATTGCCTCAATTTGATAAAGGATATCTATGTAAATAAAACCTTTAGCTAACTCCTGTGATGATAAATTAATGAACTTCTTTGCCCTAATGTCAGAAACATGTTTGAAATGTCTACTCTTACTCCTTCTTTACAACACTGTAATGGAGGTACTAGCAAAGCCAGAAGGCAACAAAAAGAAATGGGCATATCGGAGAGGATCTAAGATGGCAGAGTAGATAAACGTTGTGCTTGCCTCCTCCCAGGGCCATATTAAAATTACAACTAAATTATAGAACAATCAACCTGGAAAACCATCTGAAGTCTAGCTAAACAGAAGTCCTATAACTGGGGATTTAAAGAAGAAGTCACATTGAGAGTGGTAGGAGGGGTGGAGACGCAAAACAGCTGGCCCTAAACCTGTGTGTGGAGATTGAAAATTGGGAGGAATATCTTTGCCACAGACGTCCTACCCAATGGAGCAAGGGACCCAACCCTCCATATCAGGCTCCCCAGCCTGGAGTACTGGTGCTGAGAAGAGGAGCCACTACACCTGGCTGTGAAAAACAGTGGGTATTCTGACCATCTGGGTGAGACGGAAAGCTGCAGGAAACACAGATGTTCTCTTGAAGGGCCCACACACAGACTCACTCGCTCACAGACACTAACCCTGGGCTCTTACTGAGGTACAATGAATTGAGGGGCCTTGGAGACAGACAAGGCAGGGGAATTGAAATACATAATGTTTGGCTTCAGAGGGAGGACTGGTAGAAAGTCAGTATTTTCCCGGTGAGGAATCCACCTTTGTACAGACAGCAGGCAGATGGGTGCTATGTTTTCTGTGTTGAGCCTGCCTCCTCTGGTCAAATCTGAATCTGATTGGCCTGTTGAACTCCACTGCTCTGCTCTGCTAACTCACTAGGAACACGCCCCACCCAACTCACGCACCTCTGGAGGCACTGTCTCTGAGAGCAGCCAGCCCTGTTTACTTTGCTGTCTTTCTTGGAAAACTATAGGACAAAATCCAGGTAGGTGGCAACTGGCCTCAGTATGCTCTGGGACTTTTGCTGGGTAGATACAGGCTTAGCACTCGCACCAAACTATAATTTATTTTAACCTAGTGACCACAATTCTTCCTACTCTAATGACTCCCTGACACTGCCTCACCGAACTCACATACCCCACAAGGTGTTATCAGTAGCTGAACCTCAAAGTAGCCAGCAGGTGGCAGCAGGCCTCAGGGTATCCTTGCTTTTTGCAGAGATACCCCAGAACTGGTACTGGCGGCAGCTGTCCTGAGTTCACAGTGTGGCCTCTCCCATGTGCCTCCAAGTCCAACCCAGGCAGTGAACAACTATGGATTACTTTGTAGCTCCTACCAGATAGCTCCCAGCCAGTCATTGGCAGTGGCTGACCTGGGCCTTCACTGGAGCCCCTCCCAAGTGTTTCCAGAACCAACATACTTGGAGGTTAGCTTCAGACAACAGCAGACCACAGTCTAATTAGCCCCTCAAGTGGCACACACAAAGGGTAGTTTCAATAAGCACCAGAGCCCACTGGAATGAATCCCATTCAGTGGGATAAGCCTCGTGCACAACAGCCCATAAGCTGTGGACATGGCCAAACCCTATAGCCAGTCAACCTATGGATCAATCCCACCCACTGACATACCAAAAGAAATCAAGGCTCAACTATAACAAAAGGGTACACACAATCTGCACAAGAGACACTCATGGAGCACCTGGCTCAGGTGACCAGGGAGACCATGCCACTGGGCCCCATATGGCAATTTCTGTCTTCTGGCTCTTCCCCAAAGTCAAAATGACCATGAAAGGTAAACATTTTGAATCTATTCAGGACGTCGAGGCAGCCATGACAACGCAACTAAAGACACTCACAAAAGAGGACTTCCAGAACTGCTTCAGAAAGTGGCAAGAACAAGGGGTATGTGTCTTCAAAGCTAGCAAGAGTATCTTGAGAGGGATTAACAGCTATGTGTCTTTTACTGCAATAATTTGTTTTTTACTTAAACATTCACCGTATCTTTTGATCACACCTTGTACCTACTAGCTGTAATATTGTTTGTATAATTGGATTTCCTTATACTGATATTTGTCATCCCCACAGAAAGTATGTTGGTTTTCTTTAAAAAAGAAAGTGTATTTGAAAATAAATTCAGATAAAATTTTTTTTTTAAAAATGGTGGATCAGAAAAACACCAAAATTTGTAGGGAATACCTCAGAACTAAGGAGGCTGAAATGGAATCTCAGTTAGGATTTTTTATACACTACTGGTCACATAGGCATTTCTACTGGTAACCAGTCCCAGCAGCAGAACCCTCCTGAGACCAGATGCAAATCATGTAGCTATTATCAATAAAAAATGCTGAAAAGCCGATACAACCAACCCTGAAATTCCTTGTTCCACGACTGAAAAGCAAAACTGTTAATCAGTATGTCTCATGCCTCCAACAGAGGTCAGTGCAGTGCAAATACTTTAGCAAAATATCTCAAAGCAAATAAAGAGCTACTGGAATTAACCTTCATGACAAAACTGGAACAGAGCTGGAATCGACACCATCTCTATCAAAATCCTAGCAGTCATTTTTTGTTGAGATTGAGACACATTCCCAAGTCCGTACAGAAATTCAAACATTTTTAAACAAAACAATATTGAAAAAGAAGAATGAAGTTAGAGAACTCCCAATACCTGATTTCAAGACTTACTATAAAAGTACAATAAGCAAGATGGTATGGAGTTGACATAAATATACATGACCAGATCAGTGATGTAGAATGGAGTCTAGAAATAGGACCTCACAAATATTATACAATTAACTGATTCTTGACAAATATACCAAGGTAATTCACACTTCTTCTCCTTATCTGTCCCACTAAGTATAGCTAAAACTATTTTAAAAACAAACTAAAGGGAACCAAAATTTTGCCACTCTGAAGTTGCTTTTTGGGATATTGATTTTAAGCTGTTTATTAAGAAACAAAAGACTCAAAAAGAACTTTTGGTCCTCCCCCTTCTCCTGCTGCAGACATTCAGACAGACACCTGTTTCAGGAAAGGAGCCTTGGCTTTATCACCTTAAGACTCTTCACCCTAACATTAGTCAGGAAGATCCCAAGTCTGTTAGGTGGTTACCACCTATGTCTCATTGTTTCTGAGTTGCATAGTAAGAATTTTCCTGCCAGATATGTTCCTCTCTTCTTTATCTATAAATCATCCATTCTCACTTCTGAAATCTAATACCCTATCCCACCCCCCTCACTTTCTCCTTTGTTCAAAATGCCTTATCTACAAAATGTTGCTTCACTGTCTTGAATTCCCTATGCACATGTATTAAATACCTGATTTTCTCCTGTTAACCTGTCTCTGTTAATTTGATTATTAGCCCAGCTAGAAGGACTGAGACAGTGGGGAGAAAAGTGTTTTTGTTATCCCCCAAAAGACAAAACAACACATAAGAACCTGAGGAACAACACCTTGTGAATTATCTGGGCTTTATTTTTTTTTATTTTTTTTAAAAATTAAATTTATTGGGGTGACAATTGTTAGTAAATTTACATAGATTTCAGGTGTACAATTCTGTATTACATCATCTATAAATCCCATTGTGTGTTCACCACCCAGAGTCAGTTCTCCTTCCATCACCATATATTTGATCCCCTTTACCCTCATCACCCACCCCCCATCCCCTTACCCTCTGGTAACCACTAAACTATTGTCTGTGTCTATGAGTTTTTGTTTCTCATTTGTTTGTCTTGTTCTTTTTTTGTTTTTGGTTTATATACCACATATCAGTGAAATCATAGAGTTCCCTGCTTTTTCTGTCTGACTTATTTCACTTAGCATTAAACTCTCAAGATCCATCCATGTTGTCACAAAGGCTCCTATATCATCTTTCCTTAAAGCCGAATAGTATTCCATTGTGTATATATACCACAACTTCTTTATCCATTCATCTATCGAAGGACATTTTGGTTGTTTCCATGTCTTGGCCACCGTAAACAAAGCTGCAATGAACATTGGAGTACACGTGTCTCTATAGAGAAATGCTGTCAGATTTTTTGGGTAGATACCCAGGAGAGCAATTGCTGGGTCATATTGTAATTCTATTCGTAATTTCTTGAGGAACCTCCACACTGCCTTCCATAGCGGCTGAACCAGTCTGCATTCCCACCAACAGTGTATGAGAGTTCCTTTTTCTCCACAGCCTCTCCAACACTTGTTACTATTTGTCTTGTTGATGAAAGCCATTCTGACTAGGGTGAGATGATATCTCATTGTGGTTTTCATTTGCAATTCTCTGATGATTAGCGATGTTGAGCATTTTTTCATATGTCTATTTGCCATTTGTATATCCTCTTTGGAGAAATGTCTCTTCAGGTCCTCTGTCCATTTTTCAATTGGGTTGTTTGTTTTTGTGTTGTTGAGTTTCATGAGTTCCTTGTATATTTTGGATATTAGCCCCTTATCAGAGGCACTGTTTGCGAAAATCTTCTCCCATTCAGTTGGTTGACTCATTATTTTGTCAATAGTTTCTTTTGCTGTGCAGAAGCTTTTCAGTTTCATATTCTCCCATTCGTTTATTTTAGTTTTTACTTCCATTGCCTTTGGAGTCAAATTCATAAAATGCTCTTTGAACCCAAGGTCCATAAGTTTAGTACCTATGTTTTCTCCTATGCAGTTTATTGTGTCAGGTCTTATGCTTAAGTCTTTGATCCATTTTGAATTAATTTTTGTACATGGTGACAGACAGCAGCCCAGTTTCATTCTTTTGCACGTAGCTTTCCAATTCTGCCAGCACCATTTATTGAAGAAGCTGTCTTTCCTCCATTGTATGTTTTTAGTTTCTTTGTCTAAAATTATCTGTCCACATTTATGTGGTTTTATTTCTGGGTTCTCAATTCTATTCCATTGGTCTATGTGTCTGTTTTTCCGCCAATACCAAGCTGTTTTGATTATTGTCGTAGCCCTGTAGAACAAGCAAAAATCAGAGAGTGTGATACCTCCAGTATTGTTCTTTTTTTTTAATATTGCTTTGCTATGCGGAGTCTTTTGTGGTTCCAAACAAATCTGATGATTTCTTGCTCTATTTCTTTAAAAAATGCCATTGGGATTTTGATGGGGATTGCATTAAATCTGTATATGGCTTTGGGTACTATGTCCATTTTAACTATGTTGATTCTTCCAATTCTTGAGCACGGAATGTCTTTCCATTTCCTTGTGTCTTCTTCAATTTCTTTCAAAAATGTCTTATAGTTTTCAGCATATAAATCCTTCACATCCTTGGTTAAGTTTATTCCTAGGTATTTTATTCTTTTTGCTGCAATTGCAAAGGGAATTGTTTTTTGTATTTCTTTTTCTGAGATTTCATTGTTGGTATATAGGAAAGCAATGGACTTTTGTACGTTGATTTTGTAGCCAGCAACTTTACTGTATTCATTGATTGTTTCTAAGAGCTTATTGGTGGAGTCTTTAGGCTTTTCTATATATAGTATCATGTCATCTGCAAAGAGTGACAATTTAACTTCTTCATTCCCAATTTGGATGCCTTTTATTTCTTTCTCTTGCCTGATTGCTCTGGCAAGGACTTCCAACACTATGTTGAAAAGCAGAGGTGATAGGGGACAACCTTGTAGTGTTCCTGAACGTAGAGCAAAGGGCTTCAGCTTTTCACCATTAATTATGAGATTAGCTGAGGGCTTGTCGTATATGGCCTTTATTATGTTGAGGTATTTTCCTTCTATACCAATTTATCAAGTGTTTTAATCATAAATGGATGTTGTATCTTATCAAATGCATTTTCTGCATCAATTGATAGAATCATATGGTTTTTGTCCTTTATTTTGTTTATGTGATGTATCACATTGATGGATTTGCAAATGTTGAACCATCCTTGTGCCCCGGGGATGAACCCCACTTGGTCATGATGAATAATCTTTTTAATGCATTGTTGTATTCGATTTGCTAGAACTTTGTTCAGGATTTTAGCATCTGTATTCATCAGAGATATTGGTCTGTAGTTTTTTTGTGTGTGTGTTGTCCTTACCAGGTTTTAATATCAGGGTAATGTTGGCCTCATAAAATGAGTTAGGGAGTACTGACTCTTCTTCAATTTTTTGGAAGAGTTTGAGCAGGATTGGTATTAGATCCTCTTTGAAGCTTTGGTAGAATTCACTGGTGAAGCCATCTGGTCCAGGACTTTTGATTTTGGGAAGGTTTTGGATGACTGACTCAATTTCCTTACTGGTGATCAGCCTGTTTAGATTTTCCAGTTCTTCATGATTCAGCCTTGGAAGGCTATATGTTTCTAAGAACTTGTCCATTTCTTCCAAGTTATTGAATTTGGTGGCATATAGTCCTTCATAGTATTCTTGGATAATCCTTTGTATTTCTGTGGTGTCCGTGATAATGTCCCCTTTTTCATTTCTGATTTTGTTAATTAGTGTCTTCTCTCTTTTTATCTTAGTGAGTCTAGCCAAGGGTTTGTTGATTTTGTTAATCTTTTCAAAGAAGCAGCTCTTTGTCATATTAATTTTTTCTATTGTCTTTTTGTTCTCTATTTCATTTAGTTCTGCTCTGATTTTTGTTATTTCCTTTCTTCTGCTGACCTTGGGTTTCGCTGGTTCTTCTTTTTCTAGTTTTTTAAGGTGTAACATGAGGTTATTTATTTGGGATTTTTCTTGTTTCTTGAGATAGGCCTGTAATGATATAAATTTCCCTCTTAAAACTGCTTTCGCGGCATCCCAAAAATTTTGGTAGGATGTATTTTCATTGTCATTTGTTTCTATGTATCTTTTGAGCTCTCCTCTAATTTCTTCTTTGACCCAGTCGTTCGTTAAAAGCATGTTGTTTAATCTCCATGTATTTGTGTTTTTTCCTGCTTTCTTTTTGCAGTTGATTTCCAATTTCAAAGCCTTGTGATCAGAGAATATGCTGGTATGATTTCAATCTTCTTAAATTTGCTGAGGCTGATTTTGTGTCCCAATATATGGTCTATCCTTGAGAATGTTCCATGTACACTAGAAAAGAATGTATAGTCTGATGTTTTAGGATGAAGTGCTCTATATATGTCAATTATGTCCATTTCATCTAATGTGTCATTTAGGACTGCTATTTCGTTATTAATCTGTTGTTTGGATGATCTATCCATAGCTGTCAATGATGTATTTAAGTCCCCTAGTACAATTGTGTTTTTGTCAATTTCTCCCTTTAGTTCTGTTAGTAGTTGCTTGGTATATTTCGGTGCTTCCTGATTAGGGGCATAAATATTGATGACTGTTATTTCTTCTTGTTGTATAGTCCCCTTTACCATTATGAAATGTCCATCTTTGTCTCTTGTTATCGTTTTCACCCTGAAGTCTGTTTCATCGGAAATCATTATGGCTACACGTGATTTTCTCTGGGTACCATTTGCTTAAAGTGTCAATTTCCACCCTTTCACTTTGAGTCTATGCTTGTCCTTGTAGCTGAGATGTGTCTCTTGGAGACAGCATATGGTTGGGTTTAGTTTTTTGATCCAATCTGCTACTCTGTGTCTCTTTATTGGTGAGTTCAGTCCATTTACATTTAAGGTGATTATTGATATGTGAGGATTTCCTCTCATTCTATCTTAAGTTTTCTGGTAAGGCTGTGTCTCCATTGTTTCTTTGCCTTTTTGTTGTTGTCAATTATTTCTGTGTGGTGGTATTCTATGATGTTTCCCTCTGTTTCTTCTTTTATTACAGTATATATTTCAGTTCTGGATGATTTTTGAGTGGTTACCCTTAAGTTTATGCAAAAGAAAGTTTGATATTTAGAGTATTCCAGTTTCTTCAGTACACTTACTTTCTCCATTCCCATATTCCAGTTCAGGCCTTTTCTCTCCCCCTTTTTATGTTTTGGTTGCCACAATTTGTCCCTGTTGATGGTAGTCGAGTAGCCTCCTTTAGTATTTCTTGTAGTGCAGGTTGTGTATTAGAAAATTCTCTCAGCTTCTGGATGTCTGAAAAGGTCTTTATTCCTCCTTCATATCTAAAGGAGATCTTTGCTGGATATATTATTCTTGGCTCATAATTTCTCTCTTTCAATACTTTGAATATTTGGTTCCATTCCCTCCTGGCTTGTAGAGTTTCTGCTGAGAAATCTGATGATAATCTAATGGGCTTTCCTTTGTAGGTTACCGTCTTCTTTTCCCTGGCTGCCTTGAGGATTCTTTCTTCGGGGTTAATTTTAGACAGCTTCAATACAATGTGCCTTGGAGAAGGCCTGTTGGGATTGAGATAATTAGGCATTCTATTTGCTTCTTGGATTTGAGGATCCAGTTCTTTCCACAAATTTGGGATGTTCTCATTAACAATTTATTTGAGTATATTCTCTGTTCCCTTCTCTCTTTCTTCTCCTTCTGGTATGCCCATTATTCTTATATTGCTCTTTCTGATGGAGTCAGAAAGTTCTTGTAGAGTTCTTTCATTTCTTTTAAGTCTCAAGTCTCTTTCTTCTTCCATCTGTGTCATTTCCAGGTTTTTCTCTTCGATGTCACTGATTCTTTCCTCCATCTTGTCAACTCTACTGCCTAAGCTGGATATTTTATTGTTGATTTGTTCTATTGAGTTCTTAATCTCCAGAAATTCTATTTGGTTCTTTTTCAAAATTTCAATCTCTTTGTAAAATGCTCATGGTGTTCTTTGATTGTGTTTCTGAGTTCATTAAACTGCCTTTCTGTGTTTTCTTGCATCTCGTTCAGTTTTTTCAGAATTGCAATCTTGAATTCTCTGTCATTTAAATCACGTATTTCCATATCTATAAGTTCTTTTTCTGGAGACTTTTCACTTTCTTTCTGAGCTATCTTGTTGCCTTGGTTATTCATGGCAATCATGATTTATTATTTCTCTTCTAGACATCTACAGGAGTGGCTTCTGCAACAGGTTGATAGGTATGCGAGGAGCTTTTGAAGTTCCAAAGCTCTTTCTGCACCAGATTCAGAGCCCGTTTGTTTCAGCAGTTCTGTTTATTCCTGCAGGGATCCGCCCAGATAGGAGGAGCCAGGGGCGGGGTGAGTTGTGAGAGGTGGCCCAGAGCAATGGTGGTGACCACCACCACAGCCAGTCCTGCTTCCACAGCTCTCTCCCGTTTGCTGGAACTAGTTGAGCTGCGAATCTGTGTCTGCGGTCCACATTTCTCAGAGCAGCAAATATTCTGTCCTTTGATCTGACACTGCTACTTTATCGCTTCTAGCACCAGGCAGGTGGAAGCGGGGCGAGCTCTGGGAGGGTAGGAAGAGGGCGGCTAGTCTCCGTGCCTAAGGCTTCCATTCTCCGCTCGGCAGTGAGGGCTTAAACCACCGATTTTGAGCAAGCGTTGGGTTCAGCCATTTTATATGCTTCCCCCTCAGCCCTGTGGGCCGTATGCAGAGCCCTAACAGTCCAAGTCCTTCCCTCTCCCGCAGCTGCAGCTGTGATAGTTCCGGGATGCAGTGAGCATGGAGCACTGAGCTAGGTCTGCGTCCTGCGCCGCGCGGCTCTGTCCCCGCACTTCTCCTCTCCTTCCTTTCCCGCTCCGCGATTCACCCACCTGGAGGTGAATTCAGTAGTGGCCCTCTTCGACTTGCCTATCTGCTGTGCAGGGAGTCCTTTGTGGAGTTATTGTTGTCCAATTCGTTGTAAATTCCAGGGGAGCACTACAGAGGCTCACCTCACGCCGCCATTTTTCCATGTTCCTCTCTGTGCTTTATTTTGTCTAACACATTCCACACTGAGTGCTACAGTAGCCAGCAATCCTGGAACAGCCAACAGGCACAGACAAAAAATGAAAGGGTAATATGAAAGGGTAGTCTAGCCTCTGTTAATGTTTTTTCCAGCTTATTATCTCACTTCATATTTGGTCATTTTCCACCCTCACCTGGTTGTAATGAGGTGCAAATACACACCATCCAAATTCACTGGGGTACTGTCAGAAAATGCTGAGAGCTCGGACTTTTAATTAAAATAATGAGCAGAGCCTCAGGAACTCATGGGACTCTCTAATAATCATGTCATCAAAGTCCTAGAAGGAGAGGAGAAAAAGGACAGGACTAAGAGTTATTAGAAGAAATAACAGCTGAAATTTGCTTTCTCCTTTTGATTTCCCTTAGTAATGTTTTATGGTCGAAGCAAAAATTACGACATTGGAAAGAAAAAGCATTTGAAGTGGTTGAAAGAGTTGGGCCAATAAAAGTCCCCTATTAAGAAAACCATTCACATTGTACTTAGTGAGAGTATTATAGTCTGGAATCAGATTGCTTGAGTTCAGGTTTCAATGCTATATTATATTTGTGTGATGTTAGGCAAGTTCCTTTGTCTTTCTGTGCCTCTTTCCTTGTCTGTGAAATAAGAATAATAACAGTATTTACCTCAATGGATGGTTGTAAGGATCAAATGCAATAAATATAAATAAAGTGTTCACTGGCACATGGTGAGTGTCAGACTGATATTAGCAATTACTATTATTCATTATTATCATCACAGACTTTTTTCTAAGCATATACATATTTTATATTATATTATATTATATTATATTAATTTATTATATTAAATATTATATTATATTATATTAATCATATGTTATTTTCATAAATAAAATTTTGGGGGAAGAAAAAGTTCATCGAAATGCCTTAACATAAGAATTTGTTGTGTTAAGGTATTGAAACTGAGGGCAATTTTTTTCTCTTCTTTAATGTGGTTATGATTTTAATACAAATACATTTATAATAATTTTATTTTTAAAATGAACCTCAAATCCTCTACTCACAATTAAAAAAATTTAAAAAAACTAAAACTATAACCTTCTAGAAAAAAATGAGAGAATATCTTTATACCCTTTAGGTAGGCAAAAATTTCTTAGGACTCAAAAAAACAGGAGAGAGCAAAAAATACTATCTATAAAAGAAAAAAATGATAATAAGTTGGACTTTATTAAAATTAAAAACCTCTGCTCTTCAAGAAACACTATTAAGAAAATGAAAATGTGAGGGCCTTGTGAAAAATGGCGGCATGAGGTGAGCCTCTGTAAAGCTCCCCTGGAATTTACAATGAATTGGACAATAATAACTCCACAAATAACTCCCTGCACAGCAGACAGGCAAGACGAAGAGGCCCTCTACTGAATTCACCTCCAGGTGGGCGAATTGAGCGAGCAGGGGAGGAGAGAAGGGAGAAGTGCGGGGATGGAGTCGCGGGGGCGCAGGATGCAGACCTAGCTCAGGGCTCCGAGCTCGTTGCATCCCGGAACTACAGCAGCTGCCGGAGAGGGAAGAATTCGTACTGCTAGGGCTCCAATTACGGCCCACAGGGCTGAGGGGACAGCATATAACACGGCTGAACCCAATGCTCACGGCAGAGACCTCGGAGCAAAGACTGAGGAAAGAAGGCTGAAAACTGTGGTTTAAGCCCTCACTGCCGAGCGGAGAACAGAAGCCTTAGGCACTGAGACTAGCCACTCCCTCCCTACCATCCCCGAGCTCACCCCACCGCCAACTGCACGGTGCTAGAAGCGATAAAGTAGTGGTGTCACATCAAAAGGACAAAATATTTGCTGTTCTGAGAACTGCGGACTGCAGACACAGATTCCCAGCCCAACTAGTTCTGGCAAAGGGGAGGGAGCCGTTGAAGCAGGAGCAGCTGTGGTGGTGATCGCCTCCATTGCTGTGGGCCACCTCCCACAACTCACCCTGCCTCTGTCCCCACCTATCTGGGCGAATCCCTGCAGGAGTAAACAGAACTGCTGAAACATACGGGCTCTGAATCTGGTGCAGAAAGAGCTTTGGAACTTCAAAAGCTATCCGCACCCCCACAGGGATGGGGCGCCCTATGACCCAGGTGAACTGTTAACAGAGGAGAGGCTCGTCTCCCAGGGAATCCCCCCATTGTGTGAGAAGCTGGAATAGTGCAGAGAAAACATAGATAGCACTACTGTGTCAGAGAGAAAAAAAAAGGCTGCAGTCGAAGAGAAAATAAAACATTCTACCAACAAGTATTGGAAAACAAAAGAAAGACCTCTTCCTATCAACCTGTTGCAGAAGCCACTCCTGTAGATGTCTAGGAAGAGAAATAATAAATCCGTAATTGCCATGAATAACCAAGGCAACAAAGCAGCTCAGAAAGAAAGTGAAAACTCTCCAGAAAAGGAACTTAAATATATGGAAATATGTGATTTCAATGATAGAGAATTCAAGATTGCAGTTCTGAAAAAACTCAATGAGATGCAAGAAAACACAGAAAGGCAATTTAATGAACTCAGAAACACAATCAAAGAACAACATGAGCATTTTACGAAAGAGATGGAAATTTTAAAAAAGAACCAAATGGAATTTCTGGAGATTAAGAACTCAATACAAGAAATTTAGAATGAAATAACCAGCTTAGGTAGTAGAGTTGACCAGATGAAAGAAAGAATCAGTGACATCGAAGATAAAAACCTGGAAATGACACAGATGGAAGAAGAAAGAGACTTGAGACTTAAAAGAAATGAAAGAACTCTACAAGAACTTTCTGACTCCATCAGAAAGAGCAATATAAGAATAATGGGCATAGCAGAAGGAGAAGAAAGAGAGAAGGGAACAGAGAATATACTCAAATAAATTGTTAATGAGAACATCCCAAATTTGTGGAAAGAACTGGATCCTCAAATCCAAGAAGCAAATAGAATGCCTAATTATCTCAATCCCAACAGGCCTTCTCCAAGGCACATTGTATTGAAGCTGTCTAAAATTAACCCCGAAGAAAGAATCCTCAAGGCAGCCAGGGAAAAGAAGACGGTAACCTACAAAGGAAAGCCCATTAGATTATCATCAGATTTCTCAGCAGAAACTCTACAAGCCAGGAGGGAGTGGAAGCAAATATTCAAACTATTGAAAGAGAGAAATCATGAGCCAAGAATAATTTATCCAGCAAAGATATCCTTTAGATATGAAGGAGGAATAAAGACCTTTCCAGACATACAAAAACTGAGGAAATTTTCTAATACACAACCTGCACTACAAGAAATACTAAAGGAGGCTACTCGACTACCATCCACAGGGACAATTTGTGGCAACCTAAACATAAAAAGGGGAGCATAAAGGCCTGAACCAGAATATGGGAATGGAGAAAGTAAGCATGCTGAAGAAAATGGAATACTCTAAATATCAAACTTTCTTTTACATAATCTTAAGGGTAACCACTGAAAAAAAATCCAGAACTGAAATATATACTGTAATAAAAGAAGAAACAGAGGGAAACATCATAGAATACCACTACACAGAAATAATAGACAACAACAAAAAGACAAAGAAATAATGGAGACATAGCCTTACCAGAAAACTAAAGATAGAATGACAGGAAATCCTCACGTATCAATAATCACCCTAAATGCAAATGGACTGAACTGACCAATAAAAAGGCACAGAGTAGCAGATTGGATCAAAAAACTAAACCCAACCATATGTTGTCTCCAAAAGACACATCTCAGTTGCAAGGACAAGCATAGACTCAAAGTGAAATGGTGGAAATTGACACTTCAAGGAAATGGTACCCAGAGAAAATCAGGTGTAGCCATAATGATTTCCGATGAAACAGACTTCAGGGTGAAAAAGATAACAAGAGACAAAGATGGACATTTCATCATGGTAAAGGGGACTATACAACAAGAAAACATAACAGTCATCAATATTTATGCCCCCAATCAGGGAGCACCGAAATATACCAAGCAACTACTAACAGAACTAAAGGGAGAAATTGACAAAAACACAATTATACTAGGGGACGTAAATACATCATTGACAGCTATGGATAGATCATCCAAACAGAAAATAAATAACGAAATAGGAGCCCTAAAGGACAGATCAGATGAAATGGACGTAATTGACATATATAGAGCACTTCATCCTAAAACATCAGACTATACATTTTTTTCGAGTGTACATGGAACATTCTCAAGGATAGACCATATATTGGGGCATAAAATCAGCCTCAGCAAATTTAAGAAGATTGAAATCATCCCAAGCATATTCTCTGATCACAAGGCTTTGAAATTGGATATCAACTGTCAAAAGAAAGCAGGAAAAAACACAAAGACATGGAGATTAAACCAGATACTTTTAAAGAACGACTGGGTCAAAGAAGAATTGAGAGGAGCGATCAAAAGATATATAGAAACAAATGACAATGAAAATACATCCTACCAAAATTTTTGGTATGCGGCAAAAGCAGTTTTAAGAGGGAAATTTATATCATTACAGGCCTATCTCAAGAAACAAGAAAAATCCCAAATAAAGAACATTATGTTACACCTTAAAGAACTAGAAAAAGAAGAACAAGTGAAACCCAAGGTCAGCAGAAGAAAGGAAATAACAAAAATCAGAGCAGAGCTCAATGAAATAGAGAACAAAAAGACAAGAGAAAAAATTAATGTGACAAAGAGCTGGTTCTTTGAAAAGATTAACAAAATTGACAAACCCTTGGCTAGACTCACTAAGATAAAAAGAGGGAAGACGCTAATTAACAAAATCAGAAATGAAAAAGGGGACATTATCACGGACACCACAGAAATACAAAGGATCATTCAAGAATACTATGAAAAACTATATGCCACCAAATTCAATTACCTAGAAGAAATGGACAAGTTCTTAGAAACATATAGCCTTCCAAGGCTGAATCATGAAGAACTGGAAAATCTAAACAGACCAATCACCAGTAAAGAAATTGAATCAGTCATCCAAAACCTTCCCAAAAGCAAAAGTCCTGGACCAGATGACTCACTAGTGAATTCTACTAAAGCTTCAAAGAGGATCTAATACCAATCCTGCTCAAATTCTTCCAAAAAATTGAAGAAGGGTCAGTACTCCCTAACTCATTTTATGAGACCAACATTACCCTGATACAAAACCTGGTAAGGACAAAAAAAAAAAGAAAACTACAGACCAATATCTCTGATGAATACTGATGCAAAAATCCTAAACCAAACTCTACCAAATCGAATAGAACAATGCATTAAAAAGATTATTCATCATGAACAAGTGGGGCTCATCCCTGAATTACATGGATGGTTCAACATCCGCATATCCATCAATGTGATACATCACATAAACAAAATAAAGGACAAAAATCATATGATTATATCAATTGATGTAGAAAAAGCATTTGGCAAGATACAACATCCATTTATGATTAAAACATTTAATAAAATAGGAATAGAAGGAAAATACCTTAACATAATAAAGGCCATCTATGACAAGCCCTCAGCTAATCTGATAATTAATGGTGAAAAACTGAAGCCCTTTGCTCTACGTTTGGGAACAAGACAGGGCTGTCCCCTATCACCTCTGCTTTTCAACATAGTGTTGAAAGTCCTTGCCAGAGCAATCAGGCAAGAGAAAGAAATAAAAGGCATCCAAATTGGGAATGAAGAAGTTAAATTGTCACTCTTTGCAGATTACATGATGCTATTTATAGAAAACCCTAAAGCCTTCACCAAAAAACTGTTAGAAACAATCAACGAATACAGTAAAGTTGCTGGCTACAAAATCAACGTACAAAAGTCCATTGCATTCCTATATACTAACAAAGAAATCTCAGAAAAAGAAATACAAAAAACAATTCCCTTTGCAATTGCAGCAAAAAGAATAAAATACTCAGGAATAAACTTAACCAAGGATGTGAAGGATTTATATGCTGAAAACTATAAGACGTTTTTGAAAGAAATTGAAGAAAAGAAAGAAATGGAAGGATATTCCATGCTCATGGATTGGAAGAATCAACATCGTTAAAATGGCTATATTACCCAAAGCAATATGCAGATTTAATGCAATCCCCATCAAAATCCCAATGGCATTTTTTAAATAAAGAGAACAAAAAAATCATCAGATTGTTTGGAACCACAAAAGATCCCGAATAGCCAAAGCAATCTTAAGAAAAAGAACAGTACTGGAGGTATCACACTGCCTGACTTTAGTTTGTACTACAGGGCTACAATAATCAAAACAGCATGGTATTGGCAGAAAAACAGACACATAGACCAATGGAATAGAATTGAGAACCCAGAAATAAAACCACATAAATGTGGACAGATAATTTTTGACAAAGAAACTAAAAACATACAATGGAGGAAAGACAGCCTCTTCAATAAATGGTGCTGGCAGAATTGGATAGTCACGTGCAAAAGAATGAAAGTGGATGTTATCTGTCACCATGTACCAAAATTAATTCAAAATGGATCAAAGATTTAAGCATAAGATCTGACACGATAAACTGCATAGAAGAAAACATAGGTACTAAACTTATGGAACTTGGGTTCAAAGAGCATTTTATGAATTTGACTCCAAAGGCAAGGGAAGTAAAAGCTAAAATAAACAAATGGGACTAAGAAACATCAACAAAATCAAGAGGCAACCGACTGAATGGGAGAAGATTTTTGCAAACAGTTCCTTTGATAAGGGGCTAATATCCAAAATATACAAGGAACTCATGAAACTCAACAACAAAAAAACAAACAACCCAATTGAAAAATGGGCAGACGATCTGAAGAGACATTTCTCCAAAGAGGACTTACAAATGGCAAATAGACATATGAAAAAATGCTCAACATCACTAATCATCAGAGAAATGCAAATAAAAACCACAATGAGATATCACCTCACCCTAGTCAGAATGGCTATCATCAACAAGACAAATAGTCACAAGTGTTGGAGAGGCTGTGGAGCAAAAGGAACCCTGATACACTGTTGGTGGGAATGCAGACTGGTGCAGCCGTTATGGAAGGCAGTGTGGAGGTTCCTCAAAAAATTACGAATAGAATTACCATATGACCCAGCAATCCCTCTCCTGGGTATCTACCCAAAGAATTTGAAATCATTTATGCATAAAGACACTTGTGCTCCAATGTTCATTGCAGCTTTGTTTACAGTGGCCAAGACATGGAAACAACCAAAATGTCCTTCGATAGATGACTGGATAAAGAAGTTGTGGTATATATACACAATGGAATACTATTCAGCATTAAGGAAAGATGATATAGGAACATTTGTGACAACATGGATGGATCTTGAAAGTATAATGCTAAGCGAAATAAGTCAGACAGAGAAAGCAGAGAACCCTATGATTTCACTGATATGTGGTATATAAACCAAAAACAAGACAAGCAAATGAGAAACAAAAACTCATAGACACAGACAATAGTTTAGTGGTTACCAGAGGGTAAGGGGGGTGGGTGGAGGGAGATGAGGGTAAGGGGGATCAAATATATGGTGATGGAAGGAGAACTGACTCTGGGAGGTGAACACACAATGGGATTTATAGATGATGTAATACAGAATTGTACACTGAAATTATGTAATTTCATAAACAATTGTCACCCCAATAAATAAATTTTAAAAATAAATAAATAAATAAAATGCAAAAAAAAAACAACAAAAAACAATGAAAATATAAGCCACACAATGGGAGAAAATATCTGCAAAACCTAGCTGATCAATCCTTTGTATCTGGAATCTATACTACCCAACTGAGAGGAAAAAAAAAAAAAGATAGCTAAGCAAAAAACAAACATTGATCAAACACTTTACAAGATATTCAAATGTGTATAAGCACAAGAAACAATTCTGAATCTCATTAGTAATCAGAGAAATACATATTAAAACTAGTGTAAGGGACCGCTTCATACCCACCAGAACAGATAAAATTCAAGGCTGACAATACCAGGCACTGGTGAAGATGTCAAACAGATATGGCGAGAAAGTGTAAACTCCACACAGATAGTGGCTCTGGCAGGGAATCAATTTATACTTTTTTTATTAAGATCATAACAAAACAACATTGAACAAAATTGAACAAAATTCAACGACCTACTGTATAATATCCACTTTAATCCCTACAGCAGCCTATGACATATTATTATACCATTATTGCCACTGAGAAACTGGCCACATTAAGAAATGGAGCCAAGGACAACTCAACTGGTAAGAGGTGGAGCTGAGATTTGTACACAGTCTGATATCAAGACTTAGGTATTTCCTTTTCACCACAATAGTATTTTGTGAGACATCAGCAAATTGATTAGGTACTTACTTCCCAAAGAAGAACGCAGGCATATTAGGCCAGCACTAACAGAAAGTGTCCCTGTGTCTGATTTGTGTGAGGTCACTGCACCCGATGGGTCTCCTTCTTAGTGTTAACATTATCCTGGAGGAACTCTTCCAGGAATTGCCAGAAGTGTTTCTTCTCCAACATTTGATCTTGTTATCCTCAGGCGATCTGAAAGATACAAGGCAGTTCACTTGGGGCTGCACTCTCAAGTCGCCTGCCTCAGCTAAATTTTCCTCTTCTGAAAATAAAGCAGCTGCTAACATCTTGTTGGGAATTGAGAGACAAATCTCACTTTGCCATCCCAAAGCTAAGTCTAACTGGAAAAATTCTTTCCCTAACTGAGGTATTTTCATCTAATTACGGGGAAAATTAAAGCTGGTCTCTTTTCAGCTAATTTTCCTAACTCTAACTTGTTAGCTATTCATTAAAAAATTAAAAAAACTGCCAGAAAATATACTCATTTTAACTTTCTGGAGCCTTTCCTCTGTTTCAAAATAGAAAAAACAAAACAAAAACTTAAACTATGATGGTCTTTTGTCCAGCAGTGTGGGAGATAGCTAGTCCCCCCATGGTGATTACTATGGACCTCTGCTTCATAAAGATAAACAAAGTTGACAGATCTAGGCTCGAAATCTAGCACCATCACTTATTCTTTATGTATGTTACGCAAATGTTTAATAATATCCTTGAGTCTCACTATCTTTGTCTACAAAATGAAAATATTACTTAATATCTATCTCATAAAACTGCAGTAGTGCTTCCAGGATCTAATGTATCTATGATGCTTAACAGAGTCTGGGATAAAATGTATGTATTCAAAAATATTAATACCTCTTCCCATTCACCCTTTTATTCATGCACAGTCAACATAAATTTCTTATTTCCAGTCCAAAGCCATCACTTAAACCAACCTTAGATTTTTTTCAGTCAATATTCTTTTCTGGAAGCCTTTAAACATTAATAGAATATTTTTAAAATATGGCTTCCTTTCAAATCCAAACCAACATTGATAGTATGGAAATCAAATTAGTGAGTAATATGAAACTAGAGAAAAAGCTGATATGCTCAATGCTAGATTAGGAACCAAAAGGGGTTCCATTAAATCTAATTGTGAGCTGAATCTGACTAGAACTCAGTATGGAAAAATAAATTTAAAGCACGTGTCCAAAAATATAGCAGCACATACATAATCTTTTGAGGATTTAATTTTCTACATGATTCATAAGGATCAACAATCTATGTGTACTTTTTTACACACTGAAAAGAAATATGTTTTTAAAGTGTATAGTCCACTTTGTCTTCAAAATGTGGAGGTTGCCCCAAATTATTCTACTTTATCTGCATTACTGGGTACAAAGTACCAGAACAAGGAAGGTTACCCTATTTTACCCTGAGTTAATCAGAACACACTTAGACGTTGTTTGGGGTATTAGAATGAATGAGATTTTGGAATACTAGAATGAGTGCTAAAAAGAGTGTCTCAGAGGGTGAGAGGATTCAATGCAATAGCATATAAGCTGTGGTTGAAATCCCAGAGGACAGGGAATACTTGTATGGGACATCATAATTGACTCCGTATATTACGACAAAGAGAAATTACTTTTTTTTTCCTATGTGCCCCAAGGAACAACACAAAGAACAAAGAGTATTATTTTCTGGGAGCCAGATTTCATTTCAATATAAGGAAAAACTTCTTAACAATTACATTTATTATTAAATCAAGCAGATGATCTTATAAAAAGTTTCAAATCACTTGTGGTTTTAAGACAAAAGCACTAGGGTTTTCTCTCATCAGAAAATGACCTCCAATATGCCTAGAAGTCTCTTATTTTAGGACAAGGGGCTTTTTTTCAACCCCTTGGTCTGCCATCTACTGTAAACATATGTACTCTGGAAGTAACCTTAGAGTAGGAGGAGAGTGTGGGATTGTGTGATACATTCTAAATGAGCCCTCCCCAATACATCATATATTTTGCTTAAAATTACTTTTTGATTTTTTAAAAAATTGTTAATCTATCATTTAGCAAATGACAATAATGTTCACAATGGCCAACACGTATTGAGTTCTTACTATGTGATAAACTCAATGGAAATATTCTTCATGAATTATCCTATTTAATTCTCAATAAAAGTCTAGTGCTTTAATGTACACATACCCCTAAATATATTCAATGCTTACTGTTGTACCCATTATTACAGATGACAAAACAAAGAAATTAAGTAACATTATGTTATACTCATTATCTTTTGTGCTGCTCCTTGGGGCACATAGGATAAAAGTCTAATACCTCTAGCAGAACAAATGAGGTCTGTTATGTTGTCTCACAACTCAGTAACATAAGTAATCATTAGACATGTCAAGAGAAACTTTCAGAACACTTGACCTCCAAAGTCCAAGATCTTCATATATATTATATTTACACGTAAAAGGCACAAGGACACTGAGGGAATTACCACAGTTTTTTTTTTCTGCTACTGAAAATTTAGAAATGAAATTTTGACTTTCAAAAAAAATAATAATAATTCTCTGCTGGGTGAGGTTCACGGAGACTCTGTGTCCAGATTTGCATCCAGGGGAGAATGAAGACCAGTTTAGGGGGACTGAGCAATGCCGTCTCAGGAGGGTGCACAGGGGTTGGGTCTAGTGGGCACATGGACGCACACACAGCTGCAGTGGCTGCTGATCAGTGGGTGCACGGACACACATGCAGAGGTTCCAGCACGTGGCAGGATGACGCACAGTGATGCTTCCCATTCCTGGAGGGCGGGCAGTGCTTGGTTCTGGTTCCAGTGGACACAACTGTGGCTGTGGCTCTAGGCAGCTCTGGCAGCTGGGGTCTGTGTCAGGAAAGAGCACAGGAGGTGACCAGGGCAGAATGCTTCTACTCCTTTCTGTGTAGCCACCCCTGGTCTCGGTGCTCCTCTGGGATCTTGCACCCTTCTATTATAATTGCACTCCAGGATTCCTCTAGATCTACTCTTATCTGTGGACAGGTGACTTGATCATAATTTTTATGTGGAGCTGAAATCTAAGATCTCCTGTCTGTCATTTTGCTCTCTGCTTGTTTTTAATTTCTCCTAATGGAAGGGGCTTTTTCCATCTTCATGATCCAACAAGAGGATCCTCCCTCTCTAGGTCCAGTTAAAATCATCTTGGTGAGAGACTCTGCCATGTCACTTTTACTGTAGTCATACTTTTCAGAGTTCTAGTAGAAATGGGAAGTAGGTAAGTGGGTGGATACAAATTACCACAATTATAGGTATTGTCCCAAAAAGAGAAGTTTAGAAATCTTCAGAAGGGAGACCTAAGCAATCTTTTAAAATGAGGAAGATTTAGCCAAGCAAATAAGGGTAAAATAGTGATATTCTAAGCTGGAGAATCAGATTAAGCAAGGATATCTCATCAAGAATCAATCTGATGTGCAACTGGGGTCCCGTTTGAGGTGGGGATTTGGGAGATGAGGCTACAGTATCATAAGGGTCAGGTCATGAACTTGTACACTATGCCCCAAATTAAAGAGGATTAATGAGGCTGCAAGACCCAGAAGTCTTATGTTTTTATTTCTAACTGCTTAGGATTTAGTAAGTTAGTGGACATTATGTTCCTCACACGTGTAAGTTCTTTACCCAAACCCACACCTCTCTTTTCTTCTTTTATTCACCAACCCTGCACTTCCTCCATCTTTTCATTTTTCTCCTCCTATAGCCTCAGCCTCATCAACTCTGATAGTGTCATATATTTGTCTGGTAACAAGCTCAGAGCTGCACAAAATGGTGGCAACTCAGAGACTTTTCTTTTAAGCAGAGTTTAGCTGCTTCAATCAGTTTTCTTTCTACCATCTTCTCTGCACTAATGACACAAAATTCACTGAGTGTGCCAATCTGTCTTGAATCCTCTCACTTGAAATTTATGTATTATTCTATCCAAAAATTGCCTAGGAAGGGAATATTTCTTGAGGCATGTAGAGAGCTTGGGCCTATTATAAAATAAATAAAACCAGTGGGAAAATTAATTTGTTTCATCTGCATTAGAAATCCACATTTGTGTTTTGTGTATCTTTTCAAGCTAAGTAAGCCTCCTTCTACCTGATAATTAATATTCCAGAGTCTTGATCGCAGAGTGTACACCTATCACAGGAAAACTGTGACATTCTTCCTTTCGATATTTTTTTGTTCACATGCCAAACACTGCTGTGCAGCCTTCCCAGAGGAATTCTATTTCAACTCCAAAAAGTTGTTAACATAAGGCTAAGCCTGTACCGTGACCTTATTATGACAGCTTGTTCAAAACTATGAAAGACAAAGGGCAAGAAAAAGTTTAAAAATCGTGTCTTTTACATACACACATGGTCTCTACAATATGCTAACTTTGCAAATGGTGGAGGCTATAGTTCTAGAAGAAAAGTAAAAGTAGTAAACCATTGCAGTCATTTCAGTAGTCAGTAGCTCTCCAAAATCTCTAAAAACCTGAAGGTTAAAATGCAGGGGTGGCAACTATTCAGATAAAATTCTGTAGCAACTATTCAGAAGGATCCTATAAAAATCTTTAACCATTTGATTCAAATTATTCAACCTCTTAGGTTAATCTAAGTGTTAGTATGGAATTTTTCCCACCTAAGAAAGTGAAAAAATGTCTGTGATTCCATCTTATGGAGTACCTTGAAGCATCCAATGGTAGAAAATGTACATAATGTAATATTAAGATAAGAAAGCAGAATCCAAAATAACACGAAAACATTTACTAAAACTATACAAATTATATAAATGTTACTTAAAGTGGTGACAAATTAGAAGCAATAAAAATATCCAACAATGGGAAGATGCTTATGTAAACTGTGGTATATTCATCTCATGGAATGTTACATAGTTGCTAAAAATGACATTAAGAGGAGTTTATAACACCCCAAGGACACATCTGAAACATTATGAAAATGTAGGACTAAAAGTAGCATATAAAATATGGCCACAGTTTTATAATTAAAAACATGGAAGAAAAGATTTTACATGAAATACAGGTATTTTTAATCTTTTTTCTTACCCCCAATGTTTCCAGTTATTCTTTAACAAGTATGCATTTTTTATAATGTAAAATTATAAAATATTTGTGAAACTATTTTTGAAGAATGATTTCTCAAAATCTATTAATGGTGAAGATGGCCATGTCCTACCACCTAGTAATTCCATTCCTAGGGATGTTGCAGCTGAAAGAAATGTTCACACCTGTACAAAAGGATACAAGTACCAACATGTTCACTGTAGCATCAACTAACAGCAAGAAACAGAGAATGAACTGCATTTTTTAAAAACAATGGTAAAATTGAATGAACCAGAGCTGCATGTGTCAATACAGGTAAATCTCAGAAGCAAAATGGTGACTAAAAAAAAAAATCAACTTGCAGAAAATATATATAATATGATAATACTATAAAGTTTAAAGCATCCCAACTACTATATACCGGGATGACAAAAAAATGTCTACAAGTGGACACTTTGTCAACATTGCTCAAGCAGTAGTTTGCCGTAATCAGAAGTGTCTGGATGCTGATGGTAACCACTTTGAGCACCTCTTGTAATAGCAGAAGTCAAACATGACTTGTATTCATCTTTTGTTATCGGTATATATTGAGTATTACAATTTTAATACAGTTTTCCTTTCTTAAATGTGATTACATTTTTTGACACCCTCTGTATTGTTTATACATGCTTATATCTGTAGTAAAAATGAACAATAAAAGGAATGCATGGGTAGAGTGGATACCACACTCAAGATAGTATAAACATCTAGGAGGAGAAGAGATTAAATCTGAGAGAGATTATATGAACTTCATCTGCTATGTCTATGTTTCATTATATTTTAAAAAGATTTAAAACAAATAAAGTAAAAATGATAAGATCTGGCAAAGCCAGGTGGTAAGAATTTGTGTCCTTAATATATGATTATTTTTTTTTAATATACTTCAAATACTTTATAATGCCAAGTAACAAATAATATTTTAATATATGTGGAGTGAAAAAGAAAGTTAATTCTACTGGGAAAAAATAGTAAATTTCTATATTATCTAATACATGATAGTTATTTTTCTATATCAAAATTTGTTGAGTACAAGGGGTTAAAATTAGTACTGCTTAAACTATGTGTTTAAATGGTCACAAATGGGAGGAAACAGAAACACATTTGCAATAGAAAAGGGAGCACCAGATATCAGCTGTGCTTAGCCAATCATATCTTCTCAAAAGAATTGAACAGAGAGGATGGAGAGCCTTGTCAATTAATGGTGGTTGTTAAAGCTAAGAGTTCATGATGTAGTGATAGAGTTGGAGGTCACGTGAGCCAGCTACCTCTGGAGTAAGCAGAAAAGAGAGATGAACACAGCACTAGGCAAAGTAAAGATGAGAAAGACCATATGGCTCCAGAGAGATAAGAATGAATTTACTTCCTGGATTTATGGTTCCCAATTCTATTGTAATATACAATGTGAGCCTTACCTTGGGATTACTGAGATGCTGCTCTGTGTCTCATGATAAAAACCCCTGTTTTGCTATGATGAAAGGGTGACTGTTCTTTGCAACCAAAAGAACCTTGATTGGAACTCTATTGAAATTCAAATATTTTTGTTCAAGAATAAAAGTGATCCGACTAATAGAAAAGAGAAGCAGTCAATGAATAGAGAGTGGTCAAGCGTATAAGACAAACCCAATCAAAATGTAACTCTTACATTATTAATGTCATCATGGACGGAGGATTCACTGTAAAGCCAAATGGCACTGAGGTCCTTAGAAGTGCACAACATGCCCTAAATTTGTCTAGACTCTACTCAACACAAAGTTCTGAGAACATAATGGTTGCTCAGTAAACCTTTTTGACTTATTTCAACAGTAGGAATTTTTTGTATTTTTTTTTCTTTTTCAATCACATGCCTATTTTTCTATAGGAGATGAGATTTGCTTTGACATTTTTTACAACACAAAATCTTAACCCAAATGGCACTAGCACAGCAATTATTATCCAAGCTATTTTCATTGTGCTGATTTGTTTTCTTTTCCTCCAATAAAATATAATACCACCTTGAACTGGAGTAAGCATAAAGTCTAAGTCATTAAGAGAACTTTTTAAAAAAAAATAAACAAACTTCTCTGAATATGAAGAGTAGAAGAAGCCTGAAAAATTGCTTCCTTAGTAGGTGAGAAAGTAATTCTGGAAAGTCGCAGTATATTTTCCAAGAGAGAAGAAACAGACAAAATAATAGCATAAAAATGGAAATACAGTGCCAAAGGCTATTTATTTTAAGTATATAGAGTATTTATGGAATAGTCAATAAAATATGAATGCAAATTGTCTGAGTTTCACTCTGAAACATGCCAATAAAAACTTGGCTGACTGAACATTATTTTCTATCATCCAGATGTGAAAATGTGGACAACATACAATAAATGCTGTTTTTTAAAAATATATATATAGAATCTTTCATGTTAATGTAGACTCTGACTTCCCAGGAGCATCAGAAGTCTTTACTCACATTTATATTTGTCTCTGTGTTTCCTAGTTCTACATTAAACAGAGAACATAAATAATTACCATTTGTTAAGAAAGTAACATACTTGGCATTATGCAGTAGAAAATATACGTTCTTTGAATAATTGTAAAAATGTCAAAATGCTAATAAAACGTGCTTTTTGTTTCAAAAGTTTATATTATTATACCCTAGGATTTCCAGGAACATGGCTCACTTGAATGAAAAAAAAAATGACATACTAACATATTGTTTGTTTGTTTGTGTGTCTGTGTGTATGTGTTTTGTTTTGTTTTTTACCAATGCCTATGTTGACTGAGTTCATTAGGTACAGTGAACTAAAACCCCAGGACATGAATTGTTTTATCCAGATTCAAAAATTTATTTCTGGTCTCCTAGAGGATAATGGATTTAAAAAGCAAAATGCTTCATATATCAGCACTTAGAACACTCTGGAGAACAGGCATTAGGCAAATTTCAAGTATGATTATCACTTAAGGTTAGTAGACTAGGAAGATTTTAAAGGTCTATTTTTATCAAATCTTTACCCATAAACGGAAGGGATCTTACTTGTCTCATAGAGGACAACCAAAGCAAAAAGAAGCTTCACTTAGGTAAAGAGTACAGTAGTTAACAGCTTGCTTCAGCAAGTTTTAAAGACTTTCTTTTCCTTTTCATCAAATAACCTCTAGTGTCATATTCTTGTTAGTTTCCCAAGCAAAAGCAAGAAATACTCTATTAAAAATTTTATAGTTGAGTAAACCTAGTCCCAAAGCATAATAAAAAATACGGCAAAAGAAACAATAAGTTTTCACATGTTACTTTATAAAACAAGTTTATTTCAGGTTATTTTCAGGCTTTTTTTAAAATAAAAATTGATTTGTGACCAGAATTGACCCAAATTAGGTTCCCAGTCTTTCTCTGTTCAAGCTATAACACTGCTTCATGGGTTGACTTCAACAGAAGCGCATAGTTATTCTTCGAAAAATCCAAGACTTAATTAGATTTTTAGGGCTTTTTGTTTCTAACCAGAGCTCTAGGACTCTTTTCCTGATAAAAATATGAATGTTTTGCCTTTTAAATTCTCTCCGAACATTCCTTAATAGAGACTGTCATGTGGGAAAGATTCAACCTCTCAAAGTTAGCCTCCCAGGAACCAAATGAAGACTGAAATATTTATTTATACTAGCCCCAGTCTATATATTGGCCTTCTGTCAAAAACCGGTTGAATCAAATAACATACATAATTCCTTAATTAGAGAACACCATCAATTGTAAAAAGCACCACATGCTTAAAAACTTTTCGGGTAATTTACACATTAATAGAAAGCACACTTAATTTCAAAAGTGTTACAACATCTGCATCAAAGCCAGGAAGGAGATATCAATTCCCAGAGTCACTGCAGCAAAAGTAGTGCCTATAATACTTTGAATTTGGTTAACCTGTTGCTGTCTGACTGATCTTCGTATAAACAATTTGAAGTATAGAAAACAGAAAAACTAGAAATACTGTCAAGTGCTGGATTTTTGAAAACATTACCAAAGAAAATTTTGATAAGCCAAAACCAAGTTTAATGTGACCATGGTAAGAGAGGGCAAAAGGTTTTAAATTCTGGTTTAACATGGGTCTTTCAGTTTATAGGCGTAGTAAGGATTGATTGCGTAAGAATCATGATCATGCTAATCTAGTGTTAATGGACATCAACAAGGCAAGGATTTCCACCCAAGTTAAGGTATTCTTGATTGTAATCAGTCATTAGGAACTAGCTGCTGAAGAATCAAACAGTTTGATGTTCGCTTAAATAATTTTTCAGGAGGTTCCTGGAACAAACAACAAAGTTATTTGCAACTTTTATCTTCTTGGGCAAGAGTTTCCTGGAAACCAGGAACAGAACAGTGGAATGGCAAAGTCACGTTAACGTAGACAGTAAGCTGTGCAGCTGTGAAAGGTTTGGTTCTCAAGGTCCCTGTTCTCAGTGACCACATAATTGAAAATTATTATCCAAATCTTTGAAGTTAAAAATGCCCTCTCTTAATAATTACGTTGGGACAACTGACATAAGCTGGGATACTCCTGGGCAAAGTAGGTTGTATGGTTAACCTATCTGTGACAATAAAACTCCATACTTCCCTGGTACCTAGTCTCATTACTGCTCTGCTCCAAAGGAAGGAAGTACTACAAAACTTTCAGTAAAGAGATTTGCTCCATAGATGAACCACCTTTCTAGCCACACTGAAAATAAGGCACGTCATCGACTTTCAGCACACTGAGGTGAGGACACAACAACGTCCCATGTAACAATCAGTCATTGCAGGCAGGAATTTTGAGATTCTGTTCTTTTAGCTTTATTTCCTACATAGCCCAAGATTTACTGGTAAATGGAGGTTGGTTATGTCATCTACGTACAATAGTCCCCCCTCATCTGCAGTTTCGCTTTCAGTGGTTTCAGTTACCTGCAGTCAACTTCAGTCTGAAAAGATTAAATGGAAAATCCCAGAAATAAACAATTCATAAGTATTAAATTGTGCACCATTCTGAGTAACATGATGAAATCTCTTGTTGTCCTGCTCTGTCCCACCCTGGACATGACTCACTCCTTTGCCCGGAGTATCCACATCTTATACCCTCCCTGACAGTTCGGCACTTAGTAGCCCTCCAGGTTACCAGATGGACTGTGTGGTATCACAGTGCTTGTGTTCAGGTAACCCTATTTTACTTAATAATGGCCCCAAAGCACAAGAGTACTGATGCTGGCAATTCAAATATGCCAAAGAGAAGCCGTAAAGTGCTTCTTTTAAGTGAACCGGTGAGTACAGTACAATAAGGTATTCTGAAAGACATCACAGTCATACAACTTTTATTCCAGTATATTGTTATAATTGTTCTATTTTATTACTAGTTATTGTTGTTAATCTCTTACTGTACCCAATTTATAACTTAAACTTTATTGCAGGTATGTATGTATACGAAAAAATAGTGTATATATAGGGTTTGGTACTATCGTTGATGGATAAGGAAGGACTATTGTAATCGAATTTTTGCTTTTTTAGCTTATTTCTGTTCGGGTCAAAAACAATATGGTGTAGTAGTTAAGAGCACAGACTAGAGGTTGCATAGATTGAAACTGGTTATGTGACTTAACAGCTAAGTAAACATGGATGAGTTGTTTAACCAACCAGTGCCTCTGTTTTCTCATCTGTAATATGGGAATAATAGTAGTAACTTTCCAATAGGTTGTTATGAGGATAAATGAGCTAATAAACATGAAGTGATTTGAATAGTGCTATGGCAAAATTTCAACAAACTGCAGCCAGGGACCAGGGATGAATATTTGTAAACTCGAAAATTTTGTGAAATTAAAATTTCAGGTTCCATTGTAAAGTTTTATTGGAACACAGATATGCTCATTCACTCTTTATTAGCCTATGGCTGCTTTTACACTATAAGGGCAGAGGTGAGCAGTTACAACAGAGACCACATGGCCTGAAATACCTAAAATAATTACTATCTGGCCCTTTACGGAAAAAGTTTGCTGACTCCTGCTATATAAATACTGTCGGTGCTCTCTAGTCAGATTCCCTTCACTTACCCATTCTGCATTCCCCTCCCCTGGCTTTATGTGCCTTTATGTCTGCCTTCCTGTGACTTCCTTTGGAGGACTGCCCTGGAGCTATGAGAATCACCTTGCTCGCAGACACAGAGGTCGGGACTTACCCGGGAGGGTATGGTTCCCCCATCCCACCACGGTCCTCAGCCAGTGATTGACTGGTATAGAACTGCGAAGCAGCTCCGTTGCCCAAGTTGGAATGAACTTTGAGAGGTAATTTGTACTTCATAGATACTTTAATGCTATAGATGCTTTTCTACTGGGGAACAGCTTATTTTTATGTCTGCTGCTACAGTATTATTCTCTACAGCAGTGCTGTGGAGAAGGCAAGGTTGATTTTTTTCCAATGTCCTCCTATATTCCTCCTATATTTCCTATATTCCTCCTTAAAAAAAAAAAAAAGAATAAAAGCTTGTAAGAAAGAAAATGCTGAATTGGATACAATCTGAAAAAAATTTCTCATCGCTGAGAAAACAAGATGCCACACTGTGAAGCCGCCTCTTCTAAGTGCAGTTGTTCAGAATTTGCTGTTTAACCATTCAATGGCCATGATTGGGTGATCTAGAAATAAGTTTCATTTTTCCAGGTTGAGGCACTCAGTAGTTTTTGACTATCTATTACATCACATGCCCTAGGCTAACTGCTGAGAATACATTGAAGGTAACATGACCCAGGCCTTAAAAATGTCATACTTTTGTGAGGTCCTCACAGTTTCATATTCTACTAGAACAGGAACTGGATCTTCTATTATTTTTCAAATTTTCTGAGCCAAGCACAGTAATATGCTGAATAAATGCTTGTTAAATGTAATTGTACTTCATCATTCTCAGGAATGGAAATCCATCCAGCCAGGGCAGCACCCTAATTCCATACATAATTCCTAGTGAAAGAATTATTGACACATAACCTAACATGATATAATGTCACCAGGAATGGGCTCCAGGCCGAGTATCTAACGTCCTGACTCCGTGTTCCCACTCTGTTAACAATTCTCTAGGTAACCCTAGACAATTCATTTCATTCTCTAAGTCTCAATTTCTTCAACTAACAAAATATATAGGCCAAACCAGATTATTCATAAGGTTCATTCCATTTCCAAAATTCTGATTCTTCTGAACTGTCCAATTACTTAGCGATGCTAGACTCTCGTGAACTAATAGACTTATTTCAGGACTCAATCCAATACTTTTATAAGAATTGAACTGCAGAATTTTTAAATGTGATAAATCTTATTTTTAAGGCAGAAACTATATGTACTATGATTTACTGTGTCTACAGTCTCAGGTTTGAAAATAGTATTTCTCCAACATATCATTTAGTCTTTTATAAAAAGCAGTTTGCAATAAGTTCTGAAAAATATTTGCTACTTATTTTCTGACTCACATTTCTACATAGAACCAAGATCCAATCAATGCCGTCTTTTTTTTATTCTAGCAAATGGCTTCATTTCATCATTTTGACTTATCTTTTAGATTAAAAAAAAAAAAACAACAACTCTTAACACACTCAAGATTGTTACTTTTTTCAAACCACCCCGCCTCTTTCTTAGGTCCCCAGACCTTAGTAGGAGTCTGAAGATTTGTAGGAAATTAAATCCAAAGTAACTCCTGTTCCAAAAATAAATATGAAACCTTGATATAGCAAGCAGGAATAATTTGTATTTATTATTTTCATGCAGATAATTTATTATTTGGTCACCCAGACACACACAATTTTAGGTATGTAGTTGAGTATTCACCTTGTTCCAATTTTTTTAAAATCAGAAACTCGATTTTCATGATTCTAAAAATAAATTAATGTGTAGGAATTTTATATTCTTCATGTCTCCGTTCCTTTTTGTCATCTCTGAAACTGTGCCTTCCCCCAATACCTTTCTCCAATGGAAAGGAAGAGAATTTTCTCACCAACATTATCTATCCCTGCATCATTTTCATTACTCAAAATTTATTGGACACCTAGTACTTGGCCTGATGCTAGACAGTGAGAATATAAAGGAAGAACATGGAAGGTTTCCCAGAAAAGTTGTTAAATTGAATTTTGAAGAATGAGTGAAGTTACAAAAAAGAGGCTTGAAGTTACAAGATGGAGGCTTGAAGATGAGAAAACACAGCACATCAAGAGTCTGCAAGTGCCCTAGGATGGCTGAAGCACAGGCTTCTCTATAAAACAGTAAGGCTAATGAAATAACAGTAGAATGTATGTGATTTATCTATGTAACTATCACTATTTCCTCTTCCCAAGATGGTCCTACTACAGGGTTATTTTGTCTCTGGTGAAAGAAAACAATATATTTTTTAATTTCCACAATCACTCATTTCTTTTTTCTCTTTCTCTCTTCACTATTTTTAATTTATCACCTAACCCCATCATTCAGCTCTCCTTTTTCCTTAGGTCCATTTCAGTTGTCACTGGGTAAGTAGGGACCAACTGCAAACCAGGGTCAAGGTCAATTCTACACTAAAATTCTGGCATTCGGCATTTATGTATTTAGAAAGACTAAAAGCTAAGCTAAATAGATGAACAATTGGCTTCAAACCCAAATCCAATAGCAGTATGTGTTGTGGAATCTAGGGTATGGAAATCTTTTAAGACCATCTTTAAAAAATATATATAAATTTACAAAAAACAAAAATGACTTTTTACTTTACTCTGTAGGAAAAAAAAAAGGAAACAACAATTGATACAAACAAAGGTGAAAAAAAAATTTTTTTAACTTCTATTTATTTTTTAAATGTGTTTTTCCAGGACCCATAAGCTCCAAGTCAAGTAGTTGTTTCAATCTCATTGTGGAGGGCGCAGCTCACAGTGGCGCATGTGGGTATCCAACTGGCAACCCTGTTGTTAAGAGCACCGCGCTCTAACCAACTGAGCCAACTGGCCACCCCCTTAAAATGGCTTTTTGAAAGCAGAATGCCTGCTTTACTCGCACCTCCATCCCCAAAAGGTCTTTAATAAGCCAGAAATAAACAAAGATGTAAGCATTAATCCCTCCACAGATACCTACATCCTAAATGGAATTACGAACACATATTTGCATATACACTCACACACATGCACACGTGTACGCAGGCACGCATACATGTACCCAGACCTTTGCCCTTCAGTAAATGATCGAAGCCCATGAAATGGAATCAGGTTCAAGGTCCAGATTTGACTTATATAGATGATCACTGGCAGTCAAACTAAACACATTGTCTACAATTATCTCTCACCTGAGTACAGAGGATGGTGGCACCATCCTTTCCTTTATGTATGCTCAATACAAGCTTGCCTGTATCCCCTCTATTCATACTTGAGATTTCATTGCCTAATCAAGTGAATCAGAAAACAACTATAGGCAAAGTGAATGCGGCTTAATTGGATCTAGACTTTTGTGAAATAGTGTCTTGTCTATTTCTTTCTCCTTTTGCTCAGCTCTGAACAAGATCCTATTTTATTTTTTAAACATTTTTAAATTTTTTCAATTACAGTTGACATACAGTATCATATTAATTTCAGGTGTACAACTAGTGATTAGATATTTATACAACTTACAAAGTGATCACCTCAATAAATCTAGTACCACTGACACCATACATAGTTATTACAATATTATTGACTATATTCCCTATGCTATACTTTACATGTCCACGATTATTTTGTAACTACCAATTGTACTTCTTAATCCTTTCTACCTTTTCACTCATTCCCCCAGTGCACCCCCCATCTGGCAACCATCAAAATGTTCTCTGTATTTATGAGTATGTTTCTGTTTTTTTTGTTTGTTTATTTTGTGTTTTTTTTTTTATTCCACATATAGGTGAAATCATATGGTATTTGTCTTTGTCTGTCTGACTTATTTCACTTAGCATAATGATCCATTCATGTTGTTGCAGATGGCAAGATTTAATTCTTTTTGATATTCCATTGTACATATGGACTAATTCTTATCCATTCATCTATTGATGGACACTTAGGTACTTCCATATTTTGGCTTTGTAACTAAAGCTGCAATGAACATATAGATACACATGTCTTTCTTAAGTAGTGTTTTAGGTTTCTTCAGATAAATACTGTAAGGTGGTATTGCTGGGTCCTTCTTTGTCTATTGGTATAGCCTTTGTTTTCAAGTCTATTTTGTCTGGTATAAGTATTGCTACACCAGTTTTTGTTTGTTTTTTTCTTCTCCATTTTCATGAAATATCTTTTGCCATCCCTTTACTTTCAATCTCTGTGTGTCTTTCAATCTGAAGTGAGTCTCTTGTAGGCAGCATATGTAAGAGTCTTGTTTTCTTATCCATTCAATGACCTTATGTCTTCGGATTGGAGCGTTTCATTCACTTACTTTTAAAGTAATTGTTGATAGATATGTAGTTATTACCATTATATTATTCATGTTTTTTATCTTTCCTCCTCCTCCTCCTCCTCCTCCTCCTCCTCCTCCTCCTCCTCCTCCTCCTCCTCTTCTTCCTCCTCATCCTTCTTCTTCTCCTAGAAGTCACTTTAATAATTTTTGCAATACTGCTTTGGTGGTGATGAACTCCTTTAGCTTTTTCTTGTCTGGGAAACTCTTTATCTGTTCTTCAATTCTAAATAATAGCTTTGCTGGGTAGAGTAATCTTAGTTGTAGGTCCTTATTTCTCATCACTTTGAATATTTCCTGCTAATACCTTCCAGCCTGCAAAGTTTCTGTTGAGAAATCAGCCAACAATCTTATAGGAGTTCCCTTATAGGTAACTAACTGCTTTTCTCTTGCAGCTTTTAAGATTCTCTCTTCAACCTTTGGCATTTTAATTATGATGTGTTTGGTGTGGACCCCTTTGGGTTCATTTTATTTGGGACTCTCTGCACTTCCTGGAACAAGACCTTTTTTTTAGCTAGTAGAGAATTTTTGACCTTTCACTGGCATCACTTTGGTCATTTGAAGTTTATCCTGCAAAGATAGATATTCACATGCCAAGTCATTCTCTTACTTGTCAGCATGATGTTTAAAAACTGAAAACAAAGGAAAGATGGCCATTCTTGTATTGGTGGAAGAAACCAACACTCAGGACCTCAGTGTTTCCTGAAGGGGTTCTAGAAAAGCTCAGGGGACTAAAAGAAGGATTCCTTTAAATATTAATAATGTCATGAGTCAAAAGGAAGCAATCAGTTAACTATGTATTTGACAGAGAAACACCAAAATGTTAAGGGTGACTTACTCATAGTAATGGGATTACAGATGATCTTTTTTATTATCTTCATGATTTTCCATATTCTAATTTATCAATGATCAACAATTATTATATTATTAATCAAAAAAACTGAAAGTCAGAATACAGTTTCAAAAACTTAATACCAAAAAACACAGTGATGTACCCCAGAACAAAAAACAAAGCACTGTTCAAAGGTGTCAACCAAGCCCAAGTTCAAATTTTAACTTTGCCAGTATTGTGAATTAGGCAAATTATTTAGCCTTTCTGAATTTCAGAATACTTAAAAACTAGCAAGATAATTCCTAACTCATAGGGTTGTAATAAGAATGAAATAAAACAAATGCATACAAATTTGAAAGAATTTTTATTAGCATTATTAAGATGAACCTTTGCCTTCCCAAAGTTAAAAGGCTGTCCCTGAGTCCTCTCTGGTTCTGCTATGTTATCCATTAATGCATGGAGACAACTGTGATTTATACCTCTGACATTCATTTCATGGACATTTAAAGACTGAGTATAATAATAATACGAAAAAGCTTGGATGTATTTAATATAGTATGTTGGCATAAATATAATGGTTTTTATTAGTAACAATAATAATGATGATAAGGAACAATTTCTGTGGTTTTATTCTATGTCAGGTTCTGGATTAATCACTTTATATAAACTGTCTCACATTATCTTCATAGCAATCTAATGAGCTAATATTATTATTAAAGGTTGGTAACTTACCCAGCATCATGAAGCAAAAAACTGGAAGATCTGGGTCTCTAATGTCAACTTTGTATGGCTTCAAAGAGCAGTCCTCTAACCACTTTATCATCTAAAGAAAGAAAGAATTCCATTTGCAGACATACTTCCAATTTCTTTTTTATTCAAAATCTCATTGTTAGACATAAAGTATATTAAACTCTTCAACGTGCCATCTTTTCCCTGAGTCACGATCGGAACACTAAATAGTCCAAACTCTACAAACAAGTCTGGTCATGGGAGCTGAAAAAACTGGCAAAACTGTGAGTGAATCACATTCCTGATGCATACTGAAAAATCTGCTCCTCAGACACCAGGGTCAGAATAAAAATTGTGACAGCATTGTGATTCTGTTTTCACAGACTCTGAAGCAATCAAACCAGACCAATCTGAATCTATTGGAAAATAAATCATTACTCTTCTCGACTCTTTAACTATGTGATCCTGGTTAGTCAGAATGGAGATCAATTCCGCATTGCCTAAATACAATAGTATTTCTGTGTCCTTTATATTTGGCAATCTTGTTTCCTCAAAATGATGCTTTCTCTTCTGTTTAATAAAATAACATCTTAAAATGTCAAATTAAGGAATTTAGAGATTGCAGGAACAGGTCCTGTTGCTTTACGTAGTCTAAGAAATAATGTGCAATATTTTTAAGGTATGTTATATTTTTAAGGAGGGTAGTTTTTAGTTTTTTAAATTAGAGAAATCATGCACATATTTGTTTCTTCTGCCCTTGGAGATTATAAATTCTCAGAGGGAACTCATTTTTGTAGAGTATTTGCTGTCAAGAAGCAATGAAGTGCAAATGGAAGCCAACTGAACTTAGCAATTTGTTTACTCAGAAAGAAAACAGCTGGAGAATAAAATAGAGTATTTTCATAATTAGCCAGTCATGTTAGATAAGAGACATTCCAGTATATGATCTAGCATTATAATAAGGAGGCCGTCACCTTGAATTATAAAGAATTAGCAATTAACCTTCTTCTAATTCAAGGAAAAAACTGTCCTCAAAAGGGGACCAAAAAAGTAGAGAAACAAGCTTCAGTTTTGAATTTTATTCACTATGTCTCCAAACTCAACATAATTTTTAAAAAAAGTTTTATAGTATAAAATGCCTTGAGTACCTTTAGAAATAGAAGTCTTCGTGAGCCGAGGCTAAAGATAGTGTTGTTGAGGAATTAACTAGTTAGTTTAGTTATCATGGGGGACTTTCCCCAGCTCTCTGATGGGAATTCCAATTCTGATACTCCTTTGTCTATAATGTTTGTACCTACCATAATTTCCAAAAAGAGATGAGGAAACCTCTTCTGTATAGCTTAATTATTCGCAACATGCTGAACCAGGATGCAAAGTTAATTGTAAACAGCACCTCTTCTACTTTACTACAGATCCTTAATTAACCACAAAGTCCTTTCACCATGTACCTGGCCTAGAAAATTTCATAAAAATATAGAAGATATCTTTAAAGAATAGATATAATGACATATCACTGAGATGTCAGGTTGTGACTATGGTCCAGCCAGAACCATAGCAATTGGAGACAGGAATTGTGACTTTCTCCAAAGCTTGCCTTTTTTCCTGCCATCTGCCACCAAATGGAGAGCTTGAGCCCTTCCATTCCGGAGAAACATCCTGTCAGTTCAGAAGGAGAATGGCCTAGATTTCAGGTACTCTACATTTGTGTAGCAATATCTAAACAGATAGGTTGGCCTTTGAAGTCCTGATGAAAAACTGTAGAACTAAGCTAAATAATACTAAGGAGTATGAAAAACAAAGAAGTAGCCATTGTGATAAGTTGCTTCAGGTACATGGAGGGGGAAGAGGAAAGGAAGGGAAGTACTGAGAGCAAAAGAACTAAAAGGAGGGTTGAGGAGATACAAAGATGGTTGACAGTCTTATTGGAAGCTCTTAAGGTTGGTTACAAATCAAAATAACTCAGTATAGTAAATGCACTGAACCAGAATAATCCAATGGCTGAGACAAAGGAGATGCTGCCGCTGTTATTATTGAGTGTTTGTTGTTCCCAGTGTTGGTGCTGATGCTGCTGTTCTCCAGAAGGTTCCGATATGTTTGAAAAACATTTGAAAGATGGCAGCCTTTGGAACCCAATGCTACAATGTAGCTGAGTTACCCCAGGACTTCCAACACCCAGGGGAATAGGACCAAGTAACACCAGCATTTCTTACCTATAAAAATAGGCTCTTTTTCTCCTCCTTTGATGCTGGAGAGGTGAATATAATGAGATTTTATCAAAACCACTTCATCCTATTGTTGCTTCAGCCAGAAAGATAGTGTGTAACATCCTCCTGGCTTTGATGCAGACAATGAAACTTTCTAATAGATTGCCAATTGCTTTGACATAAAAGCTAGAGAAAATGTAACTTATCCCAGAACCTTGTTTCCAATCTGTCTCCAGCACTGCAGCTGTCAAATTTGGCCCCTAAAATGCCCTTGATTAAAGGAGTGAGCCAGAGAAAGAGTAATAGTCTGCCAAGTGAGGTGGCTATGATCCTCAATATTGGTAATTACACTTCAAATACACTGAGCTTTGTTGTTGAAGCTCAGAAAATAAAACTCTGATTCTTCTAAACAAAAGATGATTCAGATCTTGCAAGACTCAAAGAGCTAAAGATGTTCTAAAATGTCCCCTGCAGCTAAATATCTTCGTTTATGATTTTTATCAGCTCTCCCAAGACAGTTTTACCTCATCTGGTCATCTAAGGAAACCTTAGCCAACCATAGGAAGTACTGCATGAGGCTCAATTTTTTGAGGAAGAACATCAAGTCCTAAAGCCAGGCTTTATTGATGTTGTAAATCTAAGGCCTCTCCCACTTTTGGTCAATAGCTCTGAGATTTCATCAAGAAGAAAGAGCTCACCTTCTCAGTCCTAGTCCAAAAACACTCGGAAGCATTAGCTTATCTTCTGAAATCTCTGTTAGCATCACAATCAAGGTCAAAGCCTTCTTTAACATAATGTTGGAGTTCTGTCTCAGTCAATACGAATGTATTGTTTTTCATGGTCAAGATGTCACAGATTCAAGAGTTATAAATATTTACAGAATAAATTAGTAACACAGGGCAAGCTTGTCTCCTGTTGTCTAGCATCTTGGTCCTTCCTTTTTATTTATGGGTTTTCTCATGAATAATAGGATGACTTCATTCAAATTTCCATCCTGTATCAGTTAATCCATCACTTAATTCCTTCTACAGTCAACAATTTCAAAGTTCAGATCATAGTCTTTTTTGTAGCATTTCTTGTGTTTGTCTTTTTTGCAGCATTTCTTGTGTTTGTCTAACTTGTAGATGGCCTGCTGCTGATGTAGTCACATTAAATTAAACAGTAGCATGGTAGTAGTTGCCCCTGAATAGAGTTCAGTAGCTTTTACAATTCTGCCACAATTGGCATCAATTAATTCACCTTTAGATAACCATTCATCAAATATTTGAGACAAAACACAAGGATTCTTGTGTTTAACCACTCTCTCCCCCAAAGTCAGTCAACCAAATCAAGCTAGCTTATCCCAGACAAAAATCAAATTGTGATTATGTTTTTAAAAAATTCTTCTACCGGAAGTTCTCTTTATATTTTCAACTTCACTCTTCCAGAAACTCCTCCATGATCTATTTTAAAATGATCTTGAAACTCAATATTTCTTTTTAAAAGTCACATTTAGAAAACCCTCATTCCACCTGCACTCACCAGGCATTCCCAAAATAATTGAGGGATAGGTTAAAATCCCCAGCTTAGAATGTCATTTCAGAAATTAATCCCACCAGAGAGTAATGCTTGTTGTATTGTTACAGCTATGGCCAAATCATCTTTTAGGTACTGATGACATATTAATCCTGACACATACTTAGTTGTCAACACTGTGTTCCGAAAGAGGGCTTCTTTGACCTTGGGTGCACAGCCAAACCAGGAGTGCCTCTAAGTTGGCACCGTGTTGCTTTACTTTCCCATGATGACACCACAGCCCAATAGAGCAGGAAAGAAATATCCAGACCTTGTGTTTGGAAGCTTGATATTTTAGTAGTAGTAGTAGTAGTAGTAGTAGTAGTAGTAGTAGTAGTAGTAGGAATAGTGACAGTGGTAATAGTTCTATCTACTTAATATTTACAATGGGTCAGACACTGTGTTAAACACTCTATACACATTGTCCATGCACTTAATAATTGAATATTTGGGGAAATATTAATTTTAATATTAGGAATCTCAGAAATTTAAATATTCAAAGGGAAGCCTAGTTTTCTAAGCAGATTTTTTTCTTAAGATGACAGGGAAGAACTTGCCTAATTACACCGCTATTAGCCATCAGGAAGAGGATGTGTTTGGGTGAATAAATTCTGGTTACTTCCAACTTGGCAAAGAGAGTTCAATGGAAGTCTAAAGAAAGAAAGATGAAAAAAGGAAATATTTCAAGAATAAGTCTTAAGAAAGTATAACAATATCAAAGATGCAAGTAAGATACAGATAGTAGAGTGCTTAGGTTCAGAGAAGATGGACAAAGAGATTATGTTAATGGCTGGTCAACGAAAGGTGTGTACTACATTCATATCAAACATGAAGATCAAAGCAAGGTAGGTAGTTCGGCACCTGTATAGCTTAATGAATATAGCTTTGTATTCATTAATGAGCTTGGTTTTTAAATTCTAGAATATCTTTACTTGGTAATGTTTTGTCCTAGTGAAAGTATACTGAAAAGAACGCTAGAAACCCTCCTTTTAAAATTAAACTACTAACAGTTGTTAACATTTAAGTAATAACCTTTCTGGAATTCAGTTTCATTAATTGTATAATGGAAATTAATCAAACCACCCTGCTCACATCACACTTTTTTTAAAATATTGCATATGGTAAGATAATTGATATGAAAGAACTTTGAAATAATAATAAAGCACTATACAAAAGTAAAAGGCATTATCATCATTTTGTATCTGAATGCAATCAACTTCAAACTCATGGCTGAATGCTCTAATCCTTCACGAGGATCACAGGACAACATAAAAAAATGTCAAATGAAATACTAGGGTATCTGCCTCACTGACTTACATGAAAAAAGTATAGTGAGAATGGACCAAAAGATCCACTGGGAGTAGTACCTGAAGGAAAAAAATATATGAACATTTTCCTATGTTTCCACTAACTGATTTAGTCAGTTATTCATTTAATCTATAATTTTTCCCTTGGGATATTTCAAGCTTATTTTCTCTTATTCCTTGTTAGGTGGGTATGAAGAATAATAGTTATTGAAAAATTAACTTAAAATCAACAACTCAATTTTTCTTCTTCAGGAAAAATAGTTTTCATAATAACTTCAATGGTTTTCATTCTTAATAAGAAATGATTTTCTACTCCTTAATCACCCTCACGGAACTTGTCTGGACTCAGCGTTGAAACCTGGGTGTCTGTCTAATTACCCAAATAGAGAAAGGTCTTTTTATCGGATATTGTCCAGGGCATAGGCTGCAGCCTGGTTCAGAATTTAACTAAGGTCAACTCAGATTGCTAGTGCCCCTACATACCTGACAAAGCAAATGAAAATCCTCTTTAGAGAAGAAGGTAACATGATACTGAGTCTTGAATTATCTCAACAATTAATTTTTCAAAATGTGATGGCTGGCTCACATGCTAGGATAACTAGAAACATTTTAGAACAGGAAACTCTGAGGACAAAAACAAACAAACAAGAAAAACAACATTCAATCCATGTCAAGCTTGAAAACATTGGCAGGGAGCTGTGACCAACGATAAGTAATATAGGGAATGTTAAAAAAAAAATCAAGTGAAAATGCTAGGAAAATACTAGAATATTGTAACAAAATTTAAAAACTCAATACATACAATTAAAGATAAACTAAAGTATGAAGAGGAAGAGATGAAGAATGGAATGAAAAGCGAGATGGTAAATATGCAGGAGGCCCTAAATGAGCCGTGAATAAATAAAACAATAACACTGTGGCTTTAAAACATATGCAATGTAAATGTACATTTTACATATTATCATTTGTTATTTTATACAGTCACTGCTCATTTAGTCTTACCCATATTTCACATATATATATACATATATATGTATGTATATATATATGTATATATATATGTGTGTGTGTGTGTGTGTGTGTGTGTATGTAGGTGTATGTGTTAGAAATATAAGGAAACAATGGCATATAAGTCAATGTAAATGATTAAAATGCTCTAATGACCTTGCAATGTCCAAAGAAACTCAAAAGTGCACGTTGTAATTTCTAGAGTAAACACATACAAACACACACACACACACACACACACACACCACAAGACAGACAATTCTAACTAGAAAATAGAAGTTAAAAGTTATTACCCTACCTAACGAAAAGGAAAGACATAGCCAGAGCTGATTTTTTGAATGGAGAGGAAACATGTAAGGAAGAGTGGAGTGCTGATATCATTTTACATTAAGAGAAGTTAAAAAATACAGTATTAAACTGTTAGAGGAAAATGGAGGTTTAAGGACAGTAAGGAAACAAAATTGACCAAACAGAACCGAGAGATATACTATAGCTTTCAAAATTGGAAGGCATGAAGAGGTGATATGAAGCATTATAAATGAGCTAAATGTTCATCTTTCATCATAAGTCATCAAACTGATAAATTAGGAGACAGTAGGATAAGGATCTCATCTTGATTTAAGGGTAATTACCCAAAAAACTGAAATGAAAAATAGTTTGGTGATATTCTTAAAAGTGGGACTGGGGATGGTAAAGGATGACATAGAGGACTGCTGCTTTGTGTTTGCAGTTCTTCTGTGTGATTATTTTATATTCTGGACATACAAAATTTAGATTATATACATGTACATATAACTTTATAGTTCATGAATATACAGCTATAGTAAATTATGTTTATAGGTAATATAAGCTATCTTACTAAAATAGTATACATTCTACATTAAATATAATTCTATATATTTTTATACATTACATATTTTATATATTTATGTTTATATTCATATGTTAATACTGAGAAATTAAACTATAATCATCTTATAAAGTAATTTTATTTTCACTGATCTTTAATATATTAGGTTGCTAAAATCCAGGTCGTATTTTACAAGTTTTGAGTCATATAGACTGGGTTCCAAATCCCTTCTCTGCCATAACCTAGCTATGTGGCATAGGAAAATTCACTGAACCTTCTTCAGTCTCTCTTTTCTCATCCAGAAAATGAGAAAATTATAGCTACTGTAAGAAGTGTTGGGATAATTAGAGATAATATATTTAAAATGCTTAGCTAGTATCTGACATAAATGAAAATAATCACTATATTTCAACACTATTACTATTCCTTCATTTAATAAACCTTTTTCAGGACCTAATATGCATCAAAAATTCTCCTAAGACTCCCACAAGAAGTTTACAGTAAGCAGAGGATGTGGGTGTAGGGCCATCGGGGAGGCTTCATTGAGTCCATGACACTTGAACTGAACTATGACAAATAATCGGAGTTAAAGAAAGGAAATTCCAAACAAAGAGAACAGCATGGGCAAAGATATAATAATAACATGATGTGTTTTATGTCTTAGATAAAAACTTTGAATTTGCCCAACTCTACAGAGAGCATTGCAGAATTAAGCAGGACGATTACCACAATTGATATTAGAAAGATCACTCTTGATAATAATATGGATTAAACTGGAAGGAGAGTAGAGAAGAGAAAGTAAGCAATTAGGATGAAAGATTCTGTTAAAATAATATCTTAGTAATCTGGAGGGTAAGTGACAAAGACCTGAAGTAAGCCAATAAGAATGGAAAAGCAAGGTCAGAAATTAAAAATTAAGAAGTTAGATACTAGCAACATGGACAACCTTAATGTGACAGGTGAATAAGAGGGAAGAATTTAGGATGACTTTGGAAATGGGGTGAATAGCAGTGTATTGACTGAGATAGAAAATGCAGATGAAGGAAGGCAGGTTGGGACATACTGAGTTCAGGACATCTCTAGAACATCAAATGCAAATGTCCAGCGGGTAGTTAGCTTTGTGGATCTGCAGCATAGGATGAGGGCCTATATATGGCTCAATACATAGATAATGGCTGAAAATATGAGTTTAAGCTAATGCTTCCAAGGAAATCATAGGAAGTGAGAAAAGCCCTCACTCCTTGTAAAAAACCAGCCCTCCCGACTCACCCATTGCTGTACCTGTACAAAATTTCATTCATTTGTTCACCAAAATTTTTCCAATTGAATGCCTAATATTGTCCAAATGCAGTGATTGTGTGCATTTCATATACTAAATATATGTTTTTACATTCCCAGGCTAAACTAAATCTTTCTAAGGTAGGGACTAGGTCATAGCCATATCATCTTTACCATTAACATAATTTCTGGCACACAGACTGCCCTAAATCCGTTTATTGAGTTAATTCCTCAAGCCACTGGAAGCATTATAATACTATTCCTTACCCTGTTTGAATCACAGCTCTTTCTAAAATTTTAATTTGTTTCTTTGTTTCTCTAGCTCCCACTTTATACTATACTGCATGTTACTGCTCATTTTTCTTTTAAATCTATGTTAGTAAAGGCACCCACTGAACCACACAGAGCTCAAATAATCATGACACAAGTTATGAGAGAACAAGAGAAACCTTGAAGATGCTGAAGGTAAATAACCACTGGCACTCCCAAACCACTGATGAATGAATGACCAGGCCAGAAATAGGAAGGAAGGGAACGTGGTATCATTGGTATTGCAATTTGGTGGGTAATTTTGATACTCCCATACTGGGGATAAGATGATACCCCCTTTTAACAGGAAGCAAGCCCAGTGGAGAAATACCTTTGGTCTGTAGGAGATTCTTCTCCTATTCTAGCTTTATCCACCACACAAAGATTTAACTTGCATATCTGGCAAAAATGACAATATTCCTTTTAGATGATTAATAATTCCTTTTAGAGAAGAATAACAGTAAGACATGAGGAATATATTCTCTAAAAAGTTTCATTCCAAAAGAGATACTTTTTCAAAATGCTGAATACGTTTAGAAAGAGAAGGTCACATTGAACATCAGCTCCATACAAACATTTGCTCACAAAAACACTAGCAACAGATAAATAACATTTGGGAAGCAATTGCCTTGCCCTGACTATACACAAATGGAAGAAATTCTTCAAATACTTCAATTCCTTCATTTTGAAATGGCTGTCAAACTCAGAAGCTGTTCCTGGTAATACATTTACTGGCAATACTTGCACCTCCTTGTTTTCAAAGCTATTAACCAAATGTTAACTATTACACAAGTTCCTTTGGGAAAAAAATGTGTCTGAAATGCATTTATTTTGTAATTCATTACATAAGGTTCTCACAAGTAATTAAACAGAACAGAAGAATATTTGGAAAAAGGACTATTTTTTACCAAAAAATTAAAAGTTTCAAAAAGTGCGCTTATCAAAAAAGCAAGCGATTTATTTTTAAGTAAAAATAATTAAGAGCATGACATATAATGAAATGCTTTAAGGTAGTGAAGGAGGGACACATTTGAAATTTGGGAGCATATCGAACACCAGTAGCAGTGGCCTATTTTCTTGTTTTCCTTGTTGTCATCATTAATAATTAGAGACAGTTAAGAATTGCCTTTCTGCATTTGAATTCCAGCTAACATCCTAAGGATCACCTGAGGACAGTGGTGCATTGCAGTCTTTTGCCAAAGTAAGCATAGGCAGTGGTTTATTATAAAAGTCAAAAACTTAGTTTATTAGTAAAAAAATGCAATTAGCTACACAGCAAAACAACCACAAAAAGCATTCCCAGACTAGTCCTTCTTTCTCGCCAATAATTAGCAGCACAAAGTAGTATCTACTTATGACTGATGGTTGCCTAGTATCCACATTCAAGTTTAAGGTCTTTGCAAGCCAGCCTTCTCCGTTATGAGCCACAATGCCTTGCATTCTGCTCAAAATGCCTCTTAGTTTTGCTAATGGACAAAAGTTGTCACAGTGTACATTTTCATATAGACAGAATATTTTCCTTAATGTAACCCTAAAATATCAATGATCACTGTTGGCTTCAATGGTAAAGATAGAGACATACGAGAAAGAAAGAGAAAAAATATAAAAGAAAAACAATTTCCCCAACTCCCCATTAAGTCACCTATTAAATAATAGTAGTCATCATATTGTATAGCATTTTACTGTACATCAATAATGCAGCCATCTGATTAATAGATTGCTAGTGCTATATTTGCCATGCACCTTAGATAAATTAAAGGACAAACAAGCAAACAAGACTGCCATCTTTGGCAATGTGCCTATTGAATATCTCCATGCTTATTGAATATTATTGAAAAAAGAGGACAGTGGCCATTGCTCAAAGGATTTGTTTCGGGAGGGACCAACCCAGTGACGCAGGAACCCTCCATCTCCATTCTTTAGAACAAAGCAAACAGTAAATGAAATGTTATTTGTCAAGGTTAATTTGCTCCACTTCCCTTCCATGTAGGTAAGAGTTAGATCTGGGACTACCACAACCTTATGTGGTGTCTAAACACAGGAGAGAAGCCTCTTTTCCGTGCCAGGGCACAGAGCGCAGCCACAGAGCATGACGAGCTGCAGGTTTACAGGGTGGATTTAGAAATCAGACTTCCTGAACTGAATCTCTATCCAGCTCCTGATGAAGCACAGAACCTCAGGAAGTTATTCAACCTCTTTGTGCTTCAGGGTCCTCAGCTGCAGTGCACATGTATGCAATCATAACTACTTCACAGGGTTATTGTGAAGATTACATGAGCTAGGGCATATACAAAAGCCTTCCACATGCAAAGAGCTCAAGAAATTTGGCTATTATTATTATTATTATTATTACCATTACTGGGCCTTCAATGCACATAGCCTACAGGTGAAATGTCATCTTACACAGGGGGCCCAGAGAGAACCAAGGCTGAGATGTATTCAGTGTGACAGTTGGGGGTCCCCCTCCCTTAAGTTTCTATATACATCCACTGATGGGAATCACTTGGAGAAAGAAGGGCCTGGCCCAAGGAGCCAGGAGCAGAAAAAGAATTAGAGGAAACAGTAATTCTAGGTAGAGATGGTGGTTATTATTTGAGACTATGCCAACGTAGCTGTTCTAGTGGAGTGGAAAAAATAAAAAGCCTCCTTTATTAACTTCTGTAGTAATTGAGAAACCAGGTAACAATACTGGGGATGCTCCTTGTCCTTGATGTGAACAGAACGCAGAGGTGGCACCAATGTATGAGATGAATCAGCAGAGATCGGCCCCTCAGCAGGTCAAGGCAGCTGAGTGCAGAGCAGTGCAGCACAGCTGTCAAAAGAGCAGCTGCCGGATCCAGGGTCAGCTAACAGTGAGGACAGCAGAGCCTCAGGGGGACCCGCGCCGAGGTGGTGGAAGGAGTCCAAACAGAACGGTCAAGTTGGTGGCACAGCCCCGAGTGGCAGAAATCCACACTGAGGAGGAGTGGCCAGGATGAGTGCAGGTACTTGTAGAACACCTTCTACGTGAGCCCCCAAACCCTCAGGAGAGAGGGTTCCGCTAGGGGCAGTCATAATTTGAGCATGAATGCTAATAGGCCTTCACTATGTTCTCCGGCTGGTCAACCCTGGGACCGCTGGCTTTCATTTATGTCCTGTTGGCCACCTTTCTCAAAAAAGCTTGTGTTCATTTTTTGTGGCAGCTGTATTAATTCAGAGTATGGAGTCTGGCTTCACAAATTGGAGTACAGATTTTTCTGGTGATAACTAAGGCACAAAACACAGGAGTGGGGGAGTTTCTTCCCTCTGAATCCCAGAAGCCCGGTCATAGTGATACCGTGGGTTCAGATGTGGCAGGTGAGCTGAAAACAAAGTTCTGTGTCCCTATTGGGACAGGAGAATGTTGGGGGTGGTGGAGGGGTGAGAAACACACTCAGTGGATTTCTCTTCCTATTTCTAACATTTTTCCTCAGGTACAATATAGTTAAAATGAATAACTTAAATTGCAGATGAAGAAGGGAATGTATCAGAAAATCATGACTATATCATATACGATTTTAAGTTTACAAACTTCGATGTGCAAGAAATATCATTTTTAGAAATTTTTTTAAACCCAAACAAAACTCAGACTCTGAGCCCCTCATGCCACCAGACTAAGTAGAAAACTCAGACTTGGTCCTTCTTGAAGTTCCCCATCCTCCTGCTCCTCACTCTGTCTCCTCTCCTTGGATTGAGCAAAGGTTAAGCATCTTCCAAGAGAAACAAGGCATTAGGGAGGCCCTTCTGGTCAAGACTCATCGGTCCCCACTGTCTACCTTGGAGACGTATGTGGTCCTTTCAGCATCTGCAGCTTCTCTGCTGCAGCAGTGCCACCCAGAGGTCAGGAAATCTTGGAAGAGGGTAGGAGCCTCCAGAGTGGGCATTGAGCCTTCTCAGGGGCCCCACTCGGACCTTCCCATGGCAACTGACCTCTCCAAAGAGTAGAGTTACAAAGCAAGACAGGGAGCTCCACTCTTAAAGCACGAAAGCCCCACTACTATTCCCCATGGCGGAAACAACATTTCTCCCTCCTCTGGCTGCCCTAGAAGTTTTAAAATAAAATATAAAATACATAAATAGAAAAAAACATATAGCATAAAGTATCCTGAATCCCAAAATCCCTGAGCCTAACTCCCTGCTTGAAGAGGAGTGAATGGTGGGGAATACATGGACAAAATCATAAATTAACATGTCAAAAAAGTATCCTCCCATGAGTAAAAAACTATGGTGACAATTTAGTTATTTATTTATCAAGCCCTCACTTAGAGCTTAGTATGAGCCAGCAACTGTTTTAAGCATTTTACAAATATTAACTTAGTCAATCCTCAGAACAGTCCTATATATTATCCTCTTTACAGTGAAGAAACAGGCACACTGATTAATGTGTCTGAGTTCACAAAGCAAACAGGTGGCAGAGTCAACGGTGAAAGCCAGTCCTTAGACCCTGCTTTCACCCACTGCTACGTGCTCCTTCTGGAAGGCAGAGATGGGCCTGAAGAGCATTACACTGCTTTGCTCCATTGCTGTTTTCTTCTCCTGTCCTCTTGCGCTGAGTCACCTATGCTCCCTCTATTTGATCCATGATGTGCTGGGCCAGGTTTCTGTTCCGAAATCTGGACCTTACACTGGGCTCATATCCTCTCATCTTGTTCCATCATGTGCTCTTTGCTCCATGCTCTGTTCTTATATTTTCATAGTTCTCCTTGACCCTTGAACTTTAGGAACAATTTGATTCTACTGGCTTCTGCCCTCAGAACCCTCTGACTTTTCCTCTTTGAAGACTCAAGAGTATATCCTCTTGACCAAGTTCCAACGCCAAATCTAAGTTCCAAATCTAACTTTGACATGAGGCCTCCTGGCCCATGACTCATGAACTTGCTTCAGCCTCCCTCAAGGAGGGATCAGTGCCAGGTAGAACTCTAGGACACATTCTGTGCCCCCTGAATTCATGGATAGCAAAAGCCTTTCAAAAATCACATTTTTTCGCAATATAGGTCATATTTGTATTTTTAAAATACTTAATACTTTGCAGGCCTTCATTTTTCAAACTTTTATTACAAAATAACATGATTCTGTTATAGGAAATTAGAAAATAAAGCACTAAGTGCATTGCCTAGTATATTTACATTAGAGGTTATTTCCACATTGTGCATATTTACGTATGAAACTTGTAATAACTCTTTGAGATAAATTGCTTAAGAAACTTAATTACTTTAGGCCAATGACTTTCAAGCATTTTTGACTGCAACCTACAGAAAGAAAAACAAATAATGGTGCAATCCAGAGCATATGTGCTGAAACCAAAGTTTCCTATAAAAAGACTTATTTTACCTATGTTCAATATGCTCTAATTTAATGTACATTATGTTATTCATCTTTTAAATAAACCCACTAATAAGTTATGTGTCAATTTGAAAAATAGTACAGTATGCTATTACTGGCTTATTTTTTGAAAAAAAAACCATCTTCACCTTACTCCTTGCGCGCGCGCGCGCGCGCGCGCGCGCACACACACACACACACACACTTCATGCACTGCACAGAGAATATATATCTCAAAAATATACACTAGGAACAGAACAATGTCTCTCAGAACCTCGCTGTTTTCACAGTTCTGATGACCATGAGGATAGCGCATGAGCACATGGATTTCCTGTCCCTCAGGTCTAAGGGATCAATTGATCAAATATGGACAGGCTTTGTGTAAGAGTCTATCCTAAAGCAAATAACGCTGGCAGAGTTTGTTTCTTCTGTCTGAATGAGGTAGTAGTGACTGTGGGACATATATTATTTGTCAAAGGAGTGTTAAGTGATACTTGAGGTTTAGAAGGGGAGGCATTTATATGCTGACAAGAAAACAAACTATAGGTTTTCTCTAAAGTATATTATTTTCTGGATTTAAGAATCATGTGGATTAAGAATATGGGATTTCTAACTAATAATTCACCTTACTGTACATTCTTTTCTATCTGTGTGATATAAAAATTAATAAATTACTTCATTAAGTCATCACAAGACTTTGGGGAAGGACCTGGGATGCCTGTAAGAAGGTTCCAATAATTTCCTTCACATAATTGCATCAAATTTTACTCTTGATAAGAGTAGTAACCTGTTATGCATTGAATGTTTGTGACCCCCCCACCCGCAAATTCATATGTTGAAATCCTAAACCCCAATGTGATAGTATTAGGAGGTAGGACTTTTGGGAGGTGATTATGTCAAGAGGATGGAGCCCTCATGAATGAGATTGGTGATATTATAAAAGAGACTCCAGAGACCTCTCTTGTAGCTTCTGCCATCTAAGGACACAGTGAGAAGATGGCCACCTAAAAAGTAGGAAGCGGTCCCTGACCAGATACCAAATCTGGCAGTGCCTTGATCTTGGACTTCCCAACCTCCAGAACTGAGAGAAATAAATGTTTATAGTTTAAGCCCCCAGTCTATGGTATTTTTGTTACAGCAGGCTGAACTGACTATGACAAAGGCCCTTTAAGACAACATTGTCAGCCTTCAGATTCAGCTCAGGATTTATTTCACCGCGTAAAAAGAGTTTCCATCTAAAAGAAACTCAGCTGGTAACAAGGACCAAAGAGCCAAGAGAACACTTCATCAGGATTACCTAGCTGCTCTTTAAAGAACCAGTCTAGAGGAGGCTAAGCACTCCAAGGACACAGGGCTAGCTGTTGTTGGAAAGAAGGAACAGTTCATTACTTTAAATACGTGGGACTTCATTCGGTATCTTTCCAACCCCAGAGTATAAAATAGTAAGACAAGGATAAAAGCCAAAAAATAAAAGGTACACAAAAAGTGGTGATGGAAAGGAGGCTGAGAGCAATGTTTTTCCTTCAGAAGGGAGAGTTAATATGAAATTGAAAAGAAAAGAGGAACTAAAAGGCTCCCCATCAAGTAAGTAACAATAAACAAATTCACCAGTTCTCTTAGGAGCAGATCGTTTCACAGTTATGGCATTTATAAATGTTTTAATTTCATCAAAACCCTAAGCCTGACATTGCCTAGCACATTACTTAAATTATTTATGGAATTCATTGCAGAGATACATAATCTGCCTTATCTGGAGTCAGTCACTCTTCTCTTTCAAACATTCATTCAAAACTCAGCCACAAGATAAAGGTCATTCCAATGGTCATCTGGAATTACGATAGTACTTACTAAATGAACAGGTTATTTTTGCACCTGATCACACAGACAAATCCAACTTGATTCACCCCTGCACCTCTCCAGGTGGGCATGGCTATAGAAAATCGCACACCTGTGCAGGCAGACACTGAACTAATAACCACAGTTTAAGGTGAGCCCTTAATGTGTCCAGAAAACCTGTTAAACTTTCCTACTCCATCTACTTTCCTACTCTGCTAGATGATAATCCACACCTTTCTTCTCCTGATACCTCACAGACCTTCTGTTCTATCCTCATTTCCTTTTTCTGAGATAAATGCCCAATGGCATAACTGCTGGTTCATATGGTAGTTTCATGTTTAATTTTTAGGAAACTGACAAACTGTTATCCAGAGTGGCTATAGCATTCTACATTTCCACCAGCAACGTATGCATGATCCAGTTTATCTGCACTCATGCCAGCATTTGGTGTTTTCACTCTGTTCTGTATTAGCCATTCTAATAGGTATATCTCACTGTAATTTTAATTTGCATTTCCCTAATGACTAATGATGTTGAAACCTTTCCACATGCTTACTTGTCTCCTATATATTAACTTGATTTTTGTATATTAACCTTGTATATGCTCTTCATTGAAATTTCTGTTATGTATTTTGCCTATTTTTCTGATTAGTTTGTTTGTTATTCTACTATTGAGTTTTAATAATTCTTTATATATTCTAGATACTACTTTTATTTCAGGTACATTGTGCACATTTTTTCCTGCTCAATAGTTTATCTTTTCATCCTCTTAACATTGTCTCTTACAGAGCAAAAATTTTTAATTTTGATGAGGTGCAATTTATCATTTTCATCTTATGAATTATGCCTTGCTATCAATTCTAAGAACTCTTTGCCTAGCCCTAGAACCCAAAGATTGTTCTCCTATTTTTTTCTAAAAGGCTTATATTACAGTTTTACATTTTGCATTTAAGTCCATAGTCCATTTTCAATTAATTTTTGTATAAATTTTATATCAAGGTTTAGGTCAAGGTTAATTTTTTTTGATGGCTCCAGAACCATTTGTTGAAACGGCTATCCTTTCTCCATGGAATTGCTTTTGTTCCTTTGTTAAAAATAAATAAGACATATTGGTGTGGGTCTATTTCTGTGTTCTCTACATTGATCTTTGTGTCTAACCCTCCACCAATATTACACTGTCTCAATTACTGTAACTACACAATAAGTCTTAAAATAAAATAGAGTGATTCCTCTCATTTTACTCTTCTTTTTCAAGATTGTTTTAGGTAATCCAATACCTTTGCCTTTCAATATGAATTTTAGAATAAGCTTATTTATGTCTATAAAAGAACCCTACTGGGATTGTGACAGAAATGGTGTTAAGCCTATAAATAAACCTGGGAATAATTCATAGCTTTATGATGTTGAATCTCCCAATCCATAAACACAATATGTTCTACATCTTTGATTTCTTTTATCAGAATTTTGTAATTTTCAGCAGAGAGATCTTTCGTATGTTTTGTTAAGTGTATACCTAACTATTTCACTTTATTTGAAGTGGTTGTAAATGGTTTTATGCTTTTAGTTTTGGTTTCCAATTGTTCAATATTACTATAGAGAAATGCAATAGATGTTTTGTGTGCTTTTCTTGTATTCTGTAATCTTGCTGAATACACCTTTTCGTTGTAAGAGTTTTATTTTTGTTTTTGATTTAGATTACTTGGCATTTTCTATATAAATTATCACATTATCTGCAAGTACCAGCAGTTTTATTTCTTCCTTTCTAATCTTCATGTCTTTTCCTCTGTTTCTTGCCTTATTGCAGTGGCTAGAAGTTCTAGTATTATACTGAATAACAGTGATGTCAATAAATTGATTTTATTATTCTATGCAAAAGCAAAAAGGATAAAAACAGCCAGAACATTTCTTAAATGCAAGAACAAGTTGTAAATATATGTTACAACAAATTTCAAAATTTGTTGAACATATTCATTTCTTACAATCCAGTAATTCTACTTCTAGGTATATACTCCAAAAAATCACTTGCACTTGTGCTCCTGGAGACATATACAAGAAATTTCATAGCAGCATCCCTCTTCATGACAAAATATTGGAAATAATATTCATCTGCAAGAGCATGTCAAATGTTAAATAAAGTGTGTATATTTGCACAATAGAATATTATACATTATTGACAAAGAGCTACATGAAACACTGTGAATAAACTTTTGAAATATAAAGGTGTTATAAAAGACAATATATAGGAGGATATAACTTTTGAAAAGGCAATTAGAGAAAAATTAAACAGCATATTGTTTCAATATGCATGCATGGGTGGCAAAACAAAGGAAACAATAAACAAGTAAATGATAAACACAACATTCAGAGTACTGAGGGATAGGTAAAGAGATGGAATTAAAGAGGTAAACAGGTAGACTCAAGAGTATTGGTAATATTCTCTTGCTTAAATTGGGTGGGAAGGACATAAATGTTAGTTTCATTATTCTTCTTAATAATTTAAACACTTTATTTTGTTCATAAAAAATATTTCATAATTTTAAAAAAAGATAAGAAATATGCATTCCAAAATCATGACAGTGACTGTTTCTCAGGAGAGGAAGAGAGAAACAGAACCAGAGGTAATGGTTTCAAAGCACTTTAGTCCTAATGATTTACTTCTTTAGCAAGAGGGGAAGAAAACATAACAAAATAAGAAAAATATTCAGAGATTTTCATCCTGAGACTATGCATAGGGGATATAGATTTTTGCTATATTATTGTTTGCAATTTTCCTTTTTTTTGGATTTTTTTCAAAATAAACTCTTGTATGCCCATCTCCTTTGTGCTGGGATTATAATGTCATAGATAAATAGACAGAGAGATAACTAAATAGGTAGATTAGGAGGCAGACAGCTAGATAATAAAATAAGAATGTGAAGTGTAACAATATAGATATTTGGCTTCATCCTCTGAGACACACTGAGAGCAGCAATGTGATGCATCACAAAACAGCACTTAAGCTCTTGGCTGAGTAAGATGACAGATAAACGCTTTCAGTTTAAACCATATCTTTGTATTGTGTAACATCTTAACACCACCTAAAGTACCATGGGATTATTTCTGACAACAAAATTAGCAGAAGGTGAGCAGTGAAATATATTTTATTAAATGGTAAGAAATATCAGTACTGAGATATTTACTAGAAATCAGTGACACTGTAATGCTTACCAAATGTAAGCATTTGATGACTATAAAAACATTTAAGGGCTATACCTGAAACACAAACCAACAAATAACTTGAAGTGCAATCGAAATCTGCAAAATTCGAAAAGATATCACTTGAATTCTCAGAGACATAGCAGTCAGAAAGTCTGCTTTCAAAAGCAGAAGAAAATGATTTGCCCGATGAAAAGATAAAATCTTCAACTAAACAACTACCTTGTATAACCCAGGAAGAGAACTAAAATTGATATGTCAAAGAACTTGGGAGAGTGAAATATGGAAATGATCAAAAACAGTAGAAGGAAAAATGTATGAGAAGATAAGAAAATTCAATATGAAAGCTGCGGGAAGATTCATTGAAAATGTCAAATACTTCAAGATGGTCATGCTGTTCCCCTGAAAAGACTTCTTCATCATCTGATAATTGAGGATTTATAAATACATGTGCAGCTTATAGAATGCCATTCAAATATATTGTCATTCCTGCTTGGATACTTGAGTATTTGGAGTCTAGCTAATTGAGATTAAAAGACTATTCCAGCAGTCCTAAAGCACACTTGGTCTCAAAGATTAACACAAGCTATAAACCCTGGGATGGCAGGGTCAGTGTCTGGTTCATCATTTTTTATTTCCCCAGCACTTATTATAGTATTTTGTTCATAATCGGTACTCAAAAACTGATGACAATAATAATAATACCAGCCCTGCTAGAGAAAATAGGTCTTTTCTACCATGTTAATAATCAAATATGCTCTAAAGTAAATTAAATATTTTTTGACAGTGAGATGATAGGAAACACCAGATTAACACCAGATATCACTACACTTTGAGAGAGCTGCCTACATATGGCTTTCTCTCATGTGGCACTCCAAATACTTGTTGTATTCAAGGAATGAAAACTTCATTGTCAGAGAGTCAGTACCAAATAATAAGAGAAGCTCCACACTAAGAGAATCAGATAACCCACCCTACCTCTTAGACTATTTAATTGTGAGGTCTTCAACAACCACTTTACCTCCCTGGCCCTCAGTTTCTCCAACCAGAAGATGAGGGTATAAAACTAGATTATTCACTACGATTTCTTTCAGCTGTTTCATATAGTCTCTGATGTGAATCCACAAAAAACAGTAAATATAACCTATGATATTCTTAGACTGCATTTTATTTAAAATAGCCTTCCTTCCCAAGTATGGTTAAAAAAAAAAAAAGCAGAACTACAATTTTCTGGAGGAGCCAGCGGGGCTTTCCTTACTAGGCAGCGATGTACCACAAACACCAGCAGAGCCATAGAACTCGGGAGAAGCAAAATTGCTCCCTCCCAAATTAGTGATCATGAAAAGGCCCATTAGGGAATAATGGGGTTCAGACATGCGGAACAGGATCGAGGCAGAACTGATGCTGGTGTAAACACACCTACTGCGCTGCCAGTCTTATAGGAGTAGTGCACATACAGTTATGTAAGTACCTGGTACTTGATAATGATAATAAATGACTATGTTATTGGATTATGTATTTACTACACTATACTGTTTATCATTATTGTAGAGGGCACTCTTTCTACTTATTAAAAAATAAAGTTTACTGTAAAACACTGTACTGTGTTACACCATCAGCATCCTCACACATCTCATGTTTACCACGTTTCTTGATTGCTTCATTTTCTCTTGTGCTTGATTTAATCTCATGTTATTTTGTTCATCATGGCCCTAAGTGTACAAAATCCACTGCTATCATTGCCAGTAAGAGGCAACGTCAAGTGATTGACCTGAAAACAAAATTAAAAGTGATTAAGGACTATGAAGGTGGAAAATCAGTGATGGTTATTGCTCAGCAGTCAGGCATGTCCCAGTCCTCTATAGCTATAATCTTGAAGAACAAAAACAAAGTGACAGAAGCTGTTAAAGGATCTGCTGCATTGAAGGCAATCAGACGAGCACAAATTTGAGAAGGGCCTATATCAGACATGGAGAAACATCTAATGATCTGGATTGAAGATTAGACACAGAAGCATATTCCTCTCAGCACCATGATGATCACGACTGAAGTAAAAAGTTTGTTTGTGATGCTGAAAGAAAAGGCTGGACCTGACTAAAGTGTTGAATTTACTGCTAGCTTTGGGTGGTTTAAATGGTTCAAACTTATTATTCATTATATAACATAAAAGTGATGAATCTGCGAGTGCTGATATGAAGGCAACTGAAGAATTTTTGGAAACTCTAGATAAGCTGATTGTATAGGAAAATTAGTTGCAAGAGCAAATATTCAATATGGATGAAAAATCCCTATTCTGGATAGGGATGCCTGAAAAGACTTTCATCCATAAGGAGACCAAGTCAATGCCAGGTTTCAAGGCTGTTAAGAACAGGATAACAGTCTTGCTTGGGAGCCATGTTGCAAGCTACAAATTGAAACCCTCCGTGATTTGGCACAGTAAGAATCCCAGGGCCTTCAAGCATATCAGTGAGCACACACTGCCAGTATACTCCAGGAGCAATAAGAAATCATGGATGACCCAACTCCTCTTCCAAGATGCCCTCCTAAATTGCAATGTCAGCAAAATGAAGAAGTACTGTTTGTAGAACAATATGCCTTTCAAGATTTTGCTTATTATTGATAATGCTCTTGTGCACATCCTCCTTTTCTTGGTGATCTTCATCCTAGTATCAATGTGGTGTTCTCCTTCCAAACACCACCTCTCTGATCCAACCTATACATTAAGGAGTTACCCTTTAAGGCTAACTGCCTAAGGAGGACCTTTGCCCATCTATTGCTACAACTGAGGAAGACAGTAGCAATTCTGGAAGGATTACAACATCTATGACTGCATCAAGAACTTTGCTTGGTCTTGAGGTGATGTACCTGGAGTGTATGAATGGCAACTGGAAGAAGGCATGCAAGAAGTTTGTCCATGACTTCAAATGATTTGCCAAGGATAAGGAGGTTTCAAAAATCCACAAGGCTGTGGCTGCGATGGCAAACTACTCTTACCTGGGTGTGGATGAACATGACATTGAGGAGCTCCTAGAGGTGGTTCCTGAGGAACTGACTAATGAGTTGTTGGAACTGGAACAGGAATGCATAGCTGAGAATGAGATCTTTTGTCATTTTTTTATTTCTGAAAAGAGTGACACATTCTCAACAAGAGCCTCAGGCAGATCCTTCGGTAGGTATTCCAGAAGAAGACATTGTTTTCATAGAATTACAGTTCTATGTGTGTTATTGCCCCTGAAGACCTTCCAGTGGGACAAGATGGAAGCCAGTGACATTCATGATCCTGACCCTGTGTAGGTCTAGCCAATGTGTGTGTTTCTGTCCTAGCTTTTAATAAAAAAAGTTTAAAAAGTGAAAAAAAAAATTACAAATAGAAAAATGCTTATAGAATAAGGATATACAGAAAGTATTTTTGTACAGCTATAAAATGTTTGTTTCAAAATAGTGTTATTCCAAAAGAGTCAAAATTTTTTAAAAATTTAAAAGCTTATAAAATTACAGTAAGCTAAGCTTAATTTATTGTTGAAGAATTTTTTATATAAATTTACTGTAACCTAAGTGTACAGTGTTTATAGTCTGCAGTAGTGTATAGTGATGTCTTAGGTCTTCACATTCATTCATCACTCACTGACTCACCCAGAACAAATTCCAGTCCTGCAAGCTCCATTCATGGCAAGTGCCTTATATAGGTGGACCTTTTTATCTTTTATTCTATATTTTTACTGCAACTTTCCTATGTTTAAATACACAAATACTTACCATTGTTTTAAATTACCTACAGTACTCAGTACAGTAAGATGCCATACAGGCTTGTAGCCTAGGAACAATAGGCTGTATCATAAGCTTACGTGAGTAGTGGGCTGTACCATCTAGGTCTGTGCAAGCTGTCTCTATGATGTTCCCACAAAGATTAAATTACCTATCGACATGTTTCTCAGAATGCATCCCCACTGTTAAGCGATGTATAACTGTACTGCATGCATTACAAACCCCAAATGAAAAAAAATCCTATATGATTTCTTGGCACAGAATTTACACCATGCAAAAAAAGAATCTTCTGGAATAAACAATCCATTTCTGTGAAATTCAAAGTCCTGTATTGCAAATAAAGACTCTCTAGAGCCGACTTATTTTTTGACTTTGATCTTAAACTTTTCCTCTTATATCTCTGATTAGGGCTTAATGAGTAAGCTAAGTTAATGAAGCGTGATGTCCCATTAAATACATCAACTGACAACAATTAATTCCTCAGAGCATGTTCTCTGTTGATTGATTATATTTTTCAGTGTAGTAAAATTTAAGTGATGTAAATCTCTTAGAAATAGGAGCTTCAAACTCTGATCAGGTGAGTATGGAGAATGTTCCAATACAGTTTAATTCAAAGAAAATGATTATTTTCTATCCATGAACTTTGTTTATCAGTTCAAAGAATGAGCCTGTGAACAAATTAATGAAAACTTCACAAAAACAAGTTATTAGTCAATGAAAAATTGTTGCCTGTCATTGAAAGCCTCAGGTAGGAGCTCCCAGATTGTATAGAACACTTCTCTGTAGTTATATTAGATCTAAGTACTTCATTGTACTATGTATAGATAAGAAGTAGCATGAAGATTAGAGGTTTAGAAAGCAAGCCCAGAAATGTATAGAAAATACAAGTACCTTTGGATTTAAAGAAATCCCCAAATCCCTTTATTCATTTTTGGTAATAGCCCAAGTTGTCCCAAAGCACCTAACTGTTACAGGAAGCCTGCAGATTTTCTCAGAAATCACCTCAGTAATAAATGGACTGTCACAGAATCTTCTTAAGTGATACTGATAGAAATAGTGCAGAACTTTTCAGGAGATTAAAATCCATTTAAATCACCTCAGTGAGTGAAATTAACCAATTTGGGAATATCCTAGTTGGAAAAGACCAAACACCTGTTTAAACATAAATAGCTCAATAATGAGAAATAAACAAATGACAAAAGACCTCAAAACTATCATTTGTAAAATAGAGGACTAACAATTAAGTTCTTGAACTCATCCTAAAAAAAGTGCTACATACCTCATTGCTGAGTATCACTACAGTCATCTTTGAAGTACTCCCCTTGGGAAGCTATGCACCAACACCAGCACCTAATTCACCCTTCAAAGCAATTTTGGAACTCTTTTTCTGGAATGGCCATCAGAGCTGTCATCATATTACCCTTGATGTCCTGAATGTCATCAAAATGTCTTCCTTTCAATACTTCCTTTATCTTTGGGTAAAGAAAGAAGTCATTGGGAGCCAGATCAGGTGAGTAGGGAGGATGTTCCAATACAGTTATTTGTTTACTGGCTAAAAACTTCCTCACAGACAGTGCCTTGTGAGCTGGTGCATTGTTGTGATGCAAGAGCCATGAATTGGCGAAAAGTTCAGGTCGTTTTCATCTAACTTTTTCATGCAGCCTTTTCAGTACTTCCAAATAGTAAACCTGATTAACCGTTTGTCCAGTTGGTACAAATTCATAATGAATAATCCCTCTGACATCAAAAAGTTAAGCAACATCATTTTCGCTTGTGATTTGGACTGACAGAACTTTTTTGGTCATGGAGAATTGGCTGACTTCCATTATGCACTTTGATACTTTGTTTCAGGATCATATTGGAACATCAATGTTTCATCACCAGTGGTAAAATGGCCCAAAACCTCATCTTGCCTCTCCAAAAGGTCTTGGCAAACTTCAACTCTCCTTTACTTTATTCCTCGGCGAGCTCCTTCGAGACCATTTTGGCACACACCTTTCTCATGCCAAGATTTTCAGTTAAGATCACCCTGTTTCTCTATCGATATTTACTTGGCCTGCTATGCTTCTCACAGTCAGCCAATGATTTTGACGCACAATTCAATGAATTTTTCCAATGTTTTCATCAGTTCTGCTCATTACTGGTTGCCCTGCCCTCTCTTCATCAGTGATATATTCTCCCCCCTTAGAAAAACGTTTAATCCATTTGTACACTGGGGATATGGCATTATCCCCATAAACTTGGACTAACATATCCCTGATTTCACTTTCACTCTTGCCAAGTTTAACAAGAAATTTAATGTTTGTTCATTGCTCTAATTTAATCTCATTCTTGTGACAGCACACAAGAATACACAATAACAATAATGAATGTCACTCAGCAAGACACTGCCACACATCCACATGAACACAGCTGTGAGACCCTGATATACCAAGGTTGTGAAACATTACTGAGCTGTTTGTACAGTGCTGCCCATGTAAGCACATGGTGGAAAGTTCACAAACTTAATTGCCAGACCTCATACACCTACAGGTAGAAGAGTCAGAATTTGTAAAGATCATTGAGGGAATTAGCAGTAGATAGAGGGAAAACAGTCAATGAATGATAATGAGAAAACTTCCTGGCATTTGGTCCACACTTTTTATGAAAGATGGAAGAATATCCATATATTCATTGACTGAACAGAGCAACACAGAGCCTAGTTTGTCCTTGGGACATGCACTTGTAGGGTCTTTCTGAGAACAAAATAAACTTTCTTGGTTTTTATATATTACTAAACAGTTGAGAGTCCTTTAAAAAAAAAATTGTGTGTTCAGTGAAGTAGATGTTAAATGTTTTCAAGCTAATCAAAGAGGCATCCTTGAATCCTGTTCATTTAACCAGTCAATGAATATAAGCATCATTTATTAACCGCAGTTGGCTATTGTCAATGGTAGATTTTTTGGTTGTTTGTTTTTATAGTGCCTAAACCAGGACATAAAAGCAAATGATGAGTGAAGGTCATTTTATATATTCAAGTAAATTATTCAACAAACTCATTAATTGAATCATGCCCTCCACATCCCATCCATAACCTTGAAGTTAGTATAAAAGTTTTTCACAACTACCCAAGTGAAAAATAATAAACTTATGGAGGTCAAAAACATACCTTGGCTCTTCTGTAGCTATGTGAGATACGATTGTTGAATCCTAACAGTAGATGAAAGCAAACTATTCCCAATTAAAGTAAGTAAAATTCACTGGCTAGCCTAGCCACTGAAATTCAGAGGCACCTGCTCTCTTCAAGGGCCTCAACTTGTTAGTGGATTTCTCTCATTATTCAAGATGCCTCCCATTGCATCTAGCTCACGTTGCATTGGCAATTTCTATCAGTGCCATAGAACTGGGCTGGCATGTGGCAGATGAGAAAAACATAAAACTGTGTGGCTCCTGTCCTACCTATAATACCTCCCCTTTGTTTCTTTCCCTCCTCACCCCCTAAGATTAGCTCCATCTGTTGGTATCTCTCTTCGATACTACCACCTCCTCATTTCAGAAAAGCAGAAAAAAGTTGACTAAACATTGGTTTAAACATAAAATATTTCCAGAAACTTTATTTAAAAATGAATTATTTTTCTGGTTGCAAAATAAAACTGTTATAGGCAAGTACCATGTTTCCCCAAAAATAAGACTGGGTCTTATATTAATTTTTGCTCCAAAAGATGCATTAGGGCTTATGTTCAGGGGATGTCATCCTGAAAAATTATGCTAGGGCTTATTTTCCGATTAGGTCTGATTTTCGGGGAAACACGGTAGGATAAAGCATCTATCGGTTTAGTATGTGCTTCATTATTGCCCAATGCTTGCTGCCACTTAAACATCCCACTGAAATGTAGCAGATTTTAGATACTGAAACAAATTACAAGCAAGTGAAATGCTATGTTAATTCTTCTTATTATAACTAGCTCCAGTGTTAGTATTCTCTGTCCAGTCCAATGTCCCCCAAAGTATGGACTAAAGACCATCTTAAACATGAGAATCACCTGGCGATAAGGGACAGATTACTAGAAACACCAATTCCTGGGCCCCTACCTACTGAATCAGAATGTCTTGAAAAGGACCATATTCAGTGTGTAAAAAGATTTCTTCTGGAAAATAATCTGCATTGTTAATAAACACCCCCAATGATCGTCCTGCACTAAAATCTGTGATATACTGTCAATCTGTGATATACTCTTACTCCTACCAAAAAAAAAAAAAAAACAACAACAACAACAAGAAAAGAAAACCCTTATCTCTGAATTGTCGCAGCAAATGAGGAAACTAAGGACATTCCAGAAAATTACAAATGTACAAAAGAGATTAATTGGATGAAGTCTGCTGAGTTCCTTCTACTCCACATTGTACCTTATAGTTGCCCTCTGGTACAGCACTCAACAATGTCTTGCACCATAATATAATTGATATACCTATTCCTCCTACTTTGCCAGTGTCTTACTTAATTTTGCTAGTGCCCAAAATGGAGTTAATTATAGGTACTGAAATGAAGAAATAAAAGAATGAATATTGTGTCTAGTAAAGTTATTCAGATATATGAATGACTTAGAGAAACACCAGCTCAAGTTTCCAGAAGAGCAATACATCATATTTCATTGCATCTAACATGCCATTGATTATAAGACATACCATTATTCTATATATTACCAAGAAAGAGAAACTCTGGAAGTACATATGACACCACCATTGATTGTGAGATACACCCCAATTACAAGGATGATAAAAATGTGAAAAAGGGTGTGTCTTAGAATCAATGAAATAGGGAACTTATTATATGGTATCCTGGTAGCTGCACTACCACAGAAAGTGGTTTTCATGACTGTATCATCCATTTATTCCCGATTCATCATATTACCATGTAAAGCGAGGAGCGTGCATTCTTCACTTGAGGAACCAATCTGAGAAATTCCACAGAAAGACACTTTTCCCAGTGAATGCTGTTCAAGCATATGTAACACACTGTAAGATGTGGGTCTCAGCAGCCTCTGACTCACTGATCACCCAAATAGATCATTTGTCTTTCCATCCAGCAGACATTTGTGTAGGCTCCAGAGCTCTGTAGTATGAGCCTTAAATTGTATTCAGTGTGTAAATGGGAGTAATAAAAATAAGTGGGGGGGCAGGGATTGAAGCAATCTATCTAAATGAATTTCAAGCCTAATTAGGTGACGAATTGTGCATTGGAACTTAGTTGTTGTACAGCACGTCATGTATGGTTAATTATGATTTATTTTAAAATTCTTCAGATTGCTTGGTTCTCCATCTTAAACTAGTTAAATCACTTTTTTTAAAAAAGCTTTAATTTTGAGAATGTTCTCTTTTAAAATCATTCTCTGTCCACTAAATTGCAGAAATTTAGAAGAATCATAAAATAGAACCCAATGTTGTGAAATAACAAGGTCAAAAATTTTCTGTTTAAAGCCTTCCCTGAAGGCTTACATGTGGCACAAAATTGAAGCAGTATATATGTGGGCCATATTTGCCAAACAAAAAGTACCACATGTTAATTATCAAGATTTCCACACAAAAGGAGCATTGTATGGGTAAAAGCTCTTACAGGCCTAAAGAGCATGGCAGTAAATAAACTTCTAATATAATCTCCCTAGTCAATTTTTGAGGCAAAGACAGTCCCAAAGTTTTTACTCAGCTGGCCCCACCAGAGATGGTATTATGGTATCAAGGAAATAAGAATCAGGTAATTAATCTTTTGGAAAGTTCACGTGAATTAGATCTAACAGACAGCACTTAGGACCTTGGTCTCATCTGCCTTCTTTTTTTAAAAAGCGGACCTCACTGGGAGAATTTACAGGTAGGGAGGACCCTCTAACATGAATATACTGAGAGGCTCCCTGCCTTTTAGATAAAGCCGGACTCTCTGCATTTAAGAAATTAAGTAGAGAATGTCAGAATCCTTTTCCCTCTATTCTCCTGCATTGTGAAATCCCTTGTACCAAACTTTTCCTTCTCTTTATCAGCCACTTTGTCATCCCCAACTAGTATTCTACATCCACAAAAGCAATGTGTAACCTTAAGCAGAACACTGCAAATTGAATTTTTATTTCAGTCTCAACCACTGACCCCATTCTGTGACCTCAGGCAAACTCAAACTTCTCTGAGCCTCACCTTTCTGATCTGTATAATGAGCATAACACCTATTTCAGAGAGTTATTACAGATATTAAAGATAATGCATGTGAATACCTAACTTTATGCCTAACATATACAGCAGGTCCTCGAATAACATTGTTTCATTTTAATGTTGATGAAATGCCACAGGAACTTAACTCTTGTTGTATCAATTAGCCTGTGGCAAATCTGGTTTCATTACACTTCCCCTAAAATCACAGCAGCTATCAACGACGTTAAGTGACAACTTACTGTAGACAGAACCTCATCCAACAAGTACTTAGTTAAGAACCTACTCTGTGTCATTCAAACTGGGTTGTATACAGGTGAGCTACAGATGGAAGAGTAAGTTAAACAGACTTGCTGCCTGCCTTTGTAGATCCTAATAAGGTCAAGATGTGGGACAATGAAACAATCATAATGAACCACATTAGTACTATATGGAATTACAGAGAGATTTGTGAGGCAATTAAGGCAGGAAAAATTACTAAAAGATATGTAAGAGTTATCCAGGCCAACTAGGGGGAAAGATTGTTCTAGGCAGAGAAAACAGTTGAGTGAAGGCAGTCTTTATTACAAAAAGTGAAAGAAGTTGCACTTATAAGGGATTGGCAACTTCAATACAATATGTGCAAAGGGTCCAAATAAGAAATAAAGATCTCTTAAGGAGTTTGGATTTTGTTGAAGAGCAATGGAAAACAAATAAAAGGCTTTTAAACCAAAGAGGGGCATGATGAGAATCAACAAATTCTAGAATGATGATTTTTGTTTAGTCTGAAAAAACTAAATTGCAATTAAGCAAGACAGAAGGAAAAGATTTCTGCTGGAAAAGAGTATGTTATTCCAGAAGGGAATGGATGGAGACATGGCCTGCATCCTCTGTAGGGACACTGAGACTAGATGAAGATACATGTGTGAAAATGATTGAGGATAGAATAAAAAGGCAGATTCATTTGGATGTACATAGGGGGGAAGCAGCTGGGAGGGGACAGAAAGGAGGTGATGAAAATGGAGAAGTCGGGGAGTCAGGCTTCAACTGGATGACTGCTAGGGTCTTTCCTTGGGAAACCAGAGAAGCAGACTGAGAGAGGGGAAGGAGGAGTTCAGTCTGAAATATTCTTAGCAATCCTAGAATTCTTAGAATGCCACTTAGGAGGCAGGTGAGTTCGCCATGAGGAGATAACCAACTGGCAGTTAGTTGGCACTTGGATATATATGTGTAGAGTTTAGGAGAGAGCGGACTGTGTCAACATTATTTTTTTTAATCTGTTTTATTCATTAACTCATGCTGCGTTTTTGCGTAAAATGATCTTTTGAACCTAATTGTTCAGCTCATACTTTCTCAGGTCAATGGGTTTCACAAAAACAGCAAAGCGCTGCTATCAGGGCCATGAGAAAAGCTCTAAGCGTTTGCTGGCTCTATTCCCAAAACACCTACAATTTTTCTCAAGAATGGTTCTCCTGGTCTCAGTATGCAAAGACAGCAAACTCATTTGGTGTGTAAAAGAAATGGATTTTGCTCCATGTGTGCACTATACATCTTCCATTTTCTCAAAACATTTCTATGTCTAGGTAAATCCCAAAAGGCTGCTACAGCAGATTACCTCAGCTAACACATGGCAGGCTTTCATGAGATGTGGTCTGGAGCGGGGGTAAAATGAAAAGTGGAGGTTTTCTGTGCTGTGAAGCTGAGGGAAGAAGCTGAGTTCTCTGTATTCTGCAAGAGAAAGAGTTCACAGCACAGCAAGCTTGAGGGAATATTCTGCAAAGAGCTCTTTCACAAATGGAACAGAACACAAAAGAGTGTGTGCTGATCAGCACACCACTGCAAACAGAAACTGGAGCGTTCCTCACCTGTTTGCCTGTTTCTAAAAAGCTCTGCTGGGCACTCTATAACCATGAACAATTCCTTTGACAATTGCATCAGGTTCTTAAGAAAAATGTTTTCCATAAATGTTCTAGTAACCGATTTTCCCCTTGATGCTTGCCCTGTCCTTTTGGCTTTCATCAGTGCATCACCTTTGGAATTCATTTTCGGAGTTTTGGTCTATGAGCAACACTTTATACTTAAAACCAGCTATAGTTCCCTTCTTTGAAAATGATAATGCTATGTTTCGGATGCTCATTAATGAAGGACAAAAAAGTACCCCAAATCCAAAATCACTTCATTTCTCTTCCCATTTACATCTGAATGTAGATTTTGCTTCATTCTTTAGGAGGATTCTATCACCCATGTTGGGAATTATTTCTTTCTTGTACAAGTCAAGGGTGTGTGGTTCATTGGCCACATTTGAAGTCTATTTATACACAATAATGAAGATTATCATTTCTCTGACAAACACTACTTTATCTTTTCTCTTCCTCCTCTATATTAAAATATGTTTTTGATGGACAATTTCCTCAGAGTTTGGATGTAGAGAATTCATAACTAGTCTTTACACCATAAACTCCAAATGGCACTTTGCTCACCTAGTGTGCCTTAATAATCACTGTGTCCTCCTTTTTGTAGAATACAAGTACAAGCATCCAATTTCAACTCATGCCAACTGCAGAGAATGGGAATTTAAAAATACAATCACAATGACACTTCAGCCACAATAATAATAATGTCAGCTACTACTTACTGAGGACGTCCTGCATACCAGAACTGTGCCCCGTGTTCTTTGCTAAGAGGTTAACATGCTTTAAATAAGTTGTAAATGCATAAAAATGTTACGAGATGGATATTTGTTTTAATTGCCTCCTTTCTACCCTATTGGTGAGGAAGGGATTTTGGCCCTATGGTTATGGGGATGGCTGAACACACAACACCCCAAATTTAGTAGATTAGATCTACAGCAGTGTATTAGTCACATATACTCACAGCCAGGAGTGGAGGATTCCACATGCTGTAGAGGGCCATATGGGGTTGCCTCAGGAACAGAGTGAACCAGAGATTATGGGCAGCGGCAGGCTTTGTAGTATCAAGAGGTTGGGATGCCCCCTGGTTTTCAGAGGAGGGTGTGATTGACTTGTTTGAATAATCCTGCAGTCTGGCAGGGAACTAAATCCATAACGATAAGCAGGAATGGAATTTGGTTCATTTGATAAGGTAGCATGCTTGAGTAGGGGACCTTATCTGTGGAAGTGGAATAGGAAGGGGGGCAGGAGGTTAAGACCTCTGAAACCCTTCCAATTTTACCAGATGTCAAGGCAACACTTAATTTTAAACCTTAATTTTAGGCCTCACATGATAATATTGTCTTTTCATTATCAGATGTGGAAACTGAAAGGTTCAGAGAGGTTTAATACTGTTCTTGCGTGACATGGGTGGCAAATGGTACAGCCAGGATATGGTCCTAGGTTTCTTGGTCTCCAAAGGTAAAGAACTATTTATTTCTTGTCTTAAATAAATATTTTGTGTTATGTTTTCAAGCTTGCTTGATCTTCTTTGTGAAATATAATAGAATACTCTGTTTAAAAATCTGATCATATTGACCTGACGTTAAAAAAAGATAAACATCTAAATGCGGCTTAGAAATTGTCATAGGCGGACCCAGGGTCCCCTAAAGATGTCTATATCCTAATCCCTGGATCCTGGGAATATGTTACCTTTCATGACAAAAGGGACTTTCACACGTGATTAAGTTAAGGATTTTAAAATGGGGAGATTGTCCTGGATTATTCAAGTAGGCCCAATGTAATCACAAAAGCATTCATACAAACAACAGAGGCAGGGAAAAAAGTCAGAGAAGGAAGGTGATGACAGAAGAAGAGGTCAGAGTCATGCAGTTTCTGGCTCAGAGCCAGGAGTCAAGGAAGTGGTCCGGCAGCCTCTAGAAGCTGGAAAAGCCAAAGCAACAGATTCTTCCCTAGAGCCTCCAGAAGGCACATCCCTGCCAACATTTTACTTTAGCCCTGGGAGACCCATTTCAGATTTTTGACCTCGACAACTATATAACAAATTCTTGTTGTTTTTAAGCCACAATGTTTGTGGTAATCTGTTACAGCAACCACAGGAAACTAATATAGCATGGTAATACCACTTGTTTCAGACTTGTTTTTATTCTCTTCCAACATCTGTAATTTCTTCCTAGGAGATTTTGATATTCACCAACATTAACCTCTGCTCCTATGGTCTCTCAAAGACCCTTTCAATGTCCATGTCTGCTCAGCTTCCCCAAATTCTATATCATCTCCAGCATCCCATTTCACATCATTACTGCCCCAATTTACCTTTTATTTTCTTCTCAAGGATTCTCATTCTCTTTTTACTTCTGCTTTCTGCCTCCTTTAATGTAAATTCAGGTCTTTCTGCCTTTGACTTTTATTCTACTAATTCCTTCATGTTCAATACTTCTCCTAGCCACCTCTAAGCTACTTCTTCCTCTCTGATCTGCTAAAACTCTTTTATTCAACTCACGACTTGGCTTAAATTTATGTAGAAAGAAGAAGGGCCAAGAATACCCAAGCAAATCTTGAAGAATGAAGTTGGGGACTTACATTGCTAGAAAGCAGGACTTATTATAAAACTATAATAATTAAGACAGTGTATTATTGATACAAGAATAGAAAAACTCAGTGAACAGATAGGAGAGGCCAGAACCAGACCCACACATACACATTGTACCAGCCTGCACTCACAACAGGATCTCTCACATTGTCTGTGCATGATATCTACAACGTCGGACAATCATGTATAAACACACGGTGGGAAGTTCACAAACTTAATTGTCAGACCTCGTAGGCCTTTTGTTCCCAAAGGGAGCTGGAGAGTCAGGGAAGGAGTACACTAACCAAGTCTCTTGATGCATTGGCATGGGTGGAAAAGTCAGAGCTTGCAAATATACCTGAAAAACATACCAAAAACAAAACAAAACAAAAAACCAAGCATATCCAGCTACAGACATGAAGAAGAAACTAGTGGAAGGTCTATCGCAAACTGTTGCCTTCAGGTACTGCCACTCCTATAGGTGCACTGCCAAGTACCTAGCGGTGGCCCAGGGCGGCTGTTGGTCAGCAAGAACCATAGTCAGGATGGAAAGCTAGACACGGAGATGAGAAGAATAAGGAAGTACTAGAAACTACCAGTGTCTCTGTGTCTGTCCATGGACATATCTAAGAAAACTTCCAAAGGATAATGGCCACTTCCTCATTTTCTCTTTGAAATTTTGTGCTAGTTCCTCTATTAGCCAATTCTAATGGAAAACCATTCAGAGAAGGAGGTTCTGGGAAATGTAGTTCTCAACGTAACCAAGTTAATACAGAACAGTTTAACATATATAGTAACCTGATTTATGACAAATGTAACGCTGAACTGCAATTCGGAGAGGACAGTCTTTTCAATAAATGTTCCTGGATCAATTAGATATCTGTATAGGAAAAAATAAATCTTGATACCTAGCTCAGACTGTAAACATAATCAGTTTGGATGGATTATAGATCTAAATGTAAAAGGTAAAACAATAAAATTTTAAACGAAGAACATAGACCAATATTTCCAAAATCCAGAGGTAGGCAGAAATTTTTTAAACAGGACACAAAAAGCATTCATTATAAAGGGTAAAAAAAATGGATTAAATTGACTACTTTAAAATTAATAATCACTGTTCATCAAAAGACATCATTAAGAGAGTGAAAAGACAAGCCACATAATGAGAGTATATACATGCAATATGTAGTTTAGGTGCTCATATTCAGAATATTTAAAGAACTCCTACAAATAAATAAACAAACAAATGAAAGATAAATAAGCAAGAAAGCATATAATCCAACAGAAAAATGGACAAAAAATGTACACAGGCATATCACAAAGGAGTGTATACAAATGACCAACTTGTTAGTTATCTATTGTGTAACAAATTACACTGAAATACAAGTATAATGGCATAAAGCAACATAGATTTATTATATCACATTTATTTATCTCATATATATTTATTATTCCTCTGGGTCAGTAAATTGTGTACCTATTAGTTAGGTCTTCTCACTCTGAGGCTCTCGAAAGGCTACAATCTTCTTAAGTCAAGTAGAGATGGATTTGCTTCCAAATTCATTGTAGTGGTGTTTGGAAGCATCCACTTCTTTCCTTGAGTTGGACTGAAGCCTTGCATTCCTCAGTTCTTACTCAGAAGGTCTCTCCATACAGAAGTTCACAACATAGCAGCTGGTTTCATCAGAGTAAGCATGCAAGATGGAAACAGTGCCAAAAAATGGAAGTCATAGTCTTCACAATTTAATCTCAAATGTAACCTCTTGTCACTTTTGTCATAAATTTTTCTATATAATACACACACACACACACACACACACACACACACACACACACACTCGGTGCCAAAAAAATCTATACACATTTTAAGAAAGGAAAAACTATTAGAATTGTAATACTCTATGTATACCAATAACAAAAGATGAATATAAGTCACGTTTGACTTCTGCAATTACAAGAGGTGCTCAAAGTGGTTACCATCAGTGTCCAGATACTTCTGATTACGGCAAACTACTGTGTGAGCAACTTTGACCAAAGTGTAAATATACACCACCCTCTGTGTGTGTGTGTGTGTATGTGTGTTTGTACACACATACACACACACACACACACACACGGAGGGTGCCAAAACATGTATACACATTTAAAAAAAGGAAAAAACTGTATTAAAATTATGCTGATGGAACCACTTTGAGCAGCTCTTGTAATTGCAGAAGTCAAACATGACTTGTATTCATCTTTTGTTATCAGCATATATTGAGTATTACAACTTTAATACAGTTTTTCCTTTCTTAAAATGTGTATACATTTTTTGGCACCATATATATGTGTGTGTATATATATGTATATATATATATACACATACACATACATATATATGTATGTATTTATGTATATGTATGTATGTATATATTTCTTCTATAGATTGAAGCAAGTCAGTAGGTCTAGCACACACACAGGGAGGATGGTAGCTTACACAAACACATGACTATCAGGACACCGAGAACTCTCAAAAACCACTGATGGGAGTATAAACTGTTACAACCATCTCGGAAAATGTTTTGGTAGTATTTATTAAAGTTGAATACATACATAACATCTGATGCTCCAATTCCACTTGTTTGTAAGATTGTTTGTAAGGTGACCAAACAAAATGTATTCATGTGTTCATTCAAAACAATGTATAAAACGTTCATAGCAACACTGTCCATGATAGCTAAGCCAATGTAAATGTCAATTATTAATAAAATGCATAAATAAATTATGTCATGTATACAATGAATTTAGCACAATGAGAATGAAGAGATTACAACTGTACACAACGATATGGATGAATCTCTCAAATATAACTTGAATGAAATAAGTTGAAAAATCAAGGGAGCATACCACACAATTCCATTTATATAAAGTTCAAGCCAAAGTAACCCATGGGGTTAAAAATCAGAACAGGTTACACTTGGAGCAGTGACTGGAAGGGAATATGAAGGTGATTCTGGGGTTTTGCTCAAAAAATTTGATAACTTACAATCTGATTCTGAACTCATTGAACTACAAGACCCTACACGATTTGTCCTCTAAATTCCCCCACTATTTCTCTTTCTTCATCTACTATTACCCTCACTCAATATTCCAGGTTCCTTAAACTCTCCAACCATATTTCTTACAGACATTTTCTCTTATTGCTGTTATGCCTGGAAACTTCTTCCTCCAGATTTTGAAATGTCTTGCATCATCCCCCTTTCAGGCTTTGTTCAAATGCAAGCTCATCAGAGAGGAATTCCTTAATTACTTTAAATAAAATTGTCTTTAACCTACTTCATTTTTGCCATACAGTATTGACATCTGACATATAATACATGTATTTGTCTAATATCTGTCCTCCTCCACTAAAGCATAAACGCCATGAGCAGGGACTTTGTTCCATTTAAATAAAAATAAAAAATCTGTTTCCAGGAAAATTCACATGCCACAGAGAGGCTACCTATTAGGGTTAGTGAAAAGAAAGGAGTTAGTGGTCCATGTTCAATACCTCAAGACTAAAAGGCATGGAGAGGGTTAAAATCCACTTGATGCATGTGTTAATAAGCTATGAGTCCACTGTGAAAAACATGGGAACAAGGACCGATATTAATACTTCCGGGTGGCAGTAATTCTCCCCATAAGATATAAATCTGAGTCATGCATCAGGGTAGTCCTAGACTATAGAAGACACCACTCTAGCTTCCTGAGTGCTTTTTATGTCAACAGAGATCATTCCCTTTGATAGATGCCTAATGGAAGAGTTCATACACATCTAAAAAAAATAATAATAATTTATGTAAACAGAAAGCAATGAAATCAGCTACACAATGAGACTTTCAAGGAGCTTGTAGTACATCAAACAAATTGGTTAATTGATTTTTGTAGCCATCAGGGTAAGACTGCTGTTTGTTCCTAACCACTGTTAAGATTATGGCTTTGGTAGATGAGTTTATCTACTGAAAGTGACAGCTTTTAATCAGTTGCTGCTATATGGGTCACAAATAGAAATGATATGAAAAATGTTCCCAATGAACACTTAGTTCATATTTCTTTTTATTCCATATCCCATGTTAGGTCTCTGATTCCTAGATTTATCTAATTCACACAAGCAGCTTATATCCCCTTATATGACATTCACACAAGCAGCTTATATGACATTAGTAGTCTTTCTTTCTTTATACTTTCCAATATTTGTACTCTGTGTAAATGTTTTATCTTCCTCATCATCTCTATGGATTAATAACCATTTATAGTATTAAGTTGAAATGTGTTTTGTATTGAGTTTTTAACTCCTAAAAGAATGGTGAAACCAGTGTAATATAAATCAATATTTAAATGCATATATCCCATAATAACAAGATTCCATTCAGTTTGGTTATTGGCACTTTATGTTAGCATCTGTCTTCTAATTGCATTTTTAATGGTAGTTGGTCATGCATTTCATCATCTGGGAGAACCCAAGAGATGGTGTAAATAGATATGTAGCGAACGGAACACATCAACATATTAACTAAGTATAAATACCCTCATACAACCAGAAGGGCATAGTACTTCAAATCTGACCTTCAAACTTCTTTTCAGGATAACATAATGCATATTTAGATCTGGAAAACAAATATATTCATTTATCTATAAACGGGTAGCTTACGTGTATTTCAAGAAGTGCCTAAATGCATGTGTATTTAATACAACCTTATATTTACAAATCAAGAAGGATAACATGAAACAAAAGATTCGTTTTCTTGTTAACATGTTAAATTCACATAAACCTGTACATCATGAATTAGTTATATTAAAAAAGGGCAAATAACTATCATTAGGAAAAAGTAAGTGTAAGGGAGTGCCCATATTAACTGCATGGAAAAAACAATTTGATCTTGTTTATTTTTCCTATTATAAATTATTGAACTTATAAGACTATTCATGGAAAATAATGAGCATATACAACTCAATTTGATCTTTCACTACCAAATCAATTTCAGTTTTAGGCCAGCAATTGCCTAAGATAAAAAAAACTCTCCTTTTTATAAGATTAATATGATATAATATTCTTTTTTCAAAAACTTTATGTCTTTTCTCAAAACAAATACACAAACTTACTACTGGTACTTCCAACTTCTTTCCACTTTATACACTCATTCCTTATTTTATTTCTCGAGAATACAATATGTTCTTTATCTTAGCATTTATTACTTATGCCTGCCATGTTCCTGATGTCCACCATGCTATACAGAAACTACCCAACAGTCCTTATCTTAAGCCCTCAAACAACTTGCTTTTCCCTGAAGTGTTCCTTGTTTTCAAACACCTATTTTCTTTCCTTTGCCTCATCTCACTATTAAAGGCCTATATTTGCCTTAATGATTCCAGCTGAGAAAATATAGGCAAACTGTCTACTTATGCTAATCTGCACAAAAATAAGAATAAATAAACTCTTAAACCCCAATCATTCCCTATGGAGTTTCTACTTAAGAACAAGTGAGAGTTAAATCAAACACTGAAATTTGGTGTTCTTGCCAACAAAATGATAGTGAAGAGAGGAAGAGTGTTAATAATTTGAAATGCCACTATAAATAGTATGATGTGGGTATGTTCCACTTCTGTTATGTGTTAAAGGCAGCTTCTGGAACCATGTACTCTCCTCAGAGGTCAAGTGTGCTCTTACAGCCAGAAAAAAATCCCCAGGATAGAGTTTCAGATGTTAACAACGATCAGCCTTTAGTGGGTAGAATTTATAGCTATGGGGATCAGACGGAGGAAACAAAAAGCAACTGTGACATGAAGGAAGATTGGCAAGAATTATGAATAATCTCACCATTATCTTCCCCCACACTCAAATCTTCACAAATAGACACAAGTCCTAGTTAATCTAATGTATCACCAATATTATTCCAATGAACCATCATTATCCTCATCCAAAAACATTTACTGAGATCTCTGTGCAATCTCTGGGTGGAAGAACATAAAAGAATAGTAAAATGATATAGGCCTTCTAGAAACTTACTAGTAAGATAAGGAGAAAATAATTACAAAAAGAATAAATAAGTAAATGGCAGCATGAGATAACACATATAATACAGCCTGGGTATTATTCATTCACAGACATTTTAAAAATAATAAACCTTAGAGACTCTCCAGTCTGGCCTCATTATTGAGTTATAGAGAGGTTAAGTGAGTTGTCCAAAGTTGCATTGACTTAAAACTGGCACTCAAACTCCTGATATTGACAATAAGTGCTGGAAGTAATTAAAGAAAGTAACATGGTCAATACAAAGCCAAGACAGGAAAAGAGGTCACTATTTCCTTTTAAGACAGTAACCATTTTATGTTATAACATCCAAAATCAATGGTAATCTGTGGGTTTGTGTTTGTCATGTGAAAAGAATCTTCAGTAGACTAAAAGTGAGCCTCTTGATTTGCTGCTGTCAGGTTTCATAATGATAGCAGTAGGAAACAATAAGTCTGTTTCAGACATGCCATGACCCATTTCACTGATCAAAATATCCAGTCATCATGTAGGAAGGTTCTAAAATGATCTCTCTTGGCTATTTATTCTTCATTTACTACATGAGTTAGAGAAGTTCTCACATAGGGTTTATGAAAAATAGCTCAAAAGAATTAAATGACTATGCAGTTTTGAAAAGAGCAATCTGACTTATGTGAAATAGTATACTCTTATTCAAAGTGTATGTAATAGAAGGAAACAGCCAATTCTTAGAAAGAATTAAAAATAAAAAGTGAAGCCATGTTGTAAGAATGCCACCAAAATATAAAGTAAGTCATTTTTCTTATGCCCAAGAAGAAAACAGGGGGAAAGAAATAAAAATACAGCAATGTCAGTGAATGAACTAATCAGAAACAGTTTTGGAGACAAAGAGGAAAAACTGAGGGTTGTTAGATGGGCGAGGGGTGGGGATAAGTGGGGAAGGTGAGGGGATTAGAAAACAGTCGGTAACCACAAGATGGCCACGGGGTTTTGAACATTAATTTGGGAAACGTAATCAATAATGTTATAAATATTTTGCAGGGTATCCGATGGACACATGTCCCATTTGGGCACCACCTCAGGGAAGATGTAGATGCCTGATCACTGCAATATACACCTGAATATTGCATGAATGCCAAAAAATGGTGGCGTGAGGTGAGCCTCTTTAAAGTTCCCCTGAAATTTACAACTTATCGAACAACAATAACACCACAAAGGACTCCCTGCACAGCAGACAGGCAAGACAAACAGGCCCACTACTGAATTCACCTAAAGGCGGGAGAATCGCGCGAGTGGGGGAGGAGGGAAGAGAGAAGTGCGGAGACAGAGCCGCAGGCACAGGACGCAAACCTAGCTCAGTCCTCCGAGCATGCTGCATCCTTGAACTACCGCAGCTGCAGGAGAGGGAAGAACTCGGACTGACAGGGCTCCGCTTACGGCCCACAGGGCTGAGGGGGCAGCATATAACGCGGCTGAACCCAACGTTCACGGCAGAGACCTCAGAGAAAAGATTGAGGGAAGAAGGCTGAAAACGGTGGTTTAAGCCCTCACTGCCGAGCAGAGAACGGAAGCCTTAGGAACTGACACTGGCCGTCCCCTCCCTACCCTCCCAGAGCTCACCCTACCCCCAACTGCCCAGACTAGAAACGATAAAGTAGCAGTATCAGATCAAAAGGACAGGATATTTGCTGTTCTGAGAACTGTGGACCGCAGAAACAGATTCGCAACCCAACTAGTTCTGGCAAAGGAGTGGGAGCTGTGGAAGCAGGACCAGCGGTGGTGGTGGTCTCCGCCATTGCTCTGGGCCACCTCTCACAACTCACCCAGCCACTCACCCCACCTATCTGGGCGAATCGCTGCAGGATTATACAGAACTGCTGAAACATACGGGCTCTGAATCTGGTGCAGAAAGAGCTTTGGAACTTCAGAAGCTCTCCGCACCCCCACAGAGACGTGGCACCCAATGACACAGGTAAACTGTTAACAGAGGAGAGGGCTGTCTCCCAGGAAATCCCCCCATTGTGTGAAAAGCTGTAATAGTGCAGAGAAAACATAGCACTACTGTGTGAGAGAAAAAAAAGGCTACAGTCGGAGAGAAAATAAAACATTCTACCAACAAGCACTGAAAAACAAAAGAAAGACCTCTTCCTATCAACCTGTTGCAAAAGCCACTCCTGTAGATGTCTAGTAAGAAAAATAGTAAATCAGTGATTGCCATGAATAACCAAAGCAACAAGATAGCTCAGAAAGAAAGTGAAAAGTCTCCAGAAAAGGAACTGAGAGATATGAAAACATGTGATTTAAATGACAGAGAATTCAAGATTGCAATTCTGAAAAAACTGAACGAGATGCAAGAAAACACAGAAAGGCAGTTTAATGAACTCAGAAACACAATCAAAGAACACCATGAGCATTTTACAAAAGAGATTGAAATCTTGAAAAAGAACCAAATAGAATTTCTCGAGATTAAGAACTCAATAGAAGAAATTAACAATAAAATATCCAGCTTAGGTAGTAGAGTTGACCAGATGGAGGAAAGAATCAGTGACATCGAAGATAGGAACCTGGAATTTACACAGATGGAATAAGAAAGAGACTTGAGACTTAAAAAAAATGAAAGAACTCTACAAGAACTTTCTGACTCCATCAGAAAGAGCAATATAAGAATAATGGGCATACCAGGAGCGAAGAAAGAGGGAAGGGAACAGAGAATATATTCAAACAAATCGTCGACGAGAACTTCCCAAACTTGTGGAAAGAACTGCATCCTCGAATCCAAGAAGCAAATAGAACACCTAATTACCTCAATCCCAACAGGCCATCACCAAGGCGCATTGTATTGAAGCTGTCTAAAATCAATGACAAAGAAAGAATCCTCAAGGCAGCCAGGGAAAAGAAGACGGTAACCTACTAAGGAAATCACATTAAATTATCATCAGATTTTTCAGCAGAAACTCTACAAGCTAGGAGGGAATGGAACCAAATATTCAAAATATTGAAAAGGAGAAATTATGAACCTAGAATAATATATCCAGCAAAGATCTCCTTTAGATATGAAGAAGGAATAAAGACCTTTCCAGACATCCAGAACCTGAGGGAATTTTCTAATACAAGACCTGCAATACAAGAAATACTAAAGGAGGCTATTAGACCACCATTTCAGGGACAACTTGTGGCAACCAAAACATAAAAAGGGGGAGAGTAAAGGCCTGAACTGGAATATGGGAATAGAGAAAGTAAGCGAGTTCAAGAAACTGGAATACTCTAAATATCAAACTTTCTTTTACATAAACTTAAAAGTAACCACTCAAAAAACATCCAGAAAGAAACATATACTGTAATAAAAGAAGAAACAGAAGGAAACATCATAGAATACCACCACACAGAAATAATTGACAACAACAAAAAGGCAAAGAAACAATAGAGACACAGCCTTACCAGAAAACTAAAGATAGAATGACAGGAAATCCTCACATATTAATAAACACCCTAAATGTAAATGGACTGAATTCACCAATAAAGAGACACAGAGTAGCAGATTGGATCAAAAAACTAAACCCAACCATAGGCTGTCTCCAAGAGACACATCTCAGCTACAAGGACAAGCATAGACTCAAAGTGAAAGGGTGGAAATTGACACTCCAAGCAAATGGTACCCAGAGAAAATCAGGTGTAGCCATAATGATTTCCGATGAAACAGACTTCAGGGTGAAAAATATAACAAAAGACAAAGATGGACATTTCATAATGGTAAAGGGGACTATACAACAAGAAGGCATAACAGTCATCAATATTTATGCCCCCAATCAGGGAGCACCAAAAAATACCAAGCAACTACTAACAGAACTAAAGGGAGAAATTGACCAAAACACAATTATACTAGGGGACTTAAATACATCATTGACAGCTATAGATAGATCATCCAAACAGAAGACAAATAACAAAATAGCAGCCCTAAATGACACATTAGATGAAATGGACATAATTGACATATATAGAGCACTTTATCCTAAAACATCAGACTATACATTCTTTTCGAGTGTACATGGAACATTCTCAAGGATAGACCATATATTGAGACATAAAATCAGCCTCAGCAAATTTAAGAAGATTGAAATCATACCAAGCATATTCTCTGATCACAAGGCTTTGAAATTGGAAATCAACTGCAAAAAGAAAGCAGGAAAAAACAGAAATACATAAGATTAAACCAGATACTTTTAAAGAACGACTGGCTAAAAGAAGAAATTAGAAGAGATATCAAAGATACATAGAAACAAATGACAATGAAAATACATCCTACCAAAATTTTGGGGATGCCGCAAAAGCAGTTTTAAGAGGGAAATTGATATCATTACAGGCCTATCTCAAGAAACAAGTAAAATCCCAAATAAATAATCTCATGTTACACCTTAAATAACTAGAAAAAGAAGAACAAGTGAAACCCAAGGTCAGCAGCAGAAAGCAGATAACAAAAATCAGAGCAGAACTAATTGAAATAGAAAACAAAAAGACAAGAGAAAAAATTAATGTGACAAAGAGCTGGTTCTTTGAAAAGATTAACAAAATTGACAAACCCTTGACTAGACTCACTAAGATAAAAAGAGAGAAGACACTAATTAACAAAATCAGAAATGAAACAGGGGAAGTTATCACGGACACCACAGAAATACAAAGGATTATCCAAGAATACTATGAAGGACTATATGCCACCAAATTCAATAACTTAGAAGAAATGGACAAGTTCTTAGAAACGTATAGCCTTCCAAGGCTGAATCAGGAAGAACTGGAAAGTCTAAACAGGCCGATCACCAGTAAGGAAATTGAATCAGTCATCAAAAACCTTCCCAAAATCAAAAGTCCTGGACCAGATGGCTTCACTAGTGAATTCTACCAAACCTTCAAACAGGATCTAATACCAATCCTGCTCAAACTCTTCCAAAAAATTGAAGAAGAGTCAGTATTCCCTAACTCATTGTATGAGGCCAACATTACCCTGATACCAAAACCTGGTAAGGACAACACAAAAAAAGAAAACTACAGACCAATATCTCTGATGAATACAGATGCTAAAATCCTAAACAAAATTCTAGCAAATCGAATACAACAATGCATTAAAAAGATTATTCATCACGACCAAGTGGGGTTCATCCCCGGGGCACAAGGATGGTTCAACATTCGCAAATCCATCAATGTGATACATCACATAAACAAAATAAAGGACAAAAATCATATGATTCTATCAATTGATGCAGAAAAGCATTTGATAAGATACATCCATTTATGATTACAACACTTACTAAAATTGGTATAGAAGGAAAATACCTCAACATAATAAAGACCATATACAAAAAGCCCTCAGCTAATCTCATAATTAATGGTGAAAAGCTGAAACCCTTTGCACTACATTCAGGAACATGACAAGGTTGTCCCTATAACCTCTGCTTTTCAACATAGTGTTGGAAGTCCTTGCCAGAGCGATCAGGCAAGAGAATGAAATAAAAGGCATCCAAATTGGGAATGAAGAAGTTAAAATATCACTCTTTGCAGATGACATGATGCTATATATAGAAAACCCTAAAAACTCCACCAAAAAACTGTTAGAAACAATCAACCAATACAGTAAAGTTGCTGGCTTCAAAATCAACGTACAAAAGTCCATTGCTTTCCTATATACCAACAATGAAATCTCAGAAAAAGAAATACAAAAAACAATTCCTTTTGCAATTGCAGCAAAAAGAATAAAATACCTAGGAATAAACTTAACCAAGGATGTGAAGGATTTACATGCTGAAAACTATAAGACATTTTTGGAAGAAATTGAAGAAGACACAAAGAAATGGAAAGACATTGTGTGCTCATGGTTTCGAAGTATCAACATAGTTAAAATGGCCATATTACCCAAAGCCAAATACAGATTTAATGCAATCCCCATCAAAATCCCAATGCCATTTTTTAAAGAAATAGAACAAAGAATCATCAGATTTGTTTGGAACCACAAAAGACCCCGAATAGCCAAAGCAATCTTAAGAAAAAAGAACAATACTGGAGGTATCACACTCCCTGATTTTTGCTTGTACTACAGGGCTACAATAATCAAAACAGCTTGGTATTGGCAGAAAAACAGACACATAGACCAATGGAATAGAATTGAGAACTCAGAAATAAAACCACATAAATATGGACAGATAATTTTTGACAAAGAAGCTTAAAGCATACAATGGAGGAAAGACAGCCTCTTCAATAAATGGTGCTGGGAGAATTGGATAGCCACGTGCAAAAGAATGAAACTGGACTGCTATCTGTCACCTTGTACCAAAATTAACTCAAAATGGATCAAAGACTTAAGCATAAGACCTGACACAATAAACTGCATCGAAGAAAACATAGGTACTAAACTTATGGACCTTGGGTTCAAAGAGCATTTCATGAATTTGACTCCAAAGGCAATGGAAGTAAAAACTAAAATAAACGAATGGGATTATATGAAACTGAAAAGTTTCTGCACAGCAAAAGAAACTATTGACAAAATAATGAGGCAACCAACTGAATGGGAGAATATTTTTGCAAATAGTGCCTCTGATAAGGGTCTAATATCCAAAATACACAAGGAACTCATGAAAGTCAACAACAAAAAAACAAACAACCCAATTGAAAAATGGACAGAGGACCTGAAGAGACATTTCTCCAAAGAGGACATACAAATGGCAAATTGACATATGAAAAAATGCTCAACATCGCTAATCATCAGAGAAATGCAAATAAAAACCACAATGAGATATCACCTCACCCCAGCCAGAATGGCTATCATCAACAAGACAATAGTAACAAGTGTTGGAGAGGCTGTGGAGTAAAAGGAACCCTCATACACTGTTGGTGGGAATGTTATGGAAGGCAGTGTAGAGGTTCCTCAAAAAATTACGAATATAATTACCATACGACCCAGCAATCCCTCTCCTGGTTATCTACCCAAAAAATTTGAAAACATTTATACATAAAGACACGTGTGCTCCAATGTTCATTGCAGCTTTGTTTATGGTGACCAAGACATGGAAAGAACCAAATGTCCTTCGATAAATGAATGGATAAAGAAGTTGTGGTATATATACTCAATGGAATACTATTCGGCAGTAAGAAAAGATGATATAGGAACATTTGTGACAACATGGATGGATCTTGAGAGTATAATGCTAAGCGAAATAAGTCAGACAGAAAAAGCAGGGAACCCTATGATTTCACTGATATGTGGTATATAACCAAAAACGACAAAAGAACAAGACAAACAAATGAGAAACAAGAACTCATAGACATAGACAATAGTTTAGTGGTTACTAGAGGTTAAGGGGTGTGGGGGGAGGGAGATGAAGGTAAGGGGGTTCAAGTATATGGTGATGGAAGGAGAACTGACTCTGGGTGGCGAACACACAATGAGATTTATAGATGATGTAATACGGAATTGTAAACCTGAAATCTATGTAATTTCACTAAGAATTGTCATTGCAATAAATTAGAAAAAAAATAATGAATGCCTACTATAATTTTATATATATACGTATATATATAAAATTATAGTAGGCATTCATTATTTTTTTCTAATTTATTGCAATGACAATTCTATATATGTATGTATATATATATATATATATATATATATATATATATATATATATGTAGTTATGGGGATGTTGGATATAGCATAAAGAAAAAATCAATAATATTGTAATAAATATGTATGGTGTCAGAGGGATACTAGATTTGTTGGGGTAAAAAATGGGAGAGGGTCTAGGGGCAGAGTGAAAAAGATGAAGGGATTAAGAAGTACAAATTGGTAGTTACAATATAGTCCTGGGGATGAAGGGTATAGAGTAAGGCATATAGTCAGTAATATTGTAATAACTATATATGGTATCAGATGGGTACTAGATTTATTGGGGTGATCACTTCGTAAGGTATACAAATGTCTAATCACTGTTATACACCTGAAACTAATATACTAGTGTATGTCAACTGTAATTGAAAAAGAAAACAATTATTTAAAAAATAAAACTAAAAAGTAATAATAAAAATAATGTCTCAGGTAAGTAAATGAAAATTGAATTCACTGTCACGATATTATTGATTTTGTTGTAGTTAAAATTCCCAAGTATATACACCAACTCACAGTAACTAAGTTTAACCCTCTGAACACCTTCAAGAAAGATAAAAAAAAAAAATTATTGACTCATGAGAATGGCATTTATCTTTTTCAAAGACACTACAGGAAAAAAACAGATCTTCATTCATAAAGAAATGTTTGGAGCGAGGATCCAAGATGGCAGAGTAGATAAACAGTTTCCTTGCCTCTTCCCAGGACCACATTAAAATTACAACTAAATTACAGAACAATCAACCTGGAAAACCATATGAACTCCAGCTGAACAAAAGTTCTACAACTAAGGATATAAAGAAGAAGCCACATCAAGATTACCGTGTTTCCCCGAAAATAAGACCTAACCAGAAAATAAGGCCTAGCCTGATTTTTCAGGATGACATCCCCTGAACATAATCCCTAATGCTTCTTTTGGAGCTAACCTTAATATAAGACCTGGTCTTATTTTCCGGGAAACACAGTAATAGGAGGGATGAAGATGCAAAACAGACTAGCCCCACACTTGCATGTGGCAATTGAGAACTGGGAGGGGTAACTTGCCCATAGAGGTCCCAACCCAGCAAATAAAGGACCCTAGCCTCACACCAAACTCCTGAGCACTGACGGGGCTCGAGGAGTCCCCACAACATCTAATTATGTAAAAGAGTGGGGATTCCAACAGTCTGGGTAAGATAAAAGGCTGAAGGAAACCCAGGAGTCCTCTTAAAGGGCCTATACAAAGACTAACTCACTTGCAGGCACTCACCCTGGGATCTGACAGAGGGACAGTTATGTGGCTGGAGTCAGAGACACATAAGGGGAGATTGAGTTCTGTGGTTTCAGGGCAAGGACTGGAGGGACAGTCACCATTTCCCACTGAAGAATTCTCCTCTTGAGCAGCCAGAAGACAGGAGCCATCTTTCCTGTGTTGAGTCCTACCCCCACACACATGGCCAAATCTAAATCTGAATTGGTCTGGTGAACTTCAGTCCCTCCTCCCTGGTGACTCCATGGGACCCCACCCCACCCAACTTGGGCAATGCCACAGGCACATTCTCAGCAAGCAGTCAGCCCCACCCAAGTTGCACTCTTTCTTGGACAACTCTCAGGGGTCCATGGGCCCCAGGTGGGTGGAGCTGGCCTTGTTGTGCTCTGAGACTTTTGCTGAGTAGCTCCAGGCTCAGCACTGGCACCAAACCAGAATCTACATTGACCTAGTGAACACCACTTGTCCCATCCTGGCAACTCCCTGAAACACTGCATCTTGTGAACTTCAAGAGGTTCTATCAGCACCTGAACCTCATGGGAGCTAAGAGGAAGTAGCAGGACTCAGGGTGCCCTGGGAATTTTTCAGAGCAACCCCAGGCCTGGTAATGATAGCAGCTGTTCTCAGTCATAGCATGTCCTTTCCCATATGTGTCCAGATCAAGCACAGGGAGTGAACAACCATGGCTTGCTCTGTAGTTCTCTACCAGATAGTCCACAGAAGGTCACACAGTGGCTGACCTGTACTGGACCCCTCCCAAGAGGCCCCAGAACCAACACACCTGAAAGTCAGCTTCAGAACCACAGCAGATCACCACCCAATTAGCCCACAAGCAGCATACCCAAAAGGTGGTTTCAGCAGGCACCAGAACCCTCTGTGGCAAATCCTACTCCACAGGGTAAGTCCCCTCCATGGCAGCTGGTAAGCTGTACACCTTGCCAAATACCAGTCAGTTAGCCTGAGGATCAATCCCACCAACTGATGTGCCAAAGCAAACAAGTCTCAACTATAACAAAGAGCACACAGAACCCACACAAAGAACCCTCCCAGTGTAGGTTACCTGAAAGAATGTGCCACTGGACCCCATAGGACATGTACTATATAAGGCCACCCAACCAATATCGGGAGACATAGAAGATCTACCTAATACATATAAACAAACACAGAGAAACAGCCAAAATGAGGAGACAAAGAAATATGTCCCAAGAAGAAAAAAAAAAAAAAAAAAAAAAAAAAAAAACAAGAGAAAACTCCAGAAAAATAACTAGATGAAATGGAGGTAAGCAACCTACCAGATACAGAATTCAAAACACTGGTTATAAGGATGCTCATGAACTTAGGGGAAAAATAGATGAACTCAATGAGAACTTCAACAAAAAATAGTAAACCTAAAAAAGAACATACATAGAAACCATAAAAAATTACCAGTCAGAAAAAAGAATACAATAACTGAAATGAAAAATGCACTAAAAGGAATTCACCAGCAGACTAGATGAAGCAGAGGATCAAATCAGTGATTTGGAAGACAAGGTAACATAAAACACTTAATCAGAACAGCAAAAAGAATAAAAAGTCAATAAAAATAAGGATAGTTTAAGAGACCTCTAGGACAACATCAAGCAGAACAACATTTGCATCATAGGGGTACCAGAAGAAGAAGAGAGAAGGCAAGAGATTTAGAACCTATTTGAAAAAACAGTGACTGAAAACTTTCCTAACTTGGCAAAGGAAATAGACATACAAGTCCAGGAAGTGCAAAGAATACCAAACAAACAGGTCCACACCAAGACGTATTATAATTAAAATGGCAAAGGTTAAAGACAAAGAGAGAATCCTAAAAGCAATAAGACAAAGGCAACCAGTTACTTACAAAGGAGTTCCCAGAAGATTGTCAGCTGATTTCTCCACAGAAACTTGGCAGGCAAGAAGGGTTTGGCAGGAAATATTCAAAGAGATGAAAAGTAAGGACCTACATCCAAGACTACTCTACCCAGCAAGACTATCACATAAAAATTGAAGGAGAGATAAAGAGCTTCTCAGACAAGAAAAAGCTAAAGGAGTTCATCACCACCCAACCAGTATTACAAAAAATATTAAAGAGACTTCTTTAAGAAGAAGGAGTGGGGGGAGGGACATAAATAAGAATGATGAAATGGCAATAACTATGTATCTGTCAATAATCACTTTAAATGTAAATCGATTAAATATTCTAATCAAAACATAGGGTAGCTGAATGGATACAAAAATAAGACCCATACTATGCTATCTACAAGAGACCCATTTCAGACCGAAAGACACACACAGACTGAAATTAAAGTGATGGAACAACATATTTCATGCAAATGGAAATGAAAACAAAAAAATAAAAAAACTGAAGTAGCGATACTTACATTAGAAAAAATAGACTTTAAAACAAAGGTTATAATAAAAGACAAAGAGGGACATTACATAAAAATAAAGGGATGAATCCAACAAGAGGATATAACCTTTGTAAACATTTATGCACCCAACAGAGGAGCACCTAAATATACAAAACAAATATTGACCAACATAAGAGGAGAGATCAATCATAGTAAAGGATCAAACATAAAAGGAGTAACACAATCATAGTAAAGGACGTTAACACCCTATTGACACAAATGGACAGATTTTCCAGACAGAAAACCAACAAGGAAAAAGTGGCCTTACATGACAGACTAGACTAGATGAACTTAATTGATATTTTTAGAGCATTTTACCCCAATGCAGAAGAATATACATCCTATTCAAGTGCACCTGGGACATTTTCCAAGAATGACCACATGTTAGGCCACAAAACAAGTCTCAATAAATTTAAGAAGACTGAAATCATATCAAGCATCTTCTCTGACCACAGTGGTATGAAACTAGAAATCTATTACAAGAAAAAAACAAAACCACATGGAGGCTAAATAACATGTTGCTAAATAATGAATGGGTCAACAATGAGATCAAGGAAAAAAACAAAATATACCTTGAGACAAATGAAAATGAAAACACAATGACCCAAAATCTATGGGACACAGCAAAAGGACTCCTAGGAGGGAAATTCACAGCAATACAGTCCTACCTCAAGAAACAAAAAAAATCACAAACAAAAAAATCTAACCTTATAGTTAAAGGAACTATAAAAAGAACAACAAACAACACACAAAGTGAGTAGAAGGAGGGAAATCATAAAGATCAGAGTGGAAATAAACAAGATATAGGCTAAAAAAAAAAATCAATGAAACCAAGAGCTGATTCTTTGAAAAGATAAATAAAATTGATAAACCTTTAACCAGTGTCATCAAGAATAAAAAGGAGAGGACCAAATAAAATCAGAAATGAAGGAGGAAAAGTGACAATGACACCAGAGTAATACAAAGGAATATAAGAAAATATTACAAACAATTATATGTGAACAAATTGGACAATCGAGAAGAAATGGATGAATTCCCAGAAAGATACAATCTTCTAAGACTGCATCAAAAACAGACAAAAAATTTAAAATGACCACTCACTATTAATGAAATTAAATCAGTAATCAAAACCTCCCAACAAACAAAAGTCCAGGACCAGATGGCTTTACAGGTGAATTTTACCAAACATTCAAACAATTAACACCTATCCTCAAACTGTTCCAAAAAAGTCAAGAGGCAGGAAAGCTCCCAAGCTCATTTTATGAAGCCACCATTACCCTGATTTTAAGAGCAGACAAAGACGTTACAAAAAGAGAAAATTATATGCCAATACCTCTGATGAACATAGATGCAAAAATCCTTAACAAAATATTAGCAAACCAAATTCAGCAATACATTAAAAAGATCATAAACCACAATCAAGTGGAATTTATTCATGGAATGCAAGTTTGGTTCAATATCTGCAAATCAACTAATGTGATATACCACATAAACAAATCAAAGATAAAAATCATACAATCATATCAATAGATGCAGTAAAAGCATTTGACAAAATCCAGCATCCATTTATGATAAAAACTGTGTGAGCAAAGTGGGAATAGAGGGAACACACCTAAACATACTAAAGGCCATATACGACAAACCCACAGATAACATACTCAATGGTGAAAAGCTGCAAGTGCTTTCTTTAACATCAGGTAAAAGAGAAGAATTCTCAATTTTACCACTTTGATTCAACAGAATTTTGGAAGTCTGAGCCATAGCAATCAGATAAGAAACAAAAGGCACCCAAATTGGAAAGGAAGAAGTAAAATTGTATTATTTACAGATGACATGATACTGTGTTAAAAGAACCCTAAAGATTCCACCAAAAAAACTATTAGAACTGATAAATGAATTCAGTAAAGTAGCAGGATACAAAATTAATATTCAGAAATCAGTTGCATTTTTATACAATAACGAACTGTTAGAAAGAAACATTAATAAAAGAATCCCACTTACAATTGCATAAATTGTTTTTTAAAGCTAGGAATAAATTTAACCAAGGATGTAAAAGACCAATTCTGGGAAAACTATAAGACATTGAAGAAAGAAATTAAAAATACAAATAAATGTCATATACCATGTTCGTGGACAGGAAGAATTAATACAATTAAAATGTCCGTACTACCCAAAGCAATCAATAGATTCAATGGAATCCCTATCAAAATAGAAATGGTATTTTTCACAGAACTGGAACAAATAATCTAAAATATTTATAGAACCACAAAAGGCCCTAAATAGTCACAGCAATCTTAAGAAAGAAAAAATTGGAGCTATCATATTACCTGATATCAAACTATACTAAAGCCTATCATAATCAAAACAGCATGGTACTGGCATGAAAACAGACACATAGATCAATGGAACAGAAGAGAGAGCCCAGATACCGTGTTTCCCTAAAAATAAGACCTAATCAGCTCTAATGCATCTTTTGGAGCAAAAATTAATATAAGTCCCAGTATTATATTAAAGACCCAGTCATTTTTTTTTTGTAGATTTTTTTATTGGGGAAGAGGAACAGGACTTTATTGGGGAACACTGTGTATTTCCAGGACTTTTTCCAAGTCAAGTCGTTGTCCTTTCAATCTTAGTTGTGGAGGGCACAGCTCAGCTCCAGGTCCAGTCACCGTTGTTAGTTTCAGGGGGCACAACTAAGATTGAAAGGACATCCCTTGCGGGAGTCCAACCAGGAACCTTGTGGTTGAGAGGACGTGCTCCAACCAACTGAGCCATCCAGGAACTCAGTGACAGCTCAGCTCAATGTGCCATGTTCAATCTAAGATGCAGGGGGCACAGCCCACCATCACTTGTGGGAGTTGAGGAGTCAAACTGGCAGCCTTGTGGTTGAGAGACCACTGGCCCATGTGGGAATCGAATCGGCAGCCTTCGGCATCAGGAGCACGGAGCTCCAACCACCTGCAACCACCGGGCAGGACTCCCTTGCCCCCAACTCCCCACCCCCAGTCTTATATTATAGTAAAATAAGGCCAGGTCTTATACTAATTTTTGCTCCAAAAGACGCATTAGAGCTGATTGTCTGGCAAGGTCGTATTTTCAGGGAAACACAGTATAAACCCATACCTATAAGGTCACTTAATTTATGACAAAGAAGGCAAGAATATACAGTGGAGTAAAGACAGTCTATTCAATAAATCATGTTAGGAAAACTGGACAGACACACGCAAAAAAAAAAAAGAAGAAGAAAGAGAGAAACTGGACCACCTTCTTACTCCATATGCAAGAATAAACTTAAAATGGATTAAAGACTTAAATGTAAGACCCAAAACAATTAAACTCTTAGAAGAAAGCATAAACAGTAAACTCTCTGACATTGCTCTTAGTAATATTTATTCTGATCTATATCCTCAGGCAAGGCAAACAAAAGGAAAAATAAACAAATGGGACTATATTAAACTAAAAAGTTTTTGCATAGCACAGGAAACCACCAACATGACGAAGAGTGCCTACTGAAAGGGAGAAAATATTTGCCAATGATGTGTTTGGTAAGGGGTTAATATCCAGAATTTATAAAGAACTCATACAACCCAATGCCAAAAACCAAAAAATCCAATTAAAAAGTGAGCAGAGGACCTAAATAGACATTTCTCCACAGAGGACATATAGATGGTCAGTAGACATGTGAAAAGATGCTCAACATTACTAATAATCCGAGAATTGCAAATTAGAACCACAGTGAAATATTACCTCACACCTGTCACAATGGCAACCATTAATAAATCAACAAACAACAAGTGTCGGTTAGGATGCAGACCTAGAGCTTGTATGGATTGACCAACCTAAAGAGTATTATGTTAAGTGAAATAAGTCAGAATGAGAAAGACAAATTTATGACAAAAAAAGCAAGAATATACAGTGGAATAAAGATAGTCTATTCAATAAATGGTGTTTATTGAGTAGACAGTCTCTATGACCATATGATTTCACTTATATATGGAATCTAAAGGATTAAATAAATGAACAAACAAAACAAAAACAGACTCATAGATACAGAGAACAACCTGATGGTTGCCAGCAGGGATGGGGTTAGGGAGCTGAGAGAAAAAGGTGAAGGGATTAAGAAGTACAAATTGGTAGTTACAAAATCATCACAGGATGTAAAGTACAGCATAGAGAATGTAGTCAATAATGTTGCAACAACTATGTACAGTGTGTGGTGGGTATTAGACCAATCGGGGGGATCACTGCATAAATTATATAAATGTCTAACCACTATGCTATACACCTGAAACTAATATAAAATATTACTGAATAGGAACAGTAACTGAAAAAAAAATAATTTGAAAAAGTAAAGAAATGTTCAAAGCTCATACTTTATCAACATGGGTAGTAGAGGCAGCAAGATGTTAGAGAAATGAATAGAGGATGAAATCACAAAATACCCAGAAAAACATGAGGTAATATAAACTACCCAGCATGCTTTCCTAAAGAGTAAATCTTTTCAGGTAAATGTTGCAGAAATTTAAAAAGATATTAGTCCAGCAAAGTGAATCACTAGGTATTAGCAAATCCCATATGTATTTGAAATTTGTGCCATATAGTCTTCTCATAAACAGAAACCCAGTGGAGATGGAGAGAGGCAGGGAGGGGGAAGAGAGTAGGGAGAAAGTCCCGTTACTAATAAGTAATCAAATACCTAATTGAAAAGAATTTGTATTCCTTTAATTTAGCCAATTGCTTGGTTTATAGCTAGTAATCAAAACATTCTTCTGTAGAAAAAGAGAAAGGAGAAAATTTGCTTTCCAGACAGACTCTAAACTGACAAGATAATCTAAAGAAAACTATAATGATTTTAGAAATAAAGAAGAACAAATCTATTAATACATAAAACTCTGTATTAGGGTCATGAATGTTTATAAAAGAAATTTGCTTGGGGAAGGGTTGGAAACCAGAGTATTCATCCAAATTTAGAATTATATAAGCATTAAGATGGACAATATTAAGCTTTTCTTTTGTAGGGCACAGGGGAAAATTACTGTGGGGACAGAGCCAGGAGTGCAGCTTCCAGGCTCTCAGCCTCACATGGAAAGGTGCTGGCTCAGGTAGTAAATGGCCATCAACTGTGATTGGATGGCCATCAGCTGTGGCTAGTTGGCCATCAGCTGTAACCAGTGAGCCATTGGCCACTAATATAACTGCTGTTGCTTCGTTAGCAGCAAATGGGAGCTAGCAAGAAGATGGTGGTTGAGCTAGCAAGCGTGGATTACAGCTTTCAAGCAAGACTGGTGCAGGAAGACCCCTTGTTGGGGTGCTGGCGGATGTTTGCTTCCTGTGTCTCCAACCCAGTCGCCCATGAGACTATAGTGGTATGACTCCCTTATCTATGACTCCATGGGTGTTCCTTTTTGGTCTCACCACATCCTGCATTCTTCTGTGGGGAGTGGGACCAGAGACCCCGCATGCCACCCTGCACAACAATTACATTATGACTTTTGCTTGGGAATTTCCTTTTCTTGATTATATAAAAAAAGAAATTATACTGTGAAGTTCAAGCAGTCTCACAAAGCTTTAGCCACATCTCAATTAAATAGCATAATGAATTGCTTAAGAAACCAGCTAGAAATGAAAATTATGCAAGCAACTTTGATCAAGTTAAGATGTTCTCAAAGTAGAATTTAAAAAAAAATAAAGAAATAGAAAAAATGATTTTTGTTTTTTACCGTTTTGTCATCTTAATTTGAAACTTATACCCAACTTATTAATTATGTAGGCCCTCATTATCTGAGTGAAATATTGTAGCTGTGAGTTTTTGTCTGACCTGCACATTTCCCATCTTCCTAACGGAACAATAGGCCCTTTTTTTCCCCAGGAACCATGTGAATAATGGTATCCACCACTTTCCAGCCAAACAGAGGCGTTTGGCATAATGCTACCTATTAGCCCTATTCTTCGGCCCAGGACGAGACACCTGGCGTAAACAAGGTCTATGGGAATCAGAAATTTTTCAGAATTAGCCTGATACAAAGGGTGCTCAATCAACATTGGTTAAACAAATATCAGGCAACTGAATGAATAAGCTAGTGGAAATAAGCTAGACCTGTTTCTTTCCATTAGGGTATGATGCTAGAAGAATATAATCCTGGCCTGCTCCAGCCATTATCAATTTATTAGAAGAAGCTCCTCATCGATAGATAATAAAGATGCTGAGATTAAAGGAAAGCAGAGATGAACATAACTAAGAGATGAACAGAGAAGGATCTTCATGAAACCCTCCTAGAATTTCTGGTTTTGTTACTAATAAATTTCCTTTTTGCTGAAGTTGATCTGAGTTTCTATCACTTGCCCAAGGAAGCTCATGACAAACACAATAACCTCTGGCAGTGCCTTAACATACCCCCAGAGTACCTAGCAAAAATGGAAGTGATCAAACAAGCAATTGTTATAGATTTAAATAAAATGTATTTCACTCTCGATGTAAATAAAATTCAAAATTGCTATCGGAGAAGAAAAAATATTTGCTCACAGTACACTTTCAATTCATAGTTGCGATTCATATTATTAAGCCTAGTAATATTACTTTACGATAAAATAGATAATATTACGTTCATATTACTGCATATCCTGCATAACATAGAACACTCTAAAAGGCTCGATGTTTACTATTTTATTTTTATGATTTAAGACTGTCACACAGGGTGAGAGGCAGGGTCTCTTCTGGGGTCTCTAGTCCCGCTCCCCACATAAGAACTCAGGATATGGCAAGGCTAAAAAGGAACACCCACGGAGCCATAGGTAAGGGAGTCATACCACTATAGTCTCACTGGCAGCTGGGTTGGAGACAAAGGAGGCAGAAGCCACACGATCCGCAACCCGCCGTCCACTTGTCTCTGACAACCAACCTCACTTGCTAGCTGCAATCCGCTTCTCTGCAATCCGCAATCCACACTCTGCCACGCCACGCCACGCCACCAAGCCACACTTTGCTAGCTTAGCCATGGCAGTTGTATCAGTGGCTAATGGCTAACCGGTAACAGCCGATGACCAACTAGTCACAGCTGATGACCATCTACTACCTGAGCCAGCACCTTTCTATGTGAGGCCGAGGGCCTGGTAAACTGCTCTCTGGGGCTCTGTCTCCAAAAAGACTTTCATATAGTATTAGAAACATTTACAATTTATTAGCAACTTCCTCTTGCACTTCCTTTTTTCTTACTGCTTTAGAAGGCTATTTTAAATTTACCATCAATTGATGAGTTTCATTTTATGCACATTAAATTTCAGAATCATAACCTCAGATTCCCACAAGGTCACAAAGGAGACGTTACTCCATGGTGAGCTTAAGAGTGTCTTAAACTGTAATTCTGATAAAATGAATTCCCCTTATCAGCCTTCAGGAATCAAACCACAACTGTAAATTATTTCTCAAAGTGTAGAAAATGAATAGGAAGAAAACATATTAAGTGTAATTCAATATTTATCTGATAAATATTTATGGAGTCCTGATGATGATAGATTGTTCCAGGTACTAGAGACAAAACTGGAAGATGATGGCAGAAAGACCCTAATATTATAACCAGAGATAATAAAGTAAATAAAAGAATGAGATAATTTTAGATACAAATAACAAAATATGCATAAAATTTAAAAGGTCCTGTATTAGAAAATGGCCTGGTTAGGGAAATCCACTCTGGAAAAATGGTGTCTTAATTGAGATCTGAATGAAAGTTACCAGACATATGAAAACCTGGGAGACAAGTTTTCTAAGCAGAGGAAAGTGATGTGCAAATGTGCTGAAGATGCTGTATGTTTGAAATTCAAGAGAAGCGATGGATACCTGGTGTGACCAGAGTGTGGATAGCAAGAGGGGGAGTGGTAGTGGATGAGGTCAGAGAGCTCTATGGGCACTGGTAAGTTTGGGAAGCCATTGAGGAGTTTTAGCAGGGGGAGGACATGATCTAATTCCCTTTTCAGAAAGGTCACTGGCTCCCGTGGGAAGCTGGACTGTAGGGCTCAAGATCAGAGTCAGGGACACTAGATAGGAAGCTATTATGATAGTCCAGGGGAGACATAATGGCAGCTTGGAAGAAGAAGTTAAAATGAAGAGAAGTGGAATAGTACAGGATCCTTTTGGAAGTAGAGACTATAGAATTTATAGGAGGTAGGTGAGGGAAAATGAGGAATCGAGAAATCTCCTACTATAGCTGACAATGAACTTTAAGAATGTGACTCTAGATAGCATGGAGTACTTGCCAAATCTCCAAATTAAATGAAACTCTTAAACTTTCCCTCATTTTCAAGACATTTAATGTTATAAAGTAAAAATGATTAAGCCAATATGATTAAAAATGTAATTCATGATGTGAGCACCTTTCCTCTGCAAGAAAAATAATCTCCTTTAAAAGAGGTGCATGACTAGGGAGAAGATGACTACGAGAGTTTGCATATTTTAGGTCTTTAAGTTAACTGTCATACAGCCTTAGACAGAAATCCCCTTATCACTCCTTTAGACTTTCTCTCTAGAGCTCAATATGACCTTTAATTATTATCTCTTGCTTTTGTGTATAGATGTTATATCTTATCCAATAGTAGGATTATGCTTCTTTATAGCCTATCATTTAACACATTTTTTTCACAGTAATAGTTCAATAAACATTTTTTCAGCTGACAAATCATTTCCTCTTGGAGAAACGTCTCCCTCATCTTTAGTTTGTTATCCTTTACTCATTCTTCCAGTACAATTAAGCAACAACTCTTAGACAAGCCTTCTCTGCTGCCTTCCATGCTCCCAGAGCATTTCATCCTCACCATTTTTATTGGCTGAGTCTTCACTCTTAGCATTGTGGTTTCTGGGCCACATTGGCAAGGAAGTCAGTCCCTTCCATCAGTAGTAGAACTTCATGTCCCATATTCTAAAAGTGAACACCTCAACTAACAAAGAGAATCTTAATGTTTTACTCCCCTGGGCAAACACTGAAGTCCCTTCATAGATCTTGAATGTTTTATTTTTTGGAATAAATTCTATACCCCTTTAATATATTCTTAATGTTTTACTATACAACAATTGTGACCAGTATATATTTCAAGTGCTGTATTTCATATTCAGAACTCCAATGGTATGTCTTTCAAATAGCCTAAACCTCACTTTAGGAATGATAGAATCTACTTTCCCTCTGCTACTGACGATTCGCCATATCTCATCTTCCCTCCCCATGTGCATGAGGCACCTCCTTTCCTGAAGAGACAAATCTGGAAGAGGGTCTTTTATTATTAAGTATAAGAGGCAGCCTGGAATTTGATGTGTTTAAGAAACAGTCTGTGGTATTTCCCAGAACCTGGCATGGTGGGTACTCTCCTCCTTCCTTCTTGCAATGCATTTCTACAAACAGTCAAATCTTCTTAAATTTTGTGATGTTTTTCACAATATCACATCTCTCTTCCTACTAAATGATAAGCTTCTAGACCAGTGCTGATAACCACCACAAGGGGTTTGGAAAATATTTGTTTAATAAATTATCACATACACTTAATTAATAAACAAATCAATGGATAAATTAATAGCTGCTTTGACGGCTAAGATCTGACTTTGAGGGCAGTCTTATTTGGGCCAACTGTTTTTTAACTTTCCATTCAGTCAGATTTGCATTACAAAGCCTCCTTTGTGCAAATACTCCAGGGCAACTGTGCAAAGTCATTTTAAAAGTAAATGCCATCTAATAGTAATAAGATAAGCAACAGGAAATAAGCTTGTAGTTTATCCCAGATAATAAGAGGAAGTTTTTCCCTGAAGTATAAATACATACAAGAATTTAAAGCTCCCTTCTAGACACCAGAGGCATGTGAGTAGCAAAGCCAACTAGGAAAAAGAGAGTGACTGGTGCATATTGGTAAGATTAAATGAGTAGGAAATCCTTGATATGGTGAACAAGGACCTTAGAAGATGTTGCTATTTTTCCCATTAGATTTTCTTCCCAGAAGATACTTATATCCGTATTTAATCTAAGGGAGAAATAAATTTAAAGTTATATTTTTATAACTTTATATTTTAGCAATCATACTGTAACCTGCTAAAATAACTAAAGCAGTCCAGGATCTCTACTCCAGAGTCTAGAAAGGCTTCACATGTTCTAACCTGTTGCATCCAGCGCAACACAGGCAGTGAGCAAACAAGAAGGGGCGGTGAAGGGTTAAGAAAGAAACTAAAATCAAGAAAGTTATGAAACAGGGGGCCAAGGGTCTCACAGCCTCAAAGGACTGAAAGTCCCGAATCGGGCCACCTTGTGGCTTTTATTGATGCACACACAAGAAAGCAACATTGTTTTCTCCACGGTCTGTGAATTTCATACTTTATACTAGGAAATTGATTCGAACTAATCACCCTTGCCTGCAAACAGTGGAACCATAAGTACCTCTCCAAGGAACAAAATCTTTATGCTGAAACTTACTGATATGAATAGATAGAGAACTGATGTTCACACATCATTGAATCTCTTCTCAAACAGGTTGTGGGAAGGAATGCAGCCACAAAGGCAGAAGCTCTCCTTAGCGGGGGAAGGTGGGAGTCTATACCCACCTCTATCAACCCTGTGGATTCTCCTGTTGGTAAACCCACATGGCTGCGCCTGGCTTCGGTTGTTACCCCCCACCCCCCGTGGGGTATCTTACCCATGACTGGCTGACCAGCCATCCCCTGGGGCCAAACAGGAAGACATAAGGTGTAAGCACAAAGGTGAAGCAAAGTCCCTGACAGGATGAGTCTCACAGACTCTCCTTTCGTTAGAGGTAGGTACGAGGGTAGGTTGCTGCATGACAATGTTAACCAAAAAAGAAACAGAAAGAACATCCTGACCTAACAGAACAACTGCAAATCTGGCTGGGAATGAAAGAAAAGAGGTCCTACAAGGCCCCCACTCAAATGACAGTTTCCAGTGAATTTTGAAATGTATTTTATTGGATCAAGAAACTAAGTACTAAAAAAAAAGAGTCAATTAGTCATCAAACAAGACCTGTGTGTCCTAGATCTTCCACAGCATCTTCCTGCTATGCCAGTAAAGCCATCACCAGCTCTATGACAGTTTTACTCGTAAACAAGAACACTAGATTAAGAGTCAAAAGAGCTGGATTCTAAGTCTGCAACTCAGTAGACAGTTGACCTTAGCCAAATCATCCACTTCTATGGGACTCATTTTGCTTACCTCGATTAAAAATACCACTGATATCAACATCCCAGGATTACAGGAATATACATAATATATAAGCACAATAAGCAATAGCCTCGACAGTGTGTGCAGATAGGCCCTCTGTCTCCCCAATCCTCTCTCCCACATCCTTAAATTTTGATATTATGTAAATAAAAAAGCTTATGTGTAAAATTATAAACTTTAAATTCCAGGAAACATAAATCATTGACTAATTAATAATATGGTGTAACTACTGGTATCACATTTTCCCTGAATATATCCAATGTAGTCCCTCCCCTGTCAGAGAGCCCCGGTAAAGAATGAACTAACTTGGACCCACCACTGTGAGTGAAAGAAAATCGTGTACCGGGCCAGAAAGAAAATATTAGAATCAATCTGAGAAAGAATATCAAAAATCAAGCTGGGATATTGTGTCTAAAATTGTTCCTTCAAGCTGGTAGTACTAAGGATGTTCATGGCGTAATATTGAGAATTAGTGATCCCAGCTCTGCCATTGGTGCCTCCTGGACACTAGGGGTCGCCAGCAATGCCTTGATCTATAAAATATGGGTTTGTTTTAAAGTCAACTCTACTTATTTAAGGACAGGAATTATTTTGCTTTTATAGAGCCACTGTAATTTTGCCATCAAATTATTTCTTTGGAATACAGAAGGACAAGATGGAAGTTCTATTCTCTGGAAAGAAAACTAAAACAAAACACAAATTCAACAATTAAAAATCAGATATTCTGAGCATGACTGCCCTTAAAAACTCATTGTTAATCAGTGCATTGAAATAGAGTGCCCTAGGAGTATGATATCTGCGGGTAACGTACACATTTATTTATTTTTAAACTTGATATTCTGTAATTATTTATTCCCATTTGTCTCAGACATGGGCCAAAAATCTTTAATATGCCTTTTCTTTTGTCCCAAGTGGTAGGGCCAGATTTGTAAGACTGGCAGCACATTTGTAAGACAAAGTGGTGCTGCTGTACTTCTTGTTTTTTTCCCTCTAAATGTGTATGTTTATGTGCGAGTGTGTGCATGTGTGTGTATGTATGAGTGTACATTATATGTATATAACTATTTGATACATGTAAAAGTAAATAGCACATATGTAAATATTGAAGAGTCTTAATGGAAAAAATAAACTCAGCACCAACTGGAATATACCTCTACACTGTTGGCTTCTTTCCAAATCAAATGGCCTGTTTTCATCTATGAGTCGCTACTGTGAACATTGCATTTATCACTTCATTGTTTTTTAAAACATAATTTTCATCACACAGATATGCACTTAACAGTATATATTTTAGATGTATTATTCTGGAGTTTTATTAAAATTATGTCATCCTGTGTGGATTGTGTGTGTGTGTGACTTTTCTTTTAACAAGATGTTTCTATGATTCACTGATTTATTTCCATTTAGGTGTCATTCACTCTAATTAAATACCACACTGTATTTAATTGCTATTTTATTATAGGACATTGGGGCTGTTTTCCACTTTTTGTTCTTATAATCAATTAACAATACTGCTATGAACATTCTTGCATATGCCCCTTAGGACACAAAGGTAAAAGTTTTTCTAGGGCATATACCTAGGAGAAGAATTTCTGGATCATAGATTGTGTGCATCTTTGACTTCCAAGAAAATACTAAATTGTTTTCAAATTTGTGGTTCCACTTTATACTCCTGCTAACAAGGAGTTCTCATTGCTCCAAACCCTTACTCAGTACCTATTGTCAGCTAGGTACCAATAAAAAATTTGAGGTACATAGAGATTAAGTAAAATGTAAAATCATGCAACTATGCTCTTTAAGCATTCTTAGTTTTCATATTATCCAGCCAGCTCACCAGGAGAGGAGACTAGACCGAGATTAATGTGAAACCCTAAGTGAAAGTTGACAATCAATTCCCGTAATCCTTGTGGTGCTAGTTAGGAGTCTGGATGGGGTCCAAACACACTGGAGAAGAGAGCATGAATGTAGAGTGCAGAGTCGTGTACTGTACGCTACGAGGAACACAGGAGAAATATAATACCTGGTTTCTACCCTCCAACGTTTTACATTCTGAAGGTAAGCTTAGATATTCACCTAAAACAATCAAATAGTAATTCAACCCAATATGCATTTATTTCATTCAATTCAATAAACATTTGCTTGAGCTTACTCCATGTTACAAACTGACTATAGACGCCAAAATCAGGATCTGTATTCAAGAAGAACAAAGATGAGGGAGGTATGGGACCTCCAGTTTGAAGGACCTCAAGGTTTCAGGGGAAAACCAGGCTTGTAAAACACCAGTTAAAATTTCAATGGGGTCTTTACACTCAGGCTCAAGAGGAAGATATGACTGACCTTTCCTAGGAGCCCAAAAAGAATGCTTGCCAGGGAAGGTCATGCTTAAGTAAAATCTCAAAGGACACATCTTTAATATTTCTATGACTGGAACATTTCTTATTTGAGAATATAAATTTTCATCCCTAAATAAAACCATTGATTGTGTTTGGCATTACCTTACATAACAGATATGCAAACCTCAGAGTGTAATCCATTCATGGACACAATTAAGCTTTAGATGTTGCAAATCTGTCTAACTTGGAGCATAGCATTTGGAAAATCAATTTAGTGAAAGGCCAGCTGCCAGGGCAATGGTCACATGTATTTTCACATCAGCACCCTCCTGCTGGCTAATACAAAAGCTGTGTCAATGACTAGATCAATGCCCTGAATAAAGAGATTTCTCAAGTTTAATCCCTTGCAATGCCTTATTTATACACATTTCAAGAATCTAAAGATTTGGAAATATATGGTGGGTTCTTGTCATTATATCTTTGAAATAAGGATCCAAAAGTTTGACATGTGCATCAGTAGTGCTCCACTTTGGATGCATTCTTTCTTTCAACAGAGCCTTTCCAGACATCCACTCAATGCCAGATACTGTTCTGGGCGAGGAATTGACAGCAGTTCACAAGGCAAGCAAGGCTCTCCGTTTAGGAAGGCTCCATTCTAGTGGAGAATGACTGACAATAACTATGTAAGAAATAAATAAGCTAATTTTAGGTGATAATTAGAAGACAGATAAGAGCTATGAAGAAAACAAATAAAACAAAGTGGTGGGTTAGAGAATAAATTAGAGGCTGTAGGAGGAAGTTATTTTAGGTACGGTAGCCCCAAAAGACCTCTCTGAAACTATGACATTTTTATCCAAGACTAGAATGATGAAAAAGTACCAACCATGAAAAATCTAGTGAAGAGAATTCCAGGCGGTAGAAACAGCAAGTGTAAAGACTATGAGACAGAGGTGATCTTGGAGTGCTTGAGGGACAGGAGAAAATGAGAGTGACTGGAGAAGGGTGAGAAAGAATGAGAGGTCAAAAGATGAGGCCAGGGACCATGGCTATAGACAGATCATAGAGGATCTTAAAAAACATGGTAAGAAGTTTGGCTCTTTTTTTAATTGGAAAGCCATTGGAGAATAATGAAGTGCTTAGATTTAAACTTTTAAAATATTGTTCCAGCTACTGTAAAGAGAATGGACTAAAAGAGGAAAGAGTGAAAGCAGGAAACTCAATTAAGAGGCGAACGTAATTGGGCAAATAAGACATGATGGTGGGTCAGACTAGAAGCTGGTGAGATATAATCATATTCATGATGCATGATTTTGGAAATAGAGCTAGCAACGTACTTGTAAATTAGGGTTTTGGTTTAGGGGATTGATCAAAATAAAACCCAGAAAAAAACTAAAAATTAGAAGATAGAAAAACAGAGTTATCTTTTGCCATGTTAAGTCTGTAATGCCTATTGCATGAATAAATGAAGATGTTAAATAAGCTTCTAAAAATATAATTCTAGAAATCAGAGGAAAGATATAGAAAAGGAGATTTATATTTGTGAGTTATCCTCATACAGCTAGTATATGAATCTGTGGAATTTAATATCATGAGAGAAAAAGCATAGAGAAAGGCAAGGGTGACACACATAGACATTTAAAGGTCTGGCAGCGGAGAAGAGAAGCAAGGGAGATTGAGAAAGAACGTCAGTGAAGTAGCAGGAAACCAAGTAACTGTGATATCGTGAAGGCCTAGAGGAGAATTTCAAAAAAGGAGCATTTTGTTAGTGGTTGCTGTGAGGTCACAAAAAATTAGGACAGATAACTGACTCCAGGATGTGGTGAATTAGTGGCATATGATGACCTTGATAAGAACATTTCAGAAGTTTGGTGGCAATGAAAACCTGATTAATGGCATATGTTAGCTAGCTATTATTGCAACAAGTCACCACAAAATTCAGTGGCTTAAAACAACAACTATTATTTCTCACAAGTGTATGGGTTAACTTGGTGGCTCTGCTAACCCGATCACTCTCAGCTACTCTCAGCTGGGTTAGCTCATGCAACTACAATTAACCAGTGGGTAGCCAAGGAGTCAGATGCTCTAGAACAGCCTCAACTGGAATAATGGCTCATCACTATTTTGCAGGGTCTCTCAGCCTCCCAAAGAACAGTCCTGGCTTATTTTCCGAATGGTAGCAGGGTTCCAAGAGAAAGGACAGAAAAGCACAAGGCTTCCTGAAACCTTGCCTGAAAATGAACAGACCATCAATTCTCTCACATCCTATTGGCAAAAGCAAGTCCAAGTCCATCCTAGGATCAGTTGGGGAGGACTACAAAGTTAGAGACCAACGGACATGAATACAAGGAGGCTATACATGAGAGCCCGAAATGTAATTAAGTTACCCTGTATGGGCAAGAGGGTTGAGAACAGGAAGAGAGTGATAGAGACAGCCACACTATTTTAAAGAATTCTGCTATTAAAAGTATCAGATAGCTAGGTGTCAAACTAGAGATGTTGTATAGTCAAGAACTCTATTTTGTTTGCGTACTAGATTTTTGTTTTTTAAGATGGGATATGAAAGGGTATATTGAAATGATTCAAGAGAGAGAAAGAGAGAGAGTTGAGAGAAAAGGATACCTGTGCGAACAAAGTCAATACGCAAATAGGCAAAAATCAGAGGGGCAGCCCTTACACAGCAGCAAGGATGTGTCTTAAGTACAACAGAAGGGAAGGGTGAGCATGTGCATACCTGGTCACCCTTGCATTAAACTGGATGTTAATTTCTAATTCTTAGGGATTAAGAAAACTGTATCAGCTCAGGGAAATGTTTATTTTTTTAATAAAAGGACTTTCTTACAAATCAAAATACACAGAGAACTGTTCATACCAGGGGAATTGACTTCAGCTGTGAAATAAAGCTGTTAAGAGACAAGACAAAATAAGTTCAGAAGAGGAATTACCTGGGATCAATGTCTTGATTCCAGAAATCAAAATATTCCACAATGACTTTCAAACCTAGTGATGTAAAATGTGTCCATAGAGAAGTCACTCTCTAATGTAAAAGACTGGTTTGGATCCACTGTACAAATTTGCATTATTACTATACCCCTAGAGTGTTACATTTGGAATGTGCAATATTGCAACATCCTTTATTTCACTAATCACTTGAGGAATTGAAATAGCCATTCACTTAAAGATTGCTTAAAGTTACAAACCACTACATGCATGAAAAATTCATCAGCTCACTATCGAGATGCACTGAGCTAATTGCCCATGACTTGGGTCAAATGTCTTTGAGCGCTTAATACCATTTAGGCAAATTAGTGCAGAAGGAGGTGACTGAGAGTGAAAATGTCACAAAAGTAAACTTTAAAAATCTGAATTTATTATACAGTTTCTACGAAATTTTAGACATTACATTGCAGATTGAGGAGGAACTGTGTGGTTGACAGTGAACATAACATGTTTAATGAGTGTCTCAAAACCCAAAGTCCTCTTTCATTCAAACTGGTTCTGATTTCACTGGGAATTCAGGCTGACTAACTATCTAAAAAATCAACTTTTTATGTCAATTGTTAGGTCTTCAGTTTTCATATTAGTTGAAGCCAATACAGCATGATCCCTAGGTCAAGAACAGAAGCTTCCTAATTTCAAAAGGCTTCCTGTAAATCCTCCCTATATATGATTTCAACCCAGCTAGATTGCCTCAGGCTGCCTGTAAGAATCCTAACATGAAAGGTCATGAGCAATTAAACACAGGATGGGCTTCTTTAAGGCCTTCTTGGCTTCCATTTTCCATTAAAGAAAACATTCCAAAACCAAAACTTTTCCAATATTCTTCATCTGATTCTAGGAATGCCTAATTGTGCTGAATCTATCACACAGAGAGGGATGAGCAAGTAAGAGATATATAAAATCATATATATATGCATATACACATATATATGCATATATATATGTATATATATATATATATATATATATCTGACAAAATCATCGCAAACAGACCAATCAACAACCAGTAACAATACTGTATGTCAACCATAATTAAAAAACAAATTTTTAAAAATATATTTAATGTCATTTAAAAACAAACAAACAAACAATCAGGAGCACACAGAATGATGAAAAAGACACAGCTGAACAGACCAGAGGCAGATAAGTAATAAGACAAGTTTATTCATTTTGAGAAAAATTTATTGGGTAACTACCATGAGTCAGACATGGTTTAAAATCAGAAATGGGGAAGGGGTACAGGGCAAGGTAGATATGTTGACTCTTCAACAACACAGGTTTGAACTGTGTGGGTCCACTTAAACATGGATTTTTTTTCAATAAATATGGTAAATGTATTTCCTCTTCCTTATGATTTTAATAACATTTTCTTTTCTCTAGCTTACTTTATTGTAAAAATACAGTACATAATATAACATACAAAATATGTGTTAATCAACTGTATCAGTAAGGATTCTGATCAACAGCAGGCTGTTAGTTAAGTTTCAGGAGAGTCAAACGTTATATGTGGGTTTTCCACTACGTGGGAGATCAGTGCCCCTAACCTCCACTTATACCGGGATCAACTGTAGTGTTAATGTAATGCAATGGTAAGGCTATCCACGGGATTCCATGGATGCTCATAGAGGGGCACTTCATTAAGTCTGGGGCACCAGAGGATGTATGCTGGCAGGTACCATATATTTTCTGAGCTGTATCTTAAAGGGATGGATAAAAACTAAGAAGTAAAAATAGAAGAAGAAGATCTTAAGGAGAGGCAAAGCAGAGGTCCAAGGCCAGGAAATATCATAATTCTATAGAGGAAGCATAAGCAGTAAGGTAAGAGTGGTTAACAGACAAGGTCATGGAGAGCATTGTTGGCTAACTCTGAGTCAGTAGTTATCATAACCACATCCATATCTACAGATTATAGATGAAAACTGGTAACCTATCAGGTTGAAATAGCTTGTTCTTTAGTCAAATCAAATACCATGAAGGCAAAACTACTAATCTCCATATTCAGCTTTTGCTATCATGAAAATCAGACTAAAGACATTTGACAACCTCAGTTGAAATTTCTCCTCACCAATGAAACCTAGTATTTGTGCTTCAACTCTTCCTTAAAACTTTTCCACTAACCTTTGGTTATTTTGAGGCAATTAATTAATTAAAGCAGTTTAGGATATTATTAACTGAGAGAATGAATTTTTAGGGTCAGGATTTTGATAATTTGAGTGGTACTGGGAATACTAATATTGAAATACATCGAATAGGGCCCGGCCCGGTGGCTCAGGTGGTTAGAGCTCCATGCTCCTAACTCCGAAGGCTGCTGGTTCGATTCCCACATGGGCCAGTGGGCTCTCAACCACAAGGTTGCCAGTTCAATTCCTCAACTCCCGCAAGGGATGGTGGGCAGCGCCTCCTGCAACTAACAATGGCAACTGGACCTGGAGCTGAGCTGCACCCTCCACAACTAAGATTGAAAGGACAACAACTTGACAGGAGAAAAGTCTTGGAAGTACACACTGTTCCCCAGTAAAAGTCCCGTTCCCCTTCCCAAATAAAACCTTTAAAAAAAAAAAGAAAAAGAAAAAAGGGAAATACATCGAATAAGCTGTTTACTATTGCTGTTCTATTATGGTAAAACTCTACATAAAGTGCAGCCTACAAATATTTGAGCCAATATTTCATGAGATCCTATGTATGAAAAAAGAATCTTCCTGGACTATAAAAACAATCCAATGCTTTGCTTGGAAGATAGAATTTAAATAGCAGAACTTATTACACAACCTGAAATCTAGTGCATCTCTGGAAAGCTTTAGAAGATGTAGCTCACACATATTTTTTAGTTCTCCTGGGTAGCAGGATAAGCTTAATCTTTTTTTTTTTTTGAAATTTCTGCGTATATGTCATCATGTTAAATATCATTGGCCAAGTGCTACTCCTGTAGTTCTTATAAAACCAAATTCCTAGTAGTAATTAAAAAGACAACTACCCATGTTACAGCTGTAAGACTGGCTCTCTGATAGGAAAGGAAACATCTCACAAAGGTTCAGATCAAATCCTTAATGGGCTTTCAATTTGCTGTGGAAGAGATCTATTCCAAACATAAACACAACCCTCCAGAGATAGTCTTTTTATGCTGCTCTTAAATGTCTGATCGGTGTTCAGCATCAGCTATGAACTTGTGAACCCAGAAAGGATTTAGGGGTACTTACAAGTGCAGCACCATATAACACAGCACACACACACACACACACACACACACACACACACACACACACACACACACCCCTAGTGCAGACATAGTCATTGCACTATCACTGCTGTAAAACCCACCTGTATAGTATCAAAGGTCCTAAAACAAATATATTTTTACAATTTACAACTGAAAAAAATAACTATGAAATGGATTAGAGTGACTCTACAAAATCAAAGTTAGCCACATTTTAACACAAAAACATTTAGGAACTGAATGGCATGCTATTTTATACTGTTGAATTTTTTAGTTAGATATGTTTTTTATTGCCTTCATTTAAGAACCCTACATAACAAATATATTCCTCCGTAGTATAAATTCTTCATAATGTTGATATTTTTAAAAATCATTCCAATTTTGAAAGTGCTGGCTGGAATCTTTTATTAGTCCTTGGGGACTAGTAATTTCACACTTCCCAACCAGGCATTTAAATTCTCATACTTAAATAAAGGCAAATCTCTATTTATGTAGTATAAGGTCTTGAAGAAGTCTTTAAAGACATAATGTCTTAATAAGTTACAATGTAGTAAATAAATGGGGAGTTGGCAAGTTAAGTAAAGTATATACGAAATCCTTTAATATGGTGAATCTTTTGGTAAGTTGAAAACAGAAGATCCTTTAATATATTTTTTTGTAAATTAATATTTTACATATAAGATTTTCTTAAACTGGGACAGATATGTACACCTTATTTCTGAGGAAGAAACCATTCTTATTGCATGAGTTGGGACTTTGGGACTTTGGTGAGATTGCTGAGTAGGTTGCTTAAAAAAAAAAAAAAATCACTCCCATGATGGGTAACCAGATTATTGCCCACACTCCTCCCTTTTGTTATCTCAAATATCCATGCATCAGGAATCATTTTTAGCTGTGAACAACAGAACCCAGTCCATCCAAGATATACTGAAAAATATATTGAAAGTTATATATACAAGGTCTGATTATTCACGATGAATGTGTACCAACTGGACAAACAGTTAACCAAGTTTACTATTTGAAAGTGCTGAAAAGGCTGCGTGAAAAAGTTAGATGAACTGAACTTTTTGCCAACAATTCATGGCTCTTGCATCACGACAAAGCACCAGCTCACACGGCACTGTCTGTGAGGGGTTTTTTAGCCAGCAAACAAATAACTGTATTGGAGCACCCTCCCTACTCTCCTGATCTGGCCCCCAATTACTTCTTTTTTTACCCAAAGATAAAGGAAATATTGAAAGGAAGATATTTTGATGATACTCAGGACATCAGGGGTACTCGTACGATGACAGCTCTGATGGCCATTCCAGAAAAAGAGTTCCCAAATTGCTTTGAAGTGTGAACTAGGAGCTGGTGTCAGTGCATAGCTTCCCAAGGGGAGTACTCCAAAGGTGACTGTAGTGATATTCAGCAATGAGGTATGTAGTACTTTTTCTAGGATGTTCGTGAACTTAATTGTCTGACCTTGTGTATTCTTATAAATTATCAGGGAAGGCTTGACACATCTGGCTTGCAAACGACACACCCAGAAAGAATAGTCCAATACCACTGAGAAAATGCTCCAGTAAAGACTGTTACCACCATAGCCCTATAGTTTGTACTGACAACCCAGAGCATAGAGCTATACCTCCAGAACGTGTGTGTATGTGTGTGTGTGTGTGTGTGTGTGTGTGTGTGAGAGAGAGAGAGAGAGAGAGAGAGAGAGAGAGAGAGAGAGAGAGAGAGAGAGAGAGAAGAGAGAGAGAGAGAGAGAGAGAGAAAGAGAGAGAGAGAGAGCTTTTCACGTCACTCTCTTCTGAACTGAATCCCAACTGGGTTGTCTCCAACCTGCATTCTAGTTCTAATGGAAATTAGGAAAACTTTTCTGTCTTCTACCTTAGAATTATATATCATAAGGTGACAAATTTTAACAGGGGTATTCATAAGGTACTAGAAAGACCATAAACAAGAAAAATGTTCACTGTAGTCTCTACCTAGCATCAATATACTCCATTTTTCTATGCTTAAATTCCCAAGCATTAACAACCACCACAACAAATATTTATACCTAATATAATACAACTATTCTTTTTTTTAAAAAGATTTTATTGGGGAAGGGGAACAGGACTTTTTTGGGGAACAGTGTGTACTTCCAGGACCTTTTTTTTTTTCCAAGTCAAGTTGTTGTTCTTTCAATCTTAGTTGTGGCGGGCACAGCTCAGCTCCAGGTCCAGTTGCCGTTGCTAGTTGCAGGGGGTGCAGTCCACCATCCCTTGCGGAAGTCGAGGAATCGAACTGGCAACTCTGTGGTTGAGAGGATGCACTCCAACCAACTGAGTCACTCGGGAGCCCAGCGGCAGCTCAGCTCAAGGTGCCGTATTCAATCTTAGTTACAGGAGGCGCTGCCCACCATCCCTTGCAGGACTCGAGGAATTGAACAGGCAACCTTGTGGTTGAGAGCCCACTGGCCCATGTGGGAATCAAACCAGCAGCCTTCAGAGTTAGGAGCATGCAGCTCTAACTGCCTGAGCCACTGGGCCGGCCCCACAACTATTCTTTTTAAAAATGAAAATGCACCCATTCTCTCCCTGAATTGGGGACTACCCAAGAAGTGATTGGTTACGGCGTCAGCTCCAAGTCTAGAACCAACTGACTTTATCCTAATAGTCTGGAATGAGGGATAAAATGGAGACATCAACCATCACCATTGGGTAAAGTGAAATTAAATAGGTAAAATAATAAGTGAACCATAGAAGTAAATTAGTTAACACAAAATTCCTAAATATTTAACAATCAGCTCTTATGAGCGAAGATTTTTATTTTTTTTCCTGTTGCAAGAAAACTGAGCATTCATTCAATAGTGATGTTAGTTAAATAGGGCTTAGGGGACATCACCATGGTCTGCCACCATGACCACTTTATTTAATATCACATTGAGTAAGCACTGGTTTGTCTTGGAAAAGGCTACAGACAAAATGTTTATCATGTATATCTGCTTATCATGGGCTTCTTCTATAATGGAGGGTATTTGCTAGATATTCAAATATTTTCACAGTACCTAAACTGAAAGACTAATCCCCATATTTCTCTCTCAGATCTTATTTTCATGCATTTTCTTGTCTGTTCATTCCAAGCTCCTGGATTATTGAGACAAAGCTTTAGCATCTCCCATGAATCATTGTAAATGCATACCTCAAGCATTTGTCCTTCTAAACAAAATTAACATGGGGCATATTCTTCAACCAGCTATCCACTGAGAAGATTTCCTTTCCCCCAAATCTTCAGAACTTCCTCCAAGTGAGGCTATAATGCTGCAATAGTTCATTTTCAGCTAAGACCAGTATAGTATTAATAAATCCACTTTTAACTTTTGCCTGCTTCAGTGAAAGGTCACTATATTACAATAAAGGAGTGCTAAGGATGTAAGCTACCTGCTAATGGAATGTACATCCAATAAAGGGTTAACACCCAAAATATATAAAGGACTCATACAACTTAACACACACACACAAAAAGATCCAATTAAAAAATGGGCAGAGGACCTGAATAGATATTTCTCCAAAAAGGATATTCATATGGCCAATAGATATATGAAAAGATGCTCAACGTCACTAATCATCAGAGAAATGCAGATTAAAACCACAATGAGATATCACTTCACACCTGTCAGAATGGCCATCACCCATAAATCAACCAATAAGTGTTGGCAAGGATGTGGAGAAAAGGGAACCATCATGTACTGTTGGTGGGATTGCAAATTGGTACAGCCACTATGGAAAACAGTATGGAGGTTCCTTAAACATTAAAAACAGAACTACCCAGCAATTTCACTTCTAGGTATTTACCCGAAGAAATCCAAAACACTAATTTGAAAAGCTATATGCACCCCTATGTTCACTGCAGCACTATTTACAATAAGTAAGATATGGAAGCAACCTAAGTGTCTATCAGTAGACAATTGGGTAAAGGAGAGATGGTACATATACACAATGGAAAATTATCCATCCATAAATATAAATGAAATCTTACCATTTGCCACAACATGGATGTGGCAAATACCCAGAGGGTGTTATACTAAGTAAAATATGTCAGACAGAGAAAGACAAATACCATGTGATTTCACTTATATGTGGAATCTAAATAACAAAGTAAATGAACAAAGAAACCAGGAAAAACAAAGTGTCCTGGTTTAGATAATAAATTATATACTCACCCTACATATACACTACTTATACTCGGTAATAAAGTGCTGCTGGGAATGCCTGACTACTTCTTGGTATATTGGCTCACCAAATTATACAAATTCATCATAATGGGCACCTTCACCATGGGTAATGGTCAGCTGCTTAAACTCTACTAGAACCTATTAACAAGAAGAGACTAGTTTCTTGTCAAAGAAGACTTGACTTTGCTCCAAAACTCTAGAGATCCCTGCTATGATTCTCCCAACAGTGATTTGCTACACATACTTCAAATAGCACTGTATCCACTCCATCATAAGAGCAAATGATAGAATAAATTATACTGTAGTTTGTCTCTGCTTGAGAGGCTTCCCTTGATCTAGGAACCTCTCAAGTCTGGCAGTCTTTTCAGTTATAGGGTGAATTATTCAGAAGCTCACTCCCAAATACAGTAGGCATTTCTCTAATATCCAAATAGGTTCATCAAACTTGTGCCTCTTTATTAGTCTTATGGAAGATAAAGGGCACAATGTGTCCTTTATTTGGCAGGGAATATCTTAGCACATCTCTCAATAGTAGATCCATTAAAAGGTAAATGGAGCTGAAGGCCCCCATATTTTCATGCATTTCATCAGCCTTCCTCTGGTACCGTATACCAAAGCACCAGAATAATCGCTACTCCCAGATCTCCCACTCTTTTCAGCATTAATGTAGTAAAATAGACAATGTCCTATGAAATGGTGAGAATATCAGTGTGCCTGAAGACTGTATTTTTTTTCCATGAATTAAAGAGTTAAAATGGCCCTGAGACAAGATGAGGAAAATGTATTGTTCTCCCTATAAGGTCAAAGAAAACTGCTTCTGTTGTTCTCTGTATATTGAAATAGATAAAAATCAAGAGCTAGATAATAGATGCTACAGACTGTCTTCAGTTGTTCCAATAAAGAGATAACCCCTGGAACAGTAACTGAAATTATAATAGTCGCTATATGAATAAGCTAATGAAGTCAAGTCACATTTTTCAAGACCAATATGCCTTTTGAATGGCCAAGCAGGTAAGTTAAATGAGGTTTCCATTGACTAGTATTGGCTTAAAGTCAGTGTCCAAGGCACTGGACACAGTTACTCAAATAAATGAATACAAGTTTACGGAAAGTTAGGTGGAAGATTTAGCTAGTCTTATGATATATCACAAAACTTTCCCTGAAGTAGACCACACCTCTTCTTCTTTCTTTTTTTTTTTTTTTTTGTATATCTGTTTCTGTTAATTGACTTCGTTCTTGGAATTGAAGAATCCCCATGACTCTACATCGTGGTGGTCCAAGACAAGCCTCTTTTTACCAGACCTAGAATCTATATTTCTTCATTTGTTTGGTTTTGGTCTTCCAGTTTAAGTGAGATTTTAGTAAGCTACCTATCTATTTCAACCCCAGTGACCCCATAATCAATTGGGTATCCCCAAATATGCAAGCATATCATATAATTCTGATTGATTCTACCTCTGCTGCCTGTGATAGAAACCATGACCACTTCTGTTACTCTAGGATCCATCACTGGCATTGAAATCATAGGGCCCATTTCAATCGTGCCATGACCATTAGGCAATTTATTTAAACTCTCTGTTAAAACTACTGGTATTTTCTGTGGCTGCTACTTCCTGCACTTGCTACTTCCGTAACACCTTACAGTTACCGTGAGGGAAATGAGTTAAAACATGTTAAGTATTTGGCACAAAGTAAGAGTTTAATGTCTCCTATTATTATTATGTTTTCCTTTGTTTTTTTCATAATAATTCAAATATATGACTGTATAGCACTCTATGTAAACTGCAGAGATTCTATCCATCTTGTTTAGTTTAATATGAACTATTTTGTTACTAAATAACTTTTTTTCTTTGTCCACCTTGCTATTACTGTCTGCACAGTTGAGGCCCTAGACCACAGGAAGTCCTTTTGTTTCCAATTTACTTCATGTTTATGTGTAGGGTCAAACAACTCATTTCTCCCAGAATTCATTGGTAATTGTCTTTGGTTTTCACTAAACTGGGCAGATCTAAGAAATTCACTGGAGATGTCATAAAGCACCATGGCTTTGAAATGATCGAACCGAGTTCAACTCCTGGTTCTACCCTTTGTTAACTGTTGTTCATTTAGCAAGTTTCTTAAACTCAACTTTATCATGTGAGGATTGAATTTTATTATTGTAAAATGCCTGGCAAAGAACTACTTAATAAATGGTGACACTTAACACTATTAGTAATAGGATTACTAACATCAACACAAAATCACTTTTGTTATTTATGATACATACAGTTATAGTGAGAGTCCTTTAAAACAAATTATAAATAATCAGCAACGGGAAGGTGAAACCAACAGTTTTGGAGTATTACCTTTGGTGGCTTTAGATCACAAATAAAGATGTCTTAGTCCACAGCAGTAATTGATGATCTTTATTCACAAAGGGAGAAAACGATATATTTCACTCACACCTCAGTAGATCTGAGTTATGGAGGCATTTATTATTTTAAGAGTACCTCCCACTCCTCACCACCATCCATTACGTGTTTTTTCACCTTGCACCCTTGACAATGTGAAAAGTGCAAATATAGTTTCTAAATACCACACAGCAATTAGAGTAATGATCTTTCCTTGTACCAGGCATTGGACGGCTCCCCACATTATCTCATTTCGGCTGGTTAGGAAGGCTTGCCACAGGGTGCTACTTAAAAAGGTTCTTTCCTATGAAAGCTACTGAAAGAAATTGTCTGCTGAAAAATACCACTAGAAATTGAGCTTGCATCTGTTTTGCCAAAAATGTTAAATTCTCTCAACAGTTTTTTGAATTCTATTCGAAAGTAATATTAAACCATTTAAGACAACACTGCATAATTCAAAAGAAAAGAATGGATATGTTGCAGCAAGGAAAATTGTACAATACTGTGGTTTAATGTCAGCATTATCTGGATCTTTCTGAAATAATTTTAGCCTTTAAAGCACCAGGGACTCCATCAGTATAGACACTATATTCTGACTCAATTACATTGTGCATTAAAAGTAGCGGTTTACAGCATCTATTAGACTTGTCATTACCCTTGTGCCGTACTCATTGACCAAAGGAGTGGGGGAGATGAAAACTAAAAAGCAAATTTAGTAGAATGCATAATAGGTGCTCCTTTGGAGAATGTTTCGGGTTTCAGTTCATTTCTTCTTACGATGAGCTTTCCTACCAAAATCATCAGAGTAAACATCATGCCTCATTACTCCTTTGCATTGTTCGTACAACATACATATAGGTATAACACTGATTAATGGAAAGAAATTACAATATTCAATGATTTTGAATAAGCAATAGAGGAAAAAAACATTTACTAGACTCCATGAATGAAAAAACTCTCTAATAAAGCATATGTGGGCGGGTAATGACTCTAGCTATCCTGGTAAAAGACTCATAGTTCCCTTTGCTATGAATTGCTGGACTTGATTGTGGTGTTGGGAGTTACCCCACCCCATAAATCACTCTGAAATGACAAAGCAAATAAATGGCAATTGAGGAAATGGGCAAAAAGCACATATGGAAGTTGCACGTGCAGGCTCTCGTGTACTGTAACTTTAAAAAGGCTTTGATTTTACAAGTTATTTTCCCCTATAAATCAGATTCACAGTATTTCTGACAGAATAATTCCCTAATATAATCAGTCTGGGTCTTCCAGCAAAGCTTTGTTAAAAAAATTATTATAGATTAAATTATAATTATTACTTCAGATTAAATAAATAGGTACACTTTTCATGTGGATATTCTGCCATAACCCGAATCTCAAGATAACAAAGAAACAGGACACCAAAACTGGCTTTAATAGCTGCAAGAAAAGTAAAACATGTTACCTTTAACAGCATTAAAAATGTTAAAGGCAATTCAGATCAATGATCTCCAAAGCAGACTAATCTTCAGAATTATTTATTGCGCTTTTGCACCATTCTACTTCCCAAGTCCCATACCAGACACGCTGGTGTGTCTGGGTTATATGCTTATAGGCTAAATTATGTCCCCCCAAATTCATATGTTGAAGTACTAATCCTCAGAACCTCAGAATATGACTATATTTAGAGATAGGGCCTTTAAAGAAATAATTAAGGAGAAATGAGGTCATTAAACCAATATGACTATTGTCCTAAACCAATATGACTATTGTCCTTATAAGAGGAAATTAGGACACAAAGAGACACAGGAAAGTTCATGTGAAAACAGAGGGAAAAGACAGCCATGTATAAGCCAAGTAGAGAGGCCTCAGAAGGAATCACCTTGCCAACACCTTGATCTCAGATTTCAGCCTCCAGAATCATCAGAAAATTAATTTCTGTTGTTTAAGCCACCCAGTCAGTCTGTGGTACTTTATTAGAGTAGCCATCGCAGACTAATATACTCACTAAATTAGAATCTCTAGGTATTAGACAAACAATTTTTCTCTTTAAAAAATCCCCAGATTTATATGTCTAAAGGAAATGAAAAGAGGATATTAAAGAAATAACTGCACTCCCATGTTTATTGCAGCATTATTCACAATAGCCAAGATATGAAAACAATCTAAGTGTTCATCAGAGATGAATGGATAAAAAAAGATGTCACACACACACACACACACACACACACACACACACACACACACACCCTAGAATATTATTCAGCCATGAGAAGGAAATCCTGCTGTTTCTGACAACTTGGATGAAACTTGAGGGCATTATACTAAGTGAAATAAGTCATACAGAGAGAGAAAAACACTGTATGATATCATTCACATGTGGAATCTAAAAATGTTGAATTCACAGAAACAGAGAATAGAATAGTGGAGGCCAGGGACTGAGGGTAGGGGAAATTAGGAGATTTTGGTCAAAGGGTATAAACTTCCAGTTAGACGATGAATAAATTCTGGGGAGCCTAATGCCCAGCACTGTGATTACAACTAGCAATAATGCATTATATACATGAAAGTTGTTCAGAGTAGATCTTAAATATTCTCACCAGAAAAAGAAATAGTAATTATGTGACAGGATGGAGGTGCCAGCTAACACTATGGTGGTCACCACTGTGCAATATCCAAGTGATTCAAATCAACACATTGTACACCCTAAACCACATAAACACCCCATGGGATTTCGATAATTGGCCAGGTCCAGATCAACCCCACCACACAGCAGTTACATCCAGTTATTTACATATTCATTCATTCTGTTTCCTTTTGTTTTTTTAAAAGAACAATTACAGAGCATCTGTTCTGAACCAGGAATAGTTCCAGACACTTGGGGGTACCGATGAACCAGACACAATAATTGCATTCAAAGAGCTCCCTGTTTAAAGGAAGCAGACATAAGATGTGGAATTAACACAGAGCAGAGAGTGTCCAAAGAGTTCTGAAAAAGGGCACTTAAAGTCTACAGAGGTCAAGGGAAGCTTCTGAAAAGAGGTGATGTTTGAAATGTATATTAAAATATGGTTAGGAGTAAAGAAACCTGGGAGGAAGAGACAACATGAGTGGGACTACAAAGGCAAGGGACAGGATAATCAGTGCAGAGAACCACAAGTAGTTCATAGCTGCATTCTATAGATCTGCCAAAAGAAAATATAGACTATACTTGAACACGGCCATTAACTGACCCTGACCCAAAGCATTCATTCTTCTCCATCCATATTTTCCTATTTACTCTAAAATTAAACGAGAAAATAGTCATAAAAAGAAACATCAATAGAGCTGAATTCATTTAGAGTCCTAGGATATTTGGATTCCAAACAGGAACCAACTTCTGATTTGCAAATTCTATTAAAAGAACCTACAAATATTTTCAGTGAAAGTGGATCACAGATCTTGAGAACAAGAATATTATAGAGCAATAAGAATCTTCTATAAGAATCTACAATAAGAATCTTCTAGACCAAGGGCTTAATTTTATTGCGACATTGCTTCTGTCAGAATTATTTTTGTTAAAGTGAGAAATATCTACTCAAACCAGTTTAAGTAGAAGATAACTTATTGAGCTCAAAAATTTAAACTAGTTTCATAAAAAGACAATGTCTACAGACTCAAAAAAAAAATGTCCTTGGAACACTCTGTCTCTATTTTACCCAGTTCTTAGCTGTCCCATTCTCTGGGTTTGTTTTATTTTCAGGGACACTTTTGCCATGCAGTGGCAAAATAGCCAATAGCCAATCAGACTTCTGTTCTATTTTGCATGTTCATGGGTTCTCTTTCAGATACTTTCAATAAATATCATTAAGAAGGCTTCAAATGGTCATAGAAAACAGATGCCCATCCTTGAACCAATCATTGTAGCCAAAGGGATGCAGGGCTATGACAGGCCAGGCTTTGGGAGGATGTGTTTTCACTTATATTCAGAGGAAGAACTCATGTTCACCTAAAATACATGAACTAAGAATAAAGAAGAGGCAGTTAGTCCCTCTCCCCACAAAAATCAAATGGCTGTTACGAGACAAAGGAATGCTTTGAAGGCAAAAACATCAACTATCCATTACAAACACAGAAATCCATCAATCTGACCAAGAGAGTACAGGTAAGGAAACCCCCTTCTTTTCCTGAAAATAAAATTCCTTGGAAATTGTCCACAAATATATATTTTAGAAAATGTTCAAATTAAGAAAAATACACCCTTAGGCTATAATGCTTCATCTCTCCACTGGTATCATCACCATCACCAGTACCATTATGTGTAGCCAGCCCAAAATGCAAATACTGCCCTGACTGTAATCCTGACTATAAATGGGGGCACTGGCCAAGCTATGCTAAGGAACACACTCAGCGCACTCCATCATCCATACAGCACTTGTCCCTGTTCTCTAGAGGTTGAAAACTTAAGTCTACATTTGCCAAGTTCCCTATAGCTAGGTTCTACATTGACTGCATCCCACTAACTGACTCACTTAGGAGACTATGATGGTAGAGACAAGATTGCAAGCGGGGCATGCACAGATATGACAGTCATGGTCAAGGAGGCCTTGGGTTTTTCAGCAGCAGCTCCAGACGAGGTTTTGGTCAATAGGTGTAGAATAACAGAAGGCAGCAGTAAGATTTCTCAGTTTCTTTTGGAACAGTGCCATAACGTGCCTGGGCATTTCTTCCATTATCTCACCTCTGTCTGTGTGATACAGCCTTGGTTCAGTACACACCCAGAAATTCTCTGAGCCAACTAACACGCTGTAATAAGTTCCTTTTCGTTTGAACTAACCAGAGTGAATTTGACTACAACAAAGAACACTGACTAATACAAGGAGAGAATGATGTGAATATAGCTGAGGCTGACAGAAAAAAACTCTGTTTATATAGCATTTATATTAACCTGCTAAAACAAGACCAAGTTTATATAATATATAACATATTATAATAATGTATGAATTAAGCTTATACTAGATTTACATTAAACAAGTCAGAATATTCTCTTGGCCTAGAGTTATTGGGGAGAAGCTTAAAATTTTTAGAAAAATTATTTTTAAAGACTCGTTTACTGAAGGCTTATATGTAAGATGACATGAAAAAGCTACCACTGGACAGAAGCTGGGCAAATACCAAATCCTAGTTCTTCACAAATTAAAATTATAGACTTTCTTTAATATAAGAGCACAATCTAAGACATCGTCCAAGAATTGTCTTGAGGACAGAGGGGAGAAAGGATCTCATGATACTGTAGCAGAAGAAATAACTCATGACACTCCAGTAGGGAAGGTGAGACCTCTTGTTGCTCATAGGATAAAAGAAAATGATACTTCAAGTGCTAAGTTGGCAAATGTCAAAATAGCTACTGAAAAAGAATGCTAATAACATCAACGTGAAAGAGGACACAGTTGTAAAATATTGAAGATCTGTAAATAGGTTAGTGTTTTTCTATATGAATAAAACATTATATCCCTTTGTTAACTGAAATTTAAAATTTTAGAATATGTGATATGAAGTTCTGTTAATTATGAAGGCCACTTCTTCAGAATCTCTGGATGAGCAAATGTTCTCACTAAAACATTTGTGTGTGTGTGTGTGTGTGTGTGTGTGTGTGTGTGTGTGTGTCTGTGTGGACAAAACTCCACAAAGCAGTTTCCAGGCTCTCAGCCTCACATAGAAAGGTGCTGGCTCAGGTAGTAAATGGCCATCAATTGTGATTGGATGGCCATCAGCTGTGGCTAGGCGGCCGTCAGCTGTAACCAGTGAGCCATTGGCCACTAATATAACTGCTGTGGCTACACTAGCAGAAAAAATGGGGGCTAGCAAGAAGATGGTGGCTGAGCTAGCAAGAGAGGACTGCAGTTAGCATGGTGGATTGCAGCTACCGAGGAGAGTCGATCAGTTGGCAAAAAAGCGGACAGCAGGTCGTACGTTGTGTGAATCCAGCCTCCAGCGAGAATATAGTAGTATGACTCCCCTACCTATCACTCCGTGGGTTTTCCTTTTTGCCCTCACCATGTCCTGCGTTCTTATGTGGGGAGCGGGAGCAGAGACCCCGCCTGACACCCTCCAAGACAGTGTGTGTGGAGAGAGAGAGAGATATGGATGTGTTAATTAGATGATAGAATCACAATGTATACATAAATCACCACAATGTAAATTTAAATATCTTACAACTTTATTTGTTAATTATATCTCAATAAGCCAAAAATGATAAAGAAAAGAAAGTGTATACTTGTATATCTTACAACCTTATTAAATCTTTGCAGTACATAAATTAGTATCCAAAATGAATTCAAGAAACAATAAAAATAAACCACGTATACATAATAAAATTTAAGAAAAAGTATGAACTCCACAACTGTAGGATAAGGGAGATATGAATAGAAAAATATCTCTTTGATCATATCAATAGATGCAGAAAAAGCATTTGATAAAATACAGCAACCTTTTATGATAAAAACCCTTAAGAAAGTGGGAATAGAGGGATCATATCTTAACATAATAAAGGCCATATACGACAAACCCACAGCTAACATCATACTCAATGGGGAAAAGCTAAAACCATTCCCCCTAAGATCAGGAAAAAGACAAGGTTGCCCACTTTCTCCACTTCTATTCAACATAGTGCTGGAAGTTCTAGCCACAGCAATCAGACAAGAGAAAGAAATAAAAGGCATCCAAATTGGTAAGGAGGAAGTAAAATTATCATTATATGCAAATGATATGATACTATATATAGAGAACACTAAAGACTCCACCAAGAAACTATTAGAACTGATAGATGAATTTAGTAAAGTAGCAGGATATAAAATTAATATTCGGAAATCAGTTGCATTTGTATATACCAATGATAAAATAGCAGAAGGAGAAATTAAAAAAACAATTCCATTTACAATTGCTCCAAAGACTATAAAATATCTGGGAATAAATCTAACCAAAGATGTAAAAGATCTGTACTCAGAAAATTATACAACACTGAAGAAAGAAATGAAAGAAGACAAAATAGATGGAAACACATTCCATGTTCATGGATAGGAAGAATTAATATAGTTAAAATGTCCATACTGCCTAAGGCAATATACATATTCAACGCAATTCCTATCAAACTACCAACGACGTTTTTCACAGAAATAGAACATATAATCCTAAAATTTATATGGGACCATAAAAGACCCCGGATAGCCTCAGCAATCTTGAGAAATAAGAACAAAGTGGGAGGTATAACGATACCTGATTTCAAACTATACTACAAGGCTACAGTAATCAAAACAGCATGGTACTGGCATAAAAATAGGCACATAGATCAATGGAACAGAATAGAGAGTCCAGACGTAAATCCATGCCTATATGCCCATCTAATCTACGACAATGGAAGCAAGAATGTACAATGGGGTAAAGACAGTCTGTTCAATAAGTGGTGTTGGGAAACCTGGACAGACACATGCAAGAAAATGAAGCTGGACCACCTCCTTACACCATATACAAAAACAAATTCAAAATGGCTTAAAGACTTAAATGTAAGATCTGAAACCATAAAATATCTAGAAGAAAATATAGGAAGAAACTTCATGGACATTACCCGGAGTAAGATTTTCACTGACATATCCCCTCGCGTGAGGGAAGTAAGAGAAAAAATAAACATGTGGGACTACATCAAACTAAAAAGTTTTTTCACAGCAAAGGAAACCATCAATAAAACAAAAAGGGATCCTACTGTATGGGAAAAGATATTTGCCAATGATATATCTGATAAGGGATTAATATCACAAATCCATAAAAAACTTACTCAACTCAACTCCAAAAAAACAAACAACCCAACTAAAAAATGGGCAGAGGACTTGAGGAGACATTTTTCTAAAAAGGACATACAGAAGGCAAGAAGACATGTGAAGAAATGCTCAACCTCACTAACCATCAGAGAAATGCAAATAAAAACCACAATGAGATACCACCTCACTCCAGTCAAAATGGTTATCATCAATAAATCAACAAACAACAAATGCTGGCGCGGATGTGGAGAAAAGGGAACGCTAGTGCACTGTTGGTGGGATTGCAGATTAGTGCAGCCACTATGGAAAACAGTATGGAGGTATCTCAGGAATCTGAAAATGGAACTACCCTATAATCCAGTAATTCCACTCCTAGGCATCTACCCGGAGAAATCCAAAACTCCAATTCAAAAATCAGTATGCACTCCTATGTTTATTGCAGCACTTTACACAATAGCCAAGATATGGAAACAACCAAAATGCCCATCGGTAGATGACTGGATTAAGAAGCTGTGGTACATTTATACAATGGAGTATTATGCAGCCATAAAGAAGAAAGAAATCTTATCATTTGCAACAACATGGATGGATCTAGAGAACATTGTGTTAAGTGAAATAAGTCAGAAAGAGAAAGACAAGTACCATATAGTCTCACTTATATGCGGAATCTAAAGAAAAGAATAGGTGAATGAACTAATCAGAGACAGTTTTGAGGACACAAAGAAAAAACCGAGAGTTGTTAGATGGGCGGGGGCGGGGGGGGGGGTTGGGGATAAGAGGAAAGGTGAAGGGATTGGGAGGCGGCTGGTGGCCGCAAGATGGCCTCAGGGTTTTCTGGAAATTAATTTGGGGAACTTTTTCAATAATGTTGTAGGGATTTTGTTGGGTATCCGATGGGCATGCGTCCTATTTGGGAGACCACCTCAGGGATGGTGTGGATGCCTGATCGTGGCGTTGTGCACCAGAGGCCAACTATAATTTTATGTGTGTGATGTGATGGCTGGGTGTGAGGTCGGAGGGATGGTGGGTGGGTGGAGGGGGGTTCACAGTGTGAGGGATGTAGATGGTGGGCGTCTAAGTATTACCTTGTCTTGTACACCTGAAACTAATAAATAAATAAATAAAAAAGAAAAATATCTCTTTGTCAGAAAATTAGGTATTTGGTTAAATCTAAGTTGAATGTGAGTCAATAATGTGATGAAAAGTTCAAAAATAATTTATCCTATTTCAGTTTTCAAAGCTATATGAACAGAGCTCAGAAAAAGAGAGGCCACATGTCCTCCTGTCCCATTGTAAGACATCTTAAGAGAGACACCAAGAAACGGATGCATGTCCAGAGGACCAAGTCCAAGATGGCAAGAGAAGTGGAACTGGAGTCAAGGTATTTGTGGAATGCTTGACGAAGCTGCGTCTGTCTAGCCTGGGAAAGACAGAGCTGCTTTTAAATATTTAAGCAATGTTCTTTTGAACACAGTATTAAATTTATTTTAGGAGGCTTCTAAAAACTAAAATCAATAATACTATGTAGTCGTTGGCTACTGGGACCCAAATAACCTCAAGTCTTCTAGCTTTCTGTGTTCATCATTTTCTTTAATATCCAAACAAAATAACACTCTTCCCTTCCACATATGTCCATGATTTCCTGGAGGAAGGAGGAAGTAGTGTACATTCTACAAGCCATTTCTCTGCTCTCATCTGTTGCTCCTGCCTCAGCTTTTTCTCAGGTGCTGCTCTGCTTGCATCACCCTCTTCCTACAACTGTCCCAGATTTTTTTCACGGGAATGAAAACCAAGATAGCCATCACTCTTTCATTTCACAAAACACCATTACACAATGCTATTATGTAATAGGCTTTAACTGAAACCTTTGGTTTGCTGAGTACCCTTACAGAAAACCGAAAAAACAAAAAACCAAATGGCCTACAATTAAATATCAAAAAACCAATGTTCTGACGGTTGATCTACCCATCATCACATTTTTGGACACCATTTATATTGTATTTTCCCTGATTCTCAGAAACTCAAATACCAGCCTTTAGATTACTACCAGATCAAAAGCAAATTCTTATTTTTTTATTAAATTGTATTCCCTTTCACTCATTTACTCCCCTCACATACTATATCCTGGGTATTGCTTTCATAATTTTTCAATTTTGTTTTCCTACAGAAAAGAGCCTTTTAGCCAGACTTCCATCTTAACTATTCAAAGAACCACCTGAAAAACCTAAATTTTGAATTTTTCTTTAGTACTCCACAAAGATCCATTCAAATTCTTAGAAGGGGCTCTAAGTTTCCTGTGCTTTCCTCCACCACTATTGCTCTGGAAGCAGAAGAGTAGATAGGTTATGGAAGACTGATTCTCCTTGTACCCGGAGCAAACTCCAGGTGGGGTGCAATAATTTTTCTTATTTCATAAGGAAGAGTTTTCTAACATTTAGTGCTATCAACAGAGGAAATGGCTGACTTTTAGATCCTGAATTCCCCCTGATTGTTTTAATCCAGCACAGACTTCAACTTACTGTTTGGGGGACTGTTACACGGTAGAAAGTCAACTGAAAACCCTGTCCAACTCTAGAAGTGTATGAGTCGTTTAGTTCCTGTGTCAAACTCCACGTAGCATAGAAGAGAAAAATATGAGAAACAAAACAAGTTAAGTCTATGTGACTCCTTTTGTCCAGCAAACTTTTTACCACTGACTAATACGAGAACAGTGCACTGTGTTCATTTTTGCTCAGTCCAAAGAAACTGTATTTTAATGAAAACATTTACTTTTTTATAATCCTCTGCTAATCCTTCAGGTTGGGTTAATGACATTTCTCACAAAGAATAACTCCAATTTTTGAGCCACAGTCATTCAACCCTATTCAAATCTTTAAAACCTTTTTCTGTCAGCTATTTCTGATTCTAAGTAATTTCTCTAATTCTCAAATTAATCCTCATTAGTAGAAAACTCCTCTTTGGGGAAACTAAAGTCCCTTTCCTAACCATGATGGTCCATTGAAGTAGGGCTAGTTGTAATAAGGGGATTTATTAAAAGAACGTTGCATGATATCAAATGTTGCCTTTCTATATTGAGCTGAAATGATTTGCCTGTGGCATAGCTGACACATCAGTGTTCCTATCTCAATAATGGATACATATCATCTCCACAATAAATTAAGCTGCAGGGAATCACTGACAATCCAATAATAGTCAAAAATATACATGGCATTACATGTCAACATATGCTCCACCTTTCTTTTTTTGTGGATATAAAATGATGGGTCTAGACCTGACATATTGACATTGGGAAACTCAAACCATTTGTGTCTTATTACAGCTTTTCTCTATCAATTTTTAGATAATTGTTCACCACAAGGCTTTTCATTATAGTCTCTTAACCACAGTAGGTTTGAGGTAAAAACCATCTGTGTTGTTTTTCTAGTCTCCTAAACACGGAGGCAGATTCTCTCTGAAATCGTGGTTTGGCTATAGCCATACCCCAGCCGCAACTTCTGTATCAGCTCGACACACCAAGATATACGAGCCTTTCTCCCAGATGCCTTCAGTTAGGATGATCCCAATAAATGCCGAAGATTCTCTAGATGTAGTTCCAGACACATGGGTTATGATAATAGTCATTTCACTAGAGGATGAAAGTCAAGATGCAGTAAGGTAAGGCAGCCCAGATTTTCATATCCAGCCACTGGGCTCAGAGTGAGTTCTCCTGCAGGTCAGTAGGAAAATGCCCAAATGCCCACCAGAGCCCTAAAATCTTATCACTTAGTCCACAACATTCTGCAGGTCCCCCTAAATTTCTGTTATTCTTCTGCTTTCTGATGCTTCAATATTTACAGACTCCTATCATTAAACCTATACAATGACACCGAATCCACTCATATTTTCTTTTCTTTGGTAACTATCATTAAATGCATTTATACTGTGCTGTTATTTATTTACATTATAACACATATCTCATAATAATCTAACTATGTGGTGATTGTTATCTCCTTTTAAAAATGAAGAAAATAAGGCTTAGATGGGTTGTCTAAGACAACATCGCTCATAAATGACAGACAGGATGCTATCCAGGTTTGTCACTGCCTGAATCTCCCACTATTCCCACTGTATCTCAATCTCCTCTTTTTAAGCATTATAACATTCAAGCATTATAACATAATCTTATTATCCATAAGCGTATCTCCATTTGCATTGCAAAGTTTCAGTTAGGGCCAGTTGCTACTTTCCCTGTAGCATCTGTCATCTCATTCTCACTTCTTTATGTACCTAAAGTACCAAAACTAAAAATGACAAAGGCATGCCCTCAGTTAGCTGGAAATTAGAATCCAATCATAAAGCACTCTTCTAGGACACTTGAGAAGGACAGGAGAGAGAAGAGGAAACTAGTTACTGGCTTTCTAGTTCCATCATGAATTCACAACCACTCCATGATCTTTAATCTGAGAAGTCACTATTAGTTTGCAATTGAAAATAATACATTTCTGTTGTTAGTTTTAGCATTATTGTGCTTTGTTAATTGCATAATACATGTATACTGTCAAAGAAAATTTTCAATAACACACTGAATGCCAACAAGTCTGTTATAAGAAAGGCTTTCTCATACACTTCAGGAAGCAGTACAACCTTTCTTAAAAAGTTTGGCTATACATATTCAGGAGTTTAAACCTTTAAAATGTTCACAATGTTGGACTAGTAATTCTAGTTCTGGAAATTTATCATGAGGAAATAATCAAAAACGCAAACAAAATTATTGCTGCAGTGGTATTCTGAATAGTGACAAAGTAGAAAAAGAGGAAATGGTAATGGTTAAATTGTGGTATTCATGCAAGTGAATATTATACAATCATTAAATGTAATGTTTATGATGAATTTTAAATGATATTTTTACATTTTAAAAGTAGAGGATAAAACTGCAGACTGTAGCACTTTGATTTTGTTTCTTTTTTTAATGGAAGGAAGGAAATACCAAAATCAAAAGTGGCAGGATTGAAAAACTAAAGAGAAAGAAAACAAGTAAAATCAATTTTACCTTCTAAATTTTTCTGGACAGGGTGACAAAATGTGATTTAGTAAAAGGAAAATATCCTGAAAATTCCTTATGAACAATTTATGTACCAAGAAAGTCTTTGGATGGTGGAAAGCTTTTAAATCTCTCTTGACCTAACTTAGGACTCAGTGCAAGTGGGGCATTATAAAATGTCATTTAAAGGTTTATTCTTGAGTTCACTAAGATTTATGGTAAATAAGGTTTTACTGCATTCCATTAGCAAAAATATACGCCTAAGTATGTGTTCTCTGGTAATTAATACTCTGCATTGGCCTAATACTCTTCTTGAATCTAAGGCGTGCACTAGTGACCCGAAAGCACATGTCCTATTGATCCATCATTAAGCTAGCAATTATAATCATATCATTATTAGCCAAAGTATAGGGCTTCTGGAATCCAGTAGTTGAAGCATTTCAAAGAAAAAGAAAGTGCCCTGTAGTTATCAATCAGGAATCTCCACTGCCCCCCAAAAGAAGCAAATCCTGAATGAGATTTGTTATCATTTATCTGTTACCACAATAATACTAATAATAAACTATGTCCCCAGATCAGACTTTATTTAGTTCACAAGTCTGTGCATATGTGCCTAAGCAACTTAGACTAGGTGGATGTCATGGTACCAGCTAGAACTCTTTTTCTGGAATGGAAAATCTGGGGTTGGCTGGCTGCCAGTGAGGAGACCTGCCTCTGCTCCACGTCTCTTGCATTCCTCCAGTAGGCTAGTCTGGGCATGTTTCAGAGGTTCAAGAACAGAAGCAGCACTGTGTTGTACACATGAAACTAATATAATATGGTATGTCAACTGCAATTGAAAAATAAATTATTTTTTAAAAGAACAGAAACAGCAGTATACAAGCACTTTTCCAAACATCTACATACATCAAGTCTCCACATTACCTGGCCAAACTCACAATCCAGGGACAGAAAGAAGCATTGCCTCTTTAGTGAGAAGAACTAGAGTCACAAAACAAAGGTCACGGAAAAAAAGGGGGGAGGAGGAGTAAAGAACTGAGGCCACTGATGCAATTAATCTACCATAAAGGTGCGTCTAGACTGACTCCTCATATACTCAACACATCTTGTTTATAGCAAGATGCTTCCATCAATGCCACTGTGGCTCCCAAGTGGCCCAAAGTTGATTAACGTCTTGGAAAAACTACAGTAAATGCGAAATTGACCAAAAGAAATGTTTAAAGCAAAAACGCTGCTACTTTTAATCACCTTAGACACATTACACAATCCCCTAATTAAAAACCACCATGGGTGAAGTAGGGTACATTGAAAGTTATATATGTTATATGTGTTACATAAATTAAAATATTAAAATAATATGCAATAAATTAAATGGATCAATCAATTTAATTAAAATTAAAATAATTACATGAAGAAAATACATCAATGTATAAATTACTTATTATTTTTATTAAAGAGGAAGGAAAATGAAGGCTATTAATAAAACCAAATCACTTCCTTCAAAATGGTCAGTCTTTTTCTTTCCCTTACACTGATTCAGACAACTAAGTTCGCGAACTCATCCTAGAAAAAGTGCTACATACCTCACTGCTGAACATCACTACAGTCAACTTCAAAGTACACCCCTTGGGAAGCAAAGCCAGCACCTATTCCACCCTTCAAAGCAGTGTTGGAACTCTTTTTCTGGAATCGCCATCAGAACTGTCATCGTATTACCCTGGATGTCCTGAATGTCATCAAAATATGTTCCTTTCAATATTTCCTTTATCTTTGTGTAAAGAAAGAAGTCATTGGGAGCCAGATCAGGTGAGTAGGGAGGATGTTCCAATACAGTTATTTGTTTACTGGCTAAAAACTTCCTTACAGAGAGTGCTGTGTGAACAGGTGCATTGTTGTGATGCAAGAGCCATGAATTGTTGGCAAAAAGTTCAGGTCATCTAAGTTTTTCATGCAGCCTTTTCAGCACTTCCAAATATAAGGCAATAATAAACTTGGTTAACTGTTTGTCCAGTTAGTACAAATTCATAGTGAATAATCCCTCTGATATCAAAAAAGTTTAGCAATATCATTGCAACAAGTTCAAGAACTTAATTGTCAGACCTCGTATAAGGAAATCTTTCACAAAATGTGAGGCAAAGAGCAGCCTCAAGCCACTGAATTTGTACTAACTGGACAAACAGTTAACCAAGTTTATTATTATTGTATATTTGGAAGTGCTGAAAAGGCTGCATGAATCAGCCACAACACTCTGTGCAGAAATCCCATATTTTCTTTGTGTGGTGGGTTGAATAGTGGCCCCCAAAAAAGATATATCCAAGCCCTAACCATTGGAACCTATAAAGGTGACTTTATTTGGAAAAAGGGTCTTTGCAGATGTAATTAAGGATTGAGATGAGATCATTCTGGATTTAGTGTGATCCTTAAATCTAACAACAAATGTTCTTATAAGAAGAGAGTGTACAAAAGATGCAGGGAAGAAGCCCTTGTGGAGACAGAGGCAGAGATGAAATTTATGCTGCCACAGCCGAGGAATGCCTGGAGCTATAGGAAGTAGGAAGAAGGAAGGAAGGCTCCTCCGCAGAGCCTTCAGAAGGAGAATGCCCTGCGGACACCTTGGTTTCAGACTTCCGGCCTCCAGGACTGTGGGAGAATACATTTCAGCTGTTTTAAGCTGCCCAGTTTGTATGACAGTCTTAGAAACTAACATACATTACTTGAACTTTGCCAACAGTCTGGTCCCTGGACTTGAGCTGTCTGCCTTTGATTGGGAAGATAACTTTCTATATCCTAACTGAATGCCCCAGTTGACTCTGAGACACTCAATGATCCATCCCATCTCTCCAAATAGAAGATATCCTGGCAGGGAGTCTAGCCCCTGCACACAAAAAAACCTATCATTAGAAAATTCATGCTTTATGGCCTCCATTTCCTCAGCTACTAACACACAAATCCTGACCAAGAAATTTACTTTTTATTCCCCCTCCTGTATCTTATCAAAAGAGGGACAGGATTACACAAAAATCTTGGGAGTTCCCAAAGTTTAACAATGTAAGCTGTTGAGGGTGCTGTGTATAATTATGAATGTACAAGTATGTATGCTTATGCATATGTACAGCTGTGTGTAACCAATGTAAGGTTCATGATTGTTTTTGTATTGGCGATCTACTGCTATGTAACCAAGTACTCCAAACCTTAGTGACTTACAACAAACATTTGTTATCTCACATTATCCTTGGATTAGGAATTCCAAAGTAGCTTAACTGAGAACTTGCAGCTCAGAGGCACACATAAGGTTTCAGTTCAGAATTCAGCTGGAGTAACAATCACCTGAAGGCTTGCCTGGGGCTGGAGGATCTGCTTCCCAGATGGCTCCCTCACGTGGCTGTTAGAAGATGTCAGTCCCTCACTGGCTGTTGGCCAGGGGCCTCAGTTCCTCACAAATGGTCCCTGCCTCAAAACATGACAGCTGGCTTGCATCAGAGCACATTATTAAAAAGAGATGGGTTGGGGGACAGAAACCTTTAATAAGCTAGCCTTGGAAGTGACATACCATTACTTCTATTTGTTGTACTATATTCTACTTGTTGTATTCTACTTGTTGTACTGATCAACCCTGGTACAGCAAAAAAGGGACTCACAAAGGCATGAACACAAGGAGGGTGGATGCCTCAGTCATTCTTTCTAAAAGTAGTTGCTAACAGTCAGATTAGCTTTTTCTAGTTCTTGAAATACTTAATTTAATCATTCTCGTCATTCCCATCCTTCAAGGGTTGAGTTATACAGTTTTACATTTTTGAGAATTAAAAAAAATGTCAAATTAAAATAACTATTATTCTTTCTAATGGCTAACATTCTATATGAAATAAGACAGACAATAATTAGAAGAAAAAAATAGTTACTTTCATAACATAATATTTCATATCAATAGACTATGAGATGGTATTCTTTACAAACTAACTAGTTTCACTGTATAGATAATTCCTCATCATAGAATAGATAGTAAGAAAATACTTTCATTAATTATGTGAGATGGCACCAGACTGAAATGCATTTTAAAATCAGTCAGATTGACTAAAGGACTAGAAAAATAGAACTTGATGCCTGGTTAGAAAAGGGACGGGATTGCACAAAATGAATACCAGACATCTCCAATATTTAAAATAAGTAATTCACAATTGTTGAGAGGACTCTCAGAATGTTCTTTTCTTTGGGGAAAGCTTTGTGACATCCATCTGGCTCTCAAAGGCAAATCACATCCCTCAAAACATAACAATCATAAGTCATAATTACCCAAGGTAATATAGTAGTGTATATCAATTCTTTCCCTAACATTAGGATTATAAAGGTATTCTGCACAACAATTTCACACATGGTGTTATAATTTTGTGTTATTTTACTTCTTTCAGCAATCATTTCCTCACAAATCTGAATACAAAAGAAATAAATTATATTTGCTATGCATATTCAACCCCCAACTTTTTTCCCCAAATATAGAACTACAAAGTAATTGGTACCATCTGTTATCATTGACTATTTTCATGATATGTGTGATACCTGAGAATTTATTATAATGAAATAAAAAGCACATTAGCTTTATTTTTGTTCAGATAGTGATTCCACGAATGCAGCAACAGCATCTGTGACTGTCACTAATCAGGGAGTCACTTAGCAGAAATATGCTCCAATCACATGTTGTTGATACATTGAAAATTATACCAAAACATAAAATGCTAATTGTTTTCTTTATAAGTCTCCAGGCCATAGCCAACTGGGTTGCTGCAGAAACACTGGAAATCTTGGCTTGGCTGGTTCAAAGAAAGATTTAAAAAGAAATTTTTTTGAAAAGCAAAACAGGAACCAGTCCTCATGTATGGAAATGGTCTGGAGTCACCAGCACAGATGGTGAAAGCATGTCTGCCTGCGATAGAAAACACCAAACAAGCGCAGCTAAAATATGAGGTCTTAAAATAATTTCATCTTTTATTATGATATAAATCTTTCACCCGTGTGGGCAGAGAGGAGATGGTGTAGTTTTCTATGACAACAGAAAATTTGATTTTTGTTTTTAAAGTACTCATCCAATGCATCAACTACAAGTACTTCTAATAAGGCCACAAGTGCTTTTTGCCATTGGTACCCTTAGGATAGTTACATAAAAGAGACAGTGATTAAACCCCACTAGTGATGAAGAATGAACTAGATAAGGTCAAGAAGTTGACAAGATGAGAAAAATTCTATTAAAATTGCCGCAGATTCCTTAGTCACTTCAACAACATGGATTTATACTCAGAGTGTTCAATCATTTTTTGTAAGGTCAGAATATAGTGTTAAATCTCAGAGCTGTTCCCTGAACTACTTTCTTTTCACCTAAGTATGCACCGAGTACCTTCTATATGCCTCTTTTTAGTGTGAAAGTTCCAACAGTGAATAAGACATTCACCATCCTCAAGAAGATTAAAGTCTAGTAGAGGTAACAGGAAAGGAATAGGTGTTTACAATACTGTGTGATAAGCACTACAGGAGAGACACATACAGTTGTGATGGGAACACAAAAGAGAAACCTAACCCTGAGTTCCAAAGCAGGAAACATTTCCCACAGGAAGTTTATCTCAGAAATAAGGCCAGGACAATTCCAGGTTTAGGGGAAAATATCTGAGGACAAGAGACAACCTGTTATGCTAGGGGGATGTATGTAATTCTGTATGAATTGGACCACAGTGAAAATGGGTGTCAATGAAAAAATGATGTCTTATGAGTAAGATAAAAATAAAGAATCTAATCAGGCAATAAAAAAAATTGTTGAATTTAACTGTGCAGCAATGAGATTAGCTATAAATAATTAAAGGAGTGAGAAATTCTACCAATCAAAATCAGGAGATGAAAAGTAGAAATGCGAAAAAAAAAGCAAAGATATTACACACACACACACACACACACACGAGGTCAGACAATTAAGTTCGCTAACTCATCCTAGAAAAAGTGCTACATACCTCATTGCTGAATATCACTATAGTCACCTTCGAAGTACTCCCCTTGGGAAGCTATGCTCTGATAGCCAGCTCCTAATCTAGATTGCCAGCACCTAATCCACCCTTCAAAGCAATTTTGGAACTCTTTTTCTGGAATGGCCATCAGAGCCATTATCGTATTACCCTTGATGTCCTGAATGTCATCAAAATATCTTCCTTTCAATATTTCCTTTATCTTCAGGTAGAGAAAGAAATCATGGGGGGCCAGATCAAGTAAGTAGGGAGGATATTCTAATACAGTTATTTGTTCATTGGTTAAAAACTCCCTCACAGACAGTGCCGTGTGAGCTGGTGCATTGTCGTGATGCAAGAGTCTTGAATTGTTGGCGAAAAGTTCAGGTCGTCTAACATTTTCATGCAGCCTTTTCAGAACTTCCAAATAGTAAACTTGGTTAACTGTTTGTCCAGTTGGTACAAATTCATAATGTATAATCCCTCTGATATCAAAAAAGTTTAGCAATATCATCGCAACAAGTTCGCAAACTTAATTGTCTGACCGTATGTATATAGATATGTGTGTGTGTATATATATATATATATATATATATATATATATATATATATATTTAATAGGTTATCGCTGTTTAACCTATATTTAATAGGTTATCGCTGTTATTCAGGTCATATATAATGATGATCAGGACTAAAGCAATGAAATAGTTATTACAACCAATTTATACTGAGCGCCTATTATGTGTCAGGAATTCTTGCAAGCACTTCACCTGTACTAACTTATTTTATCCTTATATCAACGTTATAAAGTATGTACTATTATTACTTCACACAGCAAAATAATTAATCTTCCACTCAAGTATCATAGTTCAAAATCACAGGGAAAGTCTAAGAATATACAACTTAGCAAATGCCTTCTCAACTTGATTAGGCAGTGGGCAATAGAAAATTAATTAATACTGTTCAAAGACAAACTGAGGCATAGCAAAAATTTTAAGAGATTATTTGAGCAAAAATCTATTGTCATGAGACAGCACCAAACTGGAAGTAGTTAGGAACACTACAGTGACAGGAGCTCGGAGAGACATCTGCAGAGAAAAGGCAGAAGCAAAGTAATTATTGATTGGTTATAACTTAAAGCCTTAGTTTACTTTGTGACTGGTTGTCCTTAGGTTTCAATTTGTAACCATGAGGCACTAACAAGCTTATAATTTGGTTTGCATATGTAGGCCTTCAGGGTATTAAAGCTACCTCAGTCTAACGACCCCTTTGTTTAATTAATTTAACAATAAATAATCAACTCCTTACTGCTTAAAGTTCCAACTTCAAAGGAGAATGGGTCCAATATGGGAATGATTTTGTTCAAATAGCAGTTAGTACTGATTTAAACAACCAATTATTAACTTGAAAAGAAATCAATTTCCATATACAAATAATGGAATTGGAAAGAAATGAATGGATTTCTTGTGATAAGGTATTTGATGGAAGAATTACTTTTCAATTTATCTGTTGGTGCATGTGGTAGCTTGGGTGTTCTATCTGCAAGAAATCTAGTTTCAGTGAATGACTGAACAAATGAGAGTAACTTGAGAAATGAGTAAGGTTTTACATATGCCATGAAACCTCACCGGTCATATTTTCTCTCTCAATGATAGCTTCAAATTGCTGGCAATAAAACAAGGACTAAATGGCTTGTCTCTTACAAAATGTGAGGTTTTTACATCCGCATATGTAAAACCCTCAGAACTTCAGATGCTTCATCTGAGCTCAAGGAACCAAAGGATTCCAGGACTTTGCTGTGTCTAAGTACACTGAGTAGCCAACCCATGTCCAACCTTGCCTTGCTCACTTGCATATAAAAACACCAGACAGGTACTAAAAGGCTTAATTTTTCCATGAGAGAGAGCGATGGAGTCTTTGAATGATGTTTTTTCTTCTATAGTGTTAAGGACACACATTGTTTGCCTTAGATTTGCAAAGCAATACAATGGATTGGGGCAAGAGAAAAGGGCCTGAATCATACCTTGAGGAACACAACTGGTCTGGTTCCTTAGTATGACTTCAAAGAAATGCTATGCTGAAGTTCTACTAGGTTTTCCCTTTAATATTCTGCAAATTAGGCAGAAATCTTTCAATGTGCAAGCCAAAGGAAGTATCTGCTGCCTTATTACCAGTTGAAAGACTTGGTCCACAGACCAGTTCATATATTATGAACTGTCCCAATGATAGTCTATTACCATGTGGTCATGTTCACCTATTGCTACAGTAGTTTCTGCATCAATTAACTAGAATATTCATCCTGTTCTTTTAATTGAGACTCCCTAAAGTATTCTCATCAGGAATTCCTGGAAATAAATTACCCAAATTTTATATATACCGAGTGAGCATAATTTTAGAACATCATGTTTCAGTATGTCCAATCTTTAACAATAAAAAGCACCTTTGGGGTAAAGAGATCATGAATGTGTTTTAGAGTATGGTCGTAATGCTCATCTAATTTCACTTGCTTTAACAGTACACACTATGTGATATTAAATGGTAAGTCAGTTGGACTTCACAACAAAGTCTTGAAATAATTCAACCCACTAAAAATGAAGCAACAGTCATTACAATATTCCAACTGCTTTAAAGAAACTATAAATAGCCAATGTCAAGTATCAGATTGAAATTAGTATCATCTAATACAAATATGACTTTGTTGCCAACAGACTTGAGGTCAAACAAGATTTGTCCTTTAATCAGTATTTTGATCTTAAGAAGGTAACTTAAATCTCTGGGTCTTAGTTTTATCATTAACAAAAAAAAATGGCATCTATGATAACTGCACTTTAAATCATTATTACATTTATTAAAAATATATGTAAGATACCTGGCATGTGGTAGGGATTATTATCACTATAAGTATCAGGATTCTCAAACAACTGCTCTATTGCAAATCTGTCAAGTACATGTAAGCCAAATAGAAAACACTTTAGAGAGTCAGAAAATTGTCTCATGCACCTCCATTAAGGAACACAAAGGCTTCAGAACCATCAGCTATAGGAAAACAAATGTTTTTGGTGAATTGACTACACCTGCAAATGAAAAGCCATCTTCATACTTGCAAAATGTGGTCATAAACATAGTTGTCAGCCATGTTTATAGTGGCATCATCTTTTAATTAGAAGTGATTATAAGATGCATTATATTTGTAGTGTCTAGTGGACAAGAATAACCAAATAATATCCATGATTTTGCAAAACCTAGCCTTTTCCTGAGCACCTATTAAAGCTTCTAAGTGATCCTAAAGATTCACCAAATATCCTACACATCACCACAAACCATTGTAAAAGTTCACCACATTTTTCTTCAAGTCTTCAGTGAATAATGGTATGTCTATACTAATAATGGCATGCTAACTAAAACATACTCATGCTGTTTTCTCTACTTTAGGCACTTGTGTTTATTCCACCTTAAAATGCATAACTCAGCATCTTATACGTATTAATAATTCCATAATTACTTTATAGAAAATAGCCACAATAAACACCAATGCAATTCTTTAATCAAACAACAGATGATTTCACTTTAAAGGAAATGATACCATGGAAACATCCATATTAAATATGAGCTTTCATTTGGAGATTACAGTTTTTGAGTCAAATAATTATAGGTTTCATGTTTTCATATTTCTGTCCAAGTCTATTTCCCATCCTTTGCAAACAATTTGGGCTCATTTGACCACATAAAGATCCCTGAATTTCTCATATCTATTGTTTGCTAATATGAAAAAATTAGTATTTTATGACTGAACTCATAATACCATAAAACAACAGTCACAAAAACTTTCAATGGCCTACGTATGTGAAAACATTAATGAATTGCAGAAACCGAAATTGGTGTTCCTAATTTGGGCCCATAAAGAATGAGAGTGTGTCCCACAATGAATCACCCACGAATATGCACAAGAACCAACAGGGAATCAGGAAAGGCTGATGCTTTCTTGACAGAAGTGACAGCATCTGGAGCATCTGAGTAGGCAGACTGCATCGAGGGGCCGCAATTCTCCTTTGTGATGCTACTAATGCAACTTATCCCTGACTATCACATGAAAAGTGCCATAGTTATTTCTACATAGCTTACAAAGGGACTGGCAGTGACATATGTTGCCAGCACATTAAAAGACAACTTCCTTTTCGAGACTTCATAAAGATCCAACGAGGCTCTCCATGAAAACAACTTTGCTTCAACAAACACGAGTTTCCTTCCCACATGAAGTCCAGGATAAGAAAACAAAAGCTGACATGATGGCTTCATTATCACCTAGAACTTGGACTGCCTTCAGTTCCACTCCATAATTATTTATACTTGGTCCAATATGATGTTCCAACCATCATATTTGAATTCTAAACAGCAAGAAGAAAGTAGGGGGAAGCAGGGTCAAAATACACCTACCACCTATCTTATACATATGACCACACCTCATTGCAAATGTAATCCTTTTTCCAGCCAGTCACATGCCTCAGCAATAACTGAGAATTCTAAGAGGAGATAAATATTAGGATGGGCAACACTAGTCTATGCCACAGCAGCTAAAATGTTAAGAATCTGACTAGGTACAAGACAAAGAATATTTTTAAATGTGGGTGTCATTAGAGCAAAGATCTATACAGAGAAAGGAAATGCTATGGTGCTTGGCTTTGCTACTGACTCATGAATCAATACAACTTGAATTTGCAGAGTTCTCTTACGTTTCTGAGGTTCTCACACATTAGGAATTATTTTCTTTTTTTTCTTTTTTTTTTTTTCCTGAAGCAAGAAATTTTTATTAGGTTAATAATTGAAACTTTTTGTTGTTTTAAAAAGCATATGATAATCATTAATAGAGTTTATAATTTTTCAAATGCATATTTGCCACTTTGGTTTTTAGTTTTCTCTTTTTTTAAATGAAAGTATATGTCTCTTTCTCTTGTACGTTATTTTTAAATTGAAGTTTTATTTTTGTCAAGTTAATATGTGCCCAGTTTGAATATTTAAATAACTCAATAAATCTTAGAATAAACAATAGCACTCACTTATGTTACTTTAGGATTTACCTCTGTATGTCTAAATATATTAAAACTGCTATATTTTGTGTTCACTTTACACATTTCAATGCTGTAAGTTTCACAGCCCTACGCTAGCCTTTAATCAATCACAGATGACTTGAATCCCTTGTGAGACTTATTTGGGTTAGATATTCCTCTACTTGGTCAAAGAAATGCTTACATAGCAGGATACTTTTTGTCACCAAATTGAAATTTAGGTGTCAAGCAAGTGCCAGAGGAACACAAAAGTTGAGATGGGTGGAAAATGGAGACGTGGCACAAGAACTTTTGAGGTAGGGGCTGGCAATAGTGTATTGACACCTTGCCACCCATTCACTTCTTCCCTCCCAACTCTCCATCATCCAACTTCAGATCAATAAGTCATTGTACACTAGAATACAAGTCAGCTAAGTACAACACCAATCTAAAACACTAATCAACAAGAAAAACAAATGGCTCCATTTAGCAGAACATGACATTTTTCGATAATATAGTAAACTCAAATGAGATACAGCTCAATCGCTGAGGTACTAGGCAAAAAGAAGAAAACCTCTTGGCAATCACTTGTGTCATGTTTTGAATATTCACAAACTACAAGCTTCTTTCTTTCTCTTTTAAGGTAGAAGATACACATTTTTTTCAAAAGAGGACCTGTTTTTCACATACGTAAAGTTGGCAAAGATTTTTTTAGCCATTCCAGGGACATCGGATTTTTGGTGTTTATTTGTATTTGGTCTTGCTTTTTAAATGTGATATAATACAACTGGGGTGGGATGGATTTTTTTCCTTCCCTAAACTATTAGATAGGAATTCTAGCATAATTACCCCACAGGGTAATCCCAATGCTCTCCTGCCTTCTGTCAGTACTTCTGCATATAATATCATCATTCACATCACAAGATGACAAGTATTCACAAGGACTTTCAAATGAAAGCACATTCTACCCCAATTGTTTGCAAAATGAAGGGGAACTTCTCTTAACAGAGTGTGGTCGCTGCCTCCAAGACAGTCCCTAGTGATCCTTATCTCCTGGTATTCATGCCCTGTGTTAAGTCTCCTTCCATAATGAAACACAGCTGGTCTATGTGATAACTGAAGAACAGCAGACATGACAGTGTGTGACTTCAAGGATAGGCTGTCAATGGTATTGAAGCTTTGAGGTTTTTTGGATGGTTCACTTTGGTGGAAACCAGCCATAACACCATAAGCACAGTCAACCAACCCTTTGGAGAGGCCCTTGGGAAGGGGAACTGAGACCTCTCACAATATGACTAGCTCCAGCTTGCCAGCCATATGAATTAGTTACCTTAGAGAATCCTCCAGCTTCAGTCAAGCCCTCAAATCACTGTAGCCCCAACTGACATCTGACTGAGATCACATGAGAGCCTTCAAGGCAGAAGAATCTAGCCAAACTATTCCCTAATTCCTAAGCCACAGAAATGGTGATAGGCAATTAATGTTTAGGTTGTTTTAAAGCCTCTAAGTTTGGGGGCAATATGTTATACAGCAATAGATAACTAATGCACACACAATCACACATAACCCTCTACAGTTTTTACTCAGTAACTAATTCCCATAGGGAAATACATTGACCAATATCTCCTTCCAAATACTTCAAATACACACACACACACACACACGCACACATGCCCGCGTGCGTACACTCACACATAATCAAGTGTAGTCAGACTATTTGACTATATTGAGTTAAACTGTATTGTCACTCCAGTAAGGCTAATATGAGACTAATATGGTCTGACTAATCCTATTGCATGCCTTCCCCCTCTCTCATAGATCTCAGAAAGTATCTCCATATGTCATATTTTAAAATAGTCATGCTGGTCCAGTGAACCAAAGAGACAATTAGGGTTTGGAGAGATGTAGCCTCCTCCAGCTGACTTTAAAGTTATCAGTCTGTGAAAAATGTCTCTCATTTGTTTAAATGGCTTTATGTATCTGCTGTATCTGAGCCACTTAGTTCCCTCGTTTGGAAAAGGTAATTAATCTCAGCCAGGGATAAGCCCATATTCTTAATCATTGCTCGCTACTGCCACCTCCTAGATGTCTAACCCTTAGATCAAAGTGTTGCAAGGTACTATCAGTTCTAATCTATGGACATTGAGGAAAGGTTTTCAAAGCAACATAGTCATGTTCACATTTTAATCACTTTATTTAAGCAGTGAACACTTAGCCCAACATATAGTAAACCATGAGATTACAATAGGGCTTAGCTACTAATTTAGGCAACAGAACAGAGTTTCAATTCATAGGTTCTCTCAAAGTTTAATATTCTTTCCAGAACCAGCTAACAGTATGACTTAGAACAGACCACCTGGTCTCCTCATGCCACAATTTAAAATAAATGCGGTAGTGTTGATCAACTGATCTAAAATGGGAAAAATAAATCAAATTATATTTAATTAGGAAGTTAAATCACGCCAGCATAGAAATATTCAGTGGATTTTAAAAGAAACCTGCACATGCACACTCTCACCTTTATGCTATATGTTCTAAAAATTAAAAGCTCAACTAAAAAAAATTATCACTAATGATTTATAACCTCAATGTCATGCTCCCTTTGTACTTCTGAAAGATACGTGACTTTCTTTTTTGTCCAATGCATATCTAAATCAGAATATCTAACCTGTTCTTTGTGACTCCTCTCGGTTTCAAATTTATCTGCATCTCCGGTTAGACTTATAATTTGCCTATGCTTACTATTATTCCCCTTATTTTCAAATGAATGTCTGAATTGATTCTAAGCATATATTGTAAATTTGTTTATTTCTGAGTACAGGACCCCCTCCCCCTTCAATAGATCCCAAAATAATTCCTGGAAAGGGGTGGGGGATGGCTCTTGGGTTGCATTCCTACGTAAGGGACAATTTGGAAAACTGATACATTCAAATTGAGATGAATAGTCACCTGGTTTTTGACTGGTGGATGACCCCTCTGTTCCTCCTGCATACAGAGTAAATTATTTAAAAGCCATGTTTCAGAAATGTCTGAATCTGTGGTCTTATTTCCATAAGTGAAAATGTTGACAGCTCTCTACTAAATATTTGCAGTCATTATTCTTTCATCAAATACTCCACTATCATGAATATCATATTTATTTGGTATGTTCCCTCTCCAATCATCCCACAAATTCTCTCTCTCTCTCTCTCTCTCTCTCTCTCTCTCTCTCTCTCTCTCTCTCTCTCCTTTCTCTCTCTCTCTCATGGAATGCATATTTTGGTGGCTATTTAATCAAATGCTGTTTAAACAATGCTTTTTTACTTCTTCAGCTATTCTTATCAAACCTTTAAGAAACTATGCTATACATCATTAAAACAGTCTGATGGGGGGAGAAAGCATTTCTAGCTATTCCCAGCATTCAGTAATAGTTCTCACAAGCCATCTTTAACAAAATACCAGCAAGCAATGATGTTAAAAGAGATTGGTTGTATAAATTCTATGGCACAAATTTAAATTCCAGGTCTCTTTTTAAATCCATGCTTGTTTACCTGGAATGTCCTTCACCTGACTTGACCTGAGCGATCAGTTTCATTCCAACAAGACTGAAATATAATATCTCAGTAAAGGGAAATCTCCAGAGTACTTCTCTCTATTATTTGGTGAGGGTGGGGAGGGTGAGGAGTTGCTATTTTTGGAATAAATTCTGTCTGAGCAGATCAACCATTCAATGTCCAGTGGCTTTGGCTAACAGACCACATCTGAAACACTTACCTGAGATGAGGAGGGGAGAGTAGGTGGTGGATTGACAGAAAGCCAGCTTGTGGACCATATGCAACTGAAACAGCTTGAAGTCAAGCCTCCCTGTTCCTTCTACTCTCCCATCCTCTTCAACTTGCAGCCCACCTGTCAGTGCTGTCCAACTGCCTCTCCATGCCAACCAGAAAACACCATCTAGAGGGCCTAGTTTATTTTTTTCTTTCTGCCTCCCATGAAGTTTCTTCCCTCCTGCTGTGCAAGGAGCAAGCAACCTGGGTATTTCACGTCTTTATTTTGCCATTTGCCATCTGACGCTGTTCATTTAATTTTAGCATTGTGTATGTGAAAAATTGTCCATGTATATTCTTAAAAGGCAGGAGAGGTCGTTAGCCTTGCTCACATAGTTGAATGTTCCTTTCCAGTAACAGTGTGAGCTGTCTGGTGTGATGGATGTTTGCAGCTGAGATATTTGACATATAAAATGTCGTACAGAGCCTTTAAATCCTAGGACTGAGTCATTTGAGGTTAAAAAAAAGCACCTTCCCAGTAGTTATATATCTTGATGATTAATGCTTATGAAAAAATAACAGGTGCTATGACATAGAAAAATATCAGAAGGCAAGAATGTAGCTTTTCACATGTATTTCAGGAATCTCATTTTTATCCTACTTGCCTCTCTAATTTCTCCTCACAATCCCCTACTCTACCAAGGAAACTTTGAAATGAAGAAAGCAAACTGATTCTTTTCTTTATGCAGCCCAAATGGTAATCAGATTTATCTTCTTCCCCACAATAGCAGATCAACACACAAACACACTCAAAAATGCTTCACTTTATGCTTAAGCTTTGTGAGGAAAATGGGCAAGGATGGGTGAGTGTAAGAAGATAAAAGAGGCTTATGAGAGTAGAGGAATCATTGTGTGACTAGATCTGCTACATCTCCTCCAAAGAGGGAGCAGGCATCATTTCCCAAGAACACCCACTTCCTCTTGCTATTTTCCACTGTATGTTTTAAAAATAGATTTTATTTTTAGAGCAGATTTAGGTTCACAGCAAAATTGAGAAGGTCAGAGCTCCCATAATACCTCCTGTCCCCGCATAATGCAAAACTTCTTCTATTGTCAACATCCCCATCAGAGTGGTACATTTGCTGCAACTGATAAAACTCCATTGTCACATCATTATCATCCAGTTCATAGTTTATATTAGGGTTCACTCTTGGTGATGTACATTCTATGGATTTGGACAAATGTATAATGGCATGTATCCACCATTATATTATCATACAGAAAAATTTCATTGCCCTAAAAATCCTGGGTATTCTGCTGTTCACCCTCTCCACCCCACTAATTGCTGGCAATCACTAATCATCTTACTGTCCCCATAATTTTGCTTTTTTCAGAAGGTTATCATATGGTTTGGAATCGTATGGTTTGTAGCCTTTTCAGACTGGCCTCTTTCACTTACAAATATTCATTTCTGTTTCTTTCATGTCTTTCCATGGCTTTTCCACTACATTTTCATTGATTATAGATGTGGATACTAACCAAATCCAAGGACACAATTAAAGTGAACATAGGGTCACTTTAAAGTGAACAGGGAATAGATGATATATGTTTCCCAAGAAAGAACTAGAAAGAATACAGTAAGGCAGTATCTCCCTCTGCTGCTAATGCCTTCCCCTAGTTTAGTAATTTCAACCAAAACATCAAAAACAAAGTATGAGAAGTTGAGGGGCACAGTGAAAAAAAGCCAGAAAGATCTTGCTGGACTCTTACCCCTGTGTACCCATGAGGTTTTGGGCAAGTTTCTTAGCCTTTCTGACGTACCATAAAAAGTTTCCTCACCATAAAAAGAGGTTGATTTTAGGATTTTACACTATACCAGCACAGTGTCCGGCACACCATAAGCACTTATAAAGTTATTGGAGTATCATAATGCAAATTCATCACAGTATATATTGATTAACCATGAGGCATTCTCTCCAGTGAACTTAAAACTGAGTAAAATGAGTGTCTTCCAAACTTGAAAAATACATACATGATGGTTGTATTAATAATCTTTAATCATCAATTTTAAGTAACAGACCTAAAGAATAGATCTAAAGAATAGGTTTTGCAAAAGAGCTCAAAACTGAAATCAAAGTGATTGTAATTTGGTGAGCAACAGCCATTTCAATTGAATTGTACCATATTTAAAGAATCTGAAGAGGGATGATGAGATTTTAAAAAATGCCAACATCCCAGAGATTGGCAGTAGTTTCCAGGTTACCCTAGGGTAAGTGACAGGGACTATGGGGCATGTGAACACCCCAGATAGATGAGCCTATTATAGAACAGGCTTGATTCACTGGACATTACCTGGCTTGGGATGAAATAGTCCTTAAAATTATTCCATCTTCCTCTGCACTGATTACATGTTTACTGAACAACTTTCTGATTACTCATTTGGTTTCCAGGTATATTGATTCCAGAAGTTGAAAAAATAAAAAAAGTGTCCTGAACAGTAGGTACCACCATCCCATTCTAGAAAATGATACCTCCCATTGTATATTCATAGATTGTCAATCTAGGATATCTACTTCAGTCTCTTTTAAGTTTGATTGATATTATTCTTCAAGTCCAGTGAATATTGGGATATAATTCAGAGGTGGTCTGTCTGAATCACAGTAAATTTGTAGCTGATTAGGTCTTTTGGTTGTCATCCTGTATTTTCTTGGTGGTGTCTTGCCTTCCACTCACTATTCCTATTCCCTAACTCCTTTCTACCTATAATAGTTACTAATGTCAATTAAATATAATGTTTAATTTCCATTTGAATGGAGATGGAATTTTTCATGTGAAGACAATGCTTGTAAAATAAATGAAAAGAAGGAGATGGTCCTTTAGGATCAAAAGGATAGAAAATAAATTCCTCCAATTATTCAGTTATTTGGTGGGGAGAGGAGGGCAATAATTCTCAAAGCAAAAAGTCCCAAATAAAATAAAATGTAACAAATTTTAAAACAAGAAGATAAGAGATATGTCACAAAATGAACAATATAGGAAACAATTCCAATGATCTCAGAGGTGTGGGCAATAATTATCAAAGCAAAATAAAATATAAACATTTTGAAAACAAGAAAATAAAAGACATGCCTCAAAAAAGAAAGATACAGGGAACACTATTTTCAGAAAGGGTTATTATGAAACAAAAATAAAAATCTTAGTATGGTGCTTGCTGATTAGAAATTTACTGAATTTAAGAGAAATGGCCATGAAAGCTGAAACAAATTGAATTCACTTTAGTGGATAATTCAAGATAGAGAACTATCTCTCATGTCCTTTGGAAAATAATGGAATTCAACTGCAGTACTAATCTGGTAAGAATTTTCAAGTCAATATCAGCTACTTAGCATGGTGATATCTGCAAAGCCATTATTGTTGACTCCACTTCCATTATTCAGAAACATTGCTTTGCTATTAAACTACGGCTTTAGGGGATATTTAGAATTTTATCCCTAAGCATCCCTAGTAATTTATTCAATCAGGAAGATTTGCATCAAGCATAATTTAAAATCTTCAGGCTCTGTTCTCTCTTGGTGCAGAACCACAACTCCCATTAGCACTAATGAAAGTTATCTGTACAACTCAAGCAGTGTACCCCTCATAAGTGTTTAATAACCAACATGTTTTATGTCCTGAGAGGTCCAAGATGGTGGTCCAAGAAAGTCAAACAAAATGTAAAGACAGAAGAATATCTCTCCAAAAAAAGAACAAAATCTCCAGGGGGAAAAATGGAGGTAATTCATTTGTCTGATAAAGAATTCAAAGAAATAGTCATAATGAAGCTACCAAACTAGAAAATGGAGGACGCTGAACTCACTCCCTCTTGAGCAAACTTAAATACACACATATAGAGAGAGTAGTTACTCCTGCGAGGCAACTGAGGACCGAATAAATAGCTTCTGAACAACACATGAGAGAAAGAGACACAATAGAGATGACCGGGGAGTTGAGGGAGCCCTCTAAGAGCTTCAGGACCTCTCTGGGCCAGAGAGGTCACCATTGTTTACATCCTATCCACCATGATAGGATGGCAGGGGCTCTATATATTTGGGGGTTTTGGCCTACCTGCAAGAGCAATGCAGCACATTCCCATGCACATTACCTGAGCCCATTTGTCTCTGAACAAAGGCAGCAAGGAGGATCAACAGGACATTACTACACGCACCTGGCCTCCCCACAGGGAGCAGCTCCAGCTTGGTGGGCCAGTACCCTGGATACCTTAAGCACCCACTTAGCTCCTATTAGCCTGCCAAAGCCACTCAGTATATACAGACTTCACAGAGGCCACTTCTAGATCAGGCCACTTTCTCAAGACTGGGAGAGATAGCTGTGTTGTTTAATTCATAGAAGCAAACATAGAAAGTCAAACAAAATGTAAAGACAGAAGAATATCTCTCAAACAAAAGGACAAAATCTCCAGGGGGAAAAATGGAGGTAATTCATTTGTCTGATAAAGAATTCAAAGAAACAGTCATAATGAAGCTACCAAACTAGAAAATGGACTAGAGGAACTTAGGGGAACTTCAACAAAGAATTAGAAAGTATAATAAAGAACCAAGCAGACCTGAAGGATACAATAACTGAAATTAAAAACACATTAAAAGCCATCAATAATAGATTAGCTGACACAGGAAAATGAATCAGAAAGATAGACTAGTGGAAATTGACCAATCAGAACAGTAGAAATAAAAAGAATTATTTTTTTAAAGATTTTATTGGTGAAGGGGAACAGGACTTTATTGGGGAACAGTGTGTACTTCCAAGACTTTTTTCCAAGTCAAGTTGTTGTCCTTTCAATCTTAGTTGTGGAGGGTGCCATTCAGCTTCAAGTTGTTGTCCTTTCAGTCTTAGTTGTGGAGGGCGCAGCTCAGCTCCAGGTCCAGTTGCCATTGCTATTTGGATGCAGGGGGCGCAGCTCACCATCCCTTGCGGGAGTCGAGGAATCGAACTGGCAACCTTGTGGTTGAGAGGATGCACTCCAAACAACTGAGCCATTAGGGAGCTCAGCGGCAGCTCAGCTCAAGGTGCCATGTTCAATCTTAGTTGCAGGGGGAGGAGCCCACCACCCCTTGCGGGACTCAAGGAATTGAACTGGCAACCTTGTGGTTGAGAGCCCGCTGGCCCATGTGGGAATCGAACCTGCAGGCTTCGGAGTTAGGAGCATGGAGCTCTAACCGCCTGAGCCACCGGGCCGGCCCAAAAAAAGAATTGTTTTAAAATGAGGATAATTTAAGGGACCTATGGGATAACATCAAGTGCTCAAACATTTTGCATTATAGGGATCCCAGAAGGAGAAGAAAGAGAAAGGAACAGAAATTTTATTTAAAGAAGTAATGGCTGAAAACTTTCCTAACCTGGGAAAGGAAAGAGACATCCAGGTCCAGGAAGCACAGAGAGTTCCAAACAAGACTAACATGAGAGAAGCAGCAGAGACACTGGGTACAATTTAACAAGATTAAAATGCAAAGTGTGGATTTTTTTCCAAGTGACCATATTCCTTTAAAAAGTATGTCATGTTTCTGTAAAAAAAAAAAAAAAAAGGAAAGAAAGAAAGAAAAGAAAAGAAAAGAAAAGAAAAGAAAAGAAAAGAAAAGAAAAGAAAAGAAAAGAAAAGAAAAGAAAAGAAAAGAAAGGAAAAGAAAAACCAGCAGGGTCCTCACAGACCTTGGGGAAAAATGACTCCCAACTTAAAATTATTATACTGCACCTATGGAGTACTTTTTTTTTGCTGAAGTTCAGGAGCTCATCGAGTCGTATGCAGGTCCTACACCTCCTTTAGTTAGATTATCAGGTTAGAAAATTTTTGTAATTTCATGACTAAAAGCCTGTGATTTCCTGTCTTCATTGTACTCAACAACTGCTGTGTTTTCATTTTTCTGGCCAGTGTGCTGTTGGATTTCTCTACATAATATCCCCAAATCACACTCAAAGCGGCCAACAGCCATTTCTTCCTATAGCTTCACCAATCTTAGAATTTCCTCCTGGAGGTTCTGGCCAGCTTCTGAGCTTGTTTGCAATACCAAAACCTCTGTACTGCTGCTACAAGAGTAAATCTGTTCCAAGCTCTCTTCCTCACCCCTTAATGAAACAAAAGAGTATTTAATGCTTCTTGAAAACACAGAAATAATTTTGAATAAGATTAAAGGATTTCATCATATTTTGGCATCAAATGGTTGTTCACAAAACTGGGATAGTCTCCAAGTTTTGATGTGGGGAAAAATTTGATTATCACATTATCACAGAGGCTGTAAGCAGCACAAAACATTGATATAAAGCAGCATCACTGCTGATTAAACACTATTAGCATATTCAGTTGGAAACACAAATGTAAACACAGATTTCCAATGTTTGCATCACATACAATTGCAATATTCATCTTTGTGCAGGAGTGAGTAAATAGAGACACAGAGACAGAAAAAAAGAACATGTGCACACTTAACGAATGTATAAATAAATGCTTAAAGTGGCGTGGGAGGTCTTATTTATCTTTTTATAAAAAAACTGGTTAGGTTCCCTTTTTTTTTCTTTACAGCTTGTAGCTATTATATACTTGTGATCTTGCCAAGTGGAACGTGGCTGGGAGCATATGTTTAATAAAAATGTGTGCAGGCGCGCACACACACACACACACACACACACACACACACATTAAAGCAATACCATGGTTTCCTCTTAAACTGACAGATGCAAGGCACTTTGGGAATTGAGGCACTTCTCTATTTTTACTCTCCACATTATGTTCAGGCACTTGGGAGACTGAGTACATTAGAGCAAAGGGAAATAAGTAAGCTTTATGCTCATTAAGAATAGTAAGAGATGACAGGTGGTGTGGAGCAATTGTTTTTGTTTGTCCATGTTTTTTTAGTGTTTTCCCCCAGATTTTGATTTCATACATTTTCAAGATGTCAGAAACTCAATCTGCCTGTTACTTATAATTGATTCCCTTTACACTGACTTCTACCAACTTCACAATCCATGTATAGCCTACCTCTACAACCATCCAGACCTTAGTATAGGTATTTTGTGCCTCTAGCTCCATCTTACTTTCTCTCCCACTGATTCCTAATTTGTTTTTGTAAGCCACCTCAAATTCTTCATGGAATAAGTCTAGCTGTATATAAGTAATTTTTAAATATGTGGGCATATTCATCGAGAAACATATTAAGATAATAAAGTCATGTTTATATTGAGCTGAAATCGTTCTTCATCCTACAGTCTGTACGCATCAAGAATGGACCAACTGAAAGAGAAAAAGCCTGTGAGTCAAAAACCTGAATTCATATCCAAATTTTACTACTACCTAATGATATAATAACTGTAATTTTCTCATAGTCACTTACCCTTTGTAAGCTTCAATTTCCTAATTTGTAAGATGAGATAGTTGTAATACATAAATGGTTATTTTTTTTAGTAATAAAAGCCTTTATCTCACGTGAAAGCTCACCCAGAATCAATACAGAACCAAAATTCAAAAGAACCCAAATCAGAGCGGCTCAAGTTGAAGTTGGAAGGAACATGGTGCTTCTTCTCTCACTTTTTTCTGCCTCCCATTTCACCTTCATCATGTTGCCTTTCTTTAAAAAATACTATTCTAATGAAGAATAAAAGAACCTCTCAAATGAAGAAAACAGTAGCGAAAAAGTAGATAGCGTCTCTAATACCATGTAAGATATTACATGATATTACAAAAACCTACTAAATTTAATGTAACCATCAACACTCATCAATTAGCTGGAGAATTCTCAAATCTCCATTTTATTTGAGACATGTAAGCAAGACCTGAGTTGTAGGAAATGGAGAAGATGACAAAAACTAAAATTTTCAGTGCTCTCAGCTAACCATTCCTTTGCATACTTCCCAGAAAACGATTCAATTTTGTGTGCCAAATTTGATTCATTCATGACCTAAAAAACAGAACAAACACCATGAGATCTCAGGACACCAATAATGCTCATGGTGATTTTAAAGATATGTTTACAATTTTTTGATACACTTCTCTTTAAGAAGAAATGCCTAATTTCCTTTCCGCTGAATGTGACCTACCTAGACTTGGTGACTTGCTTCAGTTGAATAGAATACAGCAGAAGTACTGGTATATCTCTATCAAGATTAGTTATTAAAAGACTGCAACTTCTTTTCTCTCTCTCTCTCTCTCTCTCTCTCTCTCTCTCTCTCTCTCTCTCTCTCTCTCTCTCTCTCTCTCTTTCTCTCTCGTCACTCACTCTGGAGGAAGCCAGCTGCTATGTTGTTTGAACAATCCTACAGAAAGAGGCACACATAGTAAAAACCTGAAGTCTCCTGAAAACAATCACGTGAGTGACCTTGGAAGTGGATTCTCCAGCACCTTCAGATGACTAAACCCCAGCTGACATCATGACTGTGACCTCAAGAGAAACACTGAGTCAGAAGTTACCAGCTATGCCACTCTCTGATATCTGACCTTCAGAAACTGCATGACATAATAAATGTTTGTTGTTTTAAACTACCAAACATGAAGGTAATTTATTATGTGGCAATAGATAACTAACAAACTAGTGTAAATTTTCAGCTGCTCCTAGATTGGGTAAAGTATTTCAAGTTTACTAAGTGTCCCATCACATTTAAAAAATGTTTTTCCCCACAAATATCAAAAAGTTTAAAAATGAAGTCTTATTTTATTTTATTTTATTATTATTTTTTTAAGATTTTTGTTGGGGAAGGAGAACAGGACTTTATTGGGAAACAGTGTGTACTTCCGGAACTTTTTTCCAAGTCAAGTTGTTGTCCTTTCAATCTTAATTGTGGAGGATGCCGTTCAGCTTCAAGTTGTTGTCCTTTCAGTCTTAGTTGTGGAGGGTGCAGCTCAGCTCCAGGTCCAGTTGCCATTGCTAGTTGCAGGGAGCGCAGCCCACCATCCCTTGCGGGACTCGAGGAGTTGACTGGCAACCTTGTGGTTGAGAGCCCACTGGCCCATGTGGGAATTGAACCGGCAGCCTTCGGAGTTAGGAGCACAGAGCTCCAACCGCCTGAGCCACTGGGCCGGCCTGAAGTCTTATTTTAGATTCTCACCTACCTTCCATTTCTTTTAATGAGCCACATAACACTAAGGACTAGTTTAAATAGACTTAGTACTCTATATAATGAACAATAAAATAATGGCTAACTTACTGAGAGCTTATTAGGCACACAATTCCTTGTTAAGCATTCCACATAATATCTCATTTATTCCTCTCAACAACGTAATGAGGTCGGTATCATTATTTGCTCCATTTTTATATTTGAGAAAACCAAGACTCAGAGTAGGTACATAGAATTTCCAACAATGCCTAGTTAATAAGAGGAATAGCCAGATCTGAAACCAAAGTCTGATGCCAATTCACTTTTTCCCACCTCTCAGAGTAGGATGCTTTTTTAACAGCTTTATCCTGCCAATAGGCACCCAATAAAAGGTTTTTGCCCGCTCCTACTGTTGGGCTAAGAGTATCTCCAGACCTCACTTTCAGAACCACCTTCCTTTCTGTACTATTTTGTTGTAGACTATTTGATTTGAAATGAATTTTTGCTCTTTAGATATGATTCTTTGTCCTATATAGCCCCTTAAGCCAGGGTTTTTTTTTTCTTTCCCAGAATGAGAACTTTAATTTCTAACGGTTTCATGCCTCCCAACAGAATTCATCTCTTCCAACACTCCAGCCCATTCAGAGCACTGGGCTCCCTATTTGCCTGGCAAAAAAGTCTAGGCATAGACTGCCTAGAAGTAGGATTGACTGCCTTATGTCAACAGTACAGGGGATCACGATATGAATAATCAGCAACAGATTACTTTAAACATTAAAAGACTGTTACTTAGTAGATTTCATCCATAGCTCACAGAAAAGTATATTAGATTCACCAGTGTTCTTAAATTCTGATGTTAACCCAACTTGATTTACCATATTATTTTCATGATGTTACCAGTGATTTCATGATACAATGTTTTAAAAGGGAGAGAATAGGAAAATATCTACAAGAAAAGTTTATATACTAACCCAAATAGCTTAGTTGGGGTGAAATGAGCATTTCTAAATTTTCTCAGTCAATATCTCTTTCACTCATCTCTTTTTTATATTAGAAGAAAATACAAAAAGTATACAAGAGAAGCCTGGAGGATCTTGTGATTCGCAGTGCCGCAAAGTAAGGAAGTGTTTTAAGAAAAATGATGGGGCATGAGGGTAAGGGGGATCAAATATATGGTGATGGAAGGAGAACTGACTCTGGGTGGTGAACACACAATGGGATTTATAGATGGTATAATACAGAATTGTACACCTGAAATCTATGTAAATTTACTAACAATTGTCACCACAATAAATATAATTAATTTAAAAAAAAAAAAGAAAGAAAAATGGTGGGGCTTGTCAAAGGGACATAAGAGCCAACTACAAGAACTCCCAATGACTAAAGTTGAAATAATTTGAGCAAAAAAATAAATTAAGTAGTATTGGATAACCCAAAGTATAATAAATATTCATTAGTCATACTGACATAAATGATTGATTCGATAAAATGAATGAGAAAAAAGAGAGATACAACTTCTAAATAATTGTGTAGATATTCCTTAAGGAGATGGAGCATAATTCCCCACTTTTAGTATGGATGGAGCATACTGGCCTTCTTCCCAGAAGTATAGTATGGAGAGTCCAGGGAGAAAGGAGAGTAATTTTATAATAGAGAAACCTGATAAACACATATATCAGTCAGCGATAAAAAATGGCACTTCACCTCTCTGGTCTTCTTCTTCTTCAAAAAAATCCATAAGCCCAGTCTGATCATGAGAAAAACATCAGACAAATCCCTGTTGAGGGGTATTATACAAAATACCTAACCAGTCCTCCTCAAAACTGTCAAGATCGGGGCCGGCCTGGTGGCTCAGGCAGTTGGAGCTCTATGCTCCTAACTCGGAAGGCTGCCGTTTGGATTCCCACATGAGCCAGTGGGCTCTCAACCATAAGGATACAGGTTCAACTCCTCAAGTCCCACAAGGGACGGGGGGCTCCACCCCCTGCAACTAAGATTGAATCGTGGTACCTTGAGCTGAGCTTCCACTGATCTCCCAGATGGCTCAGTTGGTTGAAGCATGTCCTCTCAACCACAAGGTTGCTGGTTCGACTCCCGCAAAGGATGGTGGGCTGTGCCCCCTGCAACTAGCAACGGCAACTGGGCCTGGAGCTGAGCTGCGCCCTCCACAACTAAGACTGAAAGGACAACAACTTGACTTGGAAAAAAAGTCCTGGAAGTACACACCGTTCCCTAATAAAGTCCTGTTTCCCTACCCCAATAATAGAAAAAAAAAAAACTGTCAAGATCATCAAAAACAAGGAAAACTGTCACAGTCAAGAGGAGGCTCAGGAGACATAATGACCAAAGGTAATGTGGTATCATGATGGGATGAGGAAACAGAAAAACTAGATAAACACTAAGGAAATCTGAATAAATTATGGACTAATACTAGCATCTAATAAGAGAAATTGGCTGTGAGGTCCATGGGGTATGTGGGAACTCTCTGTACTACTTTCACATTTCTTCTGTAAATATATAATTATTCTAAAATAAAAAGTTTGTTTTAAAATTTTCTTCAGTATTAAAAAAGAAAATACACAGTCATATGAAACATTTATTTAACTTACATTATTCAAATGTACATGCTCAGTAAAGAAAGGGGGGTTTTGGTAGAGAGAGAGGAGATATGGAGATAAATATTTGAAGTGTTAATGTACACATTTCTCCTGGAGCTTCTTCCCCTTTCCCCCACTCCACTTCCCAGCTTATATGGCTAATCTGGAATCACTGGCTGCATAATCAGAAACATATGCTATAAATTCCCAACTATTAAACACAATTGCTACTCTGAGACAAAAAGATTCAGATGCCTCATTTCAAATTAAATCTTTCTCTCTCTGAGACACTAGATAAAAAGATAGTAAGGTCAAAAGAAGGAAAATGAAAGATTAAACAATTTCTAGAGCCGGGACCTTCATTCCTCCTCAGTAATAAAGGCTGTATGGAAGCTAAGTCATTCTCCTCGTTGCCTCCCACAAAGGACACAGAAGACCTATTCAATAATCAATATGAAGACAAAGCCCAATGCAGAATATTCTATGAGGAATATTTCCATGTGGACAACACCCCGCCTCAGAATATTCATAAACTTTTCTCCATAAATAGAAGGTAGGAAGCTTAGTGACCTTAGGGCCTAGGGTAACATGAAAAGGCCTTATTTTATATCAAGGTGTGACTAAACAAAATTGGTTTGATATTAGTCTCTATATTAGAACAGAAAGGATACATGCCACAACTAACATCAAAAAAATTATAAAGTTATAATGTTGATTACTAACTCTTCAAAAAGATTATCAGAACAACCTGATAATCAAACAAAGCTAAGTTTATTAGGCTTTCTGCAATAAGGCAGACCATACCTTGATAGAATCTTAGTGATATATCATAAGGGGGAAGTCACAAGGGAATACGGATAGGGTTTTAGAGCCTGAGTTGGGGGATTTTAAGGCAAGTCTTACAAGATGAGGAACTAGTTGGTAGTAGAGAGAGTTTATGACATAAGTTTCAGATGGATAGGCTGAAAGAGATGAGGGTCTTAACAAGAGTCATGATAAGCAAGCTGCTCATCTTGATAAGTAAGCTATTATTGTTGACTCAGAGTCTTAACTTTAGATAAGTTATTATCATCTAAACACATGATTAACCTCCAGGGGCAAGTAGTTAAATTACTTTTACTTCTCAGTTTTATATAAGATAGGAACATAAAAATATTCCCAGTATTATTATAGTTTAACACAGGGACAGGAAGTATCAGTCATAAGTGGTTTCAATTCTCATCCCTTGGAGTTTTATAAGGTGACCCCAATGATCCCTCACTACTGGTGTTCATGCTTTGTGTAACCCCTTTCCCTTGAGTGTGGGCATGACCTATGACTTGCTCCTAACCAAACGAATACTGCAAAGGTGATGGGATGTACGTGATTATGTTACATAAGATTATAATATCCTCTTTGCTAAATTTTCTTCCTTGTTGTCTGGCTGTAAGGACGCAGGCTGCCATGTTGAGAAGGCCCGCTTGGCAAGGACATGAGGGAGGAGCCTCCAGCTGACAGGCAGCAAGAAACTGAGGACCTCGATCCACCTATCCAACAGGAACTGAATTCTGCCAACAATCATGCATACTGAGAAAGAGATCTTCCCACAGTCAAGCTTCAGACGGGACAGCAGCCCCAGCCAAAACCTTCATTATAATGTTGTGAGACCCTGAAGTACTAAGGACCCAACAAAGCCATTCCTTGATTCCTTACCCACAGAAACTGTGAGATAATGTGTGTTGTTTTAAGCCTCTAAGTTTGTGGTAATATTGTTATGAAGCAATAGAGAACTAATATAATCCCCCTTTAGGTCATTCTTCTTCTTAAGATGAAGGGTAAACCATTATCATCTAAACACATGATTAATCCACTTCTGTGCTGCTGGATAGTGTGTTTGGTTGTGTGTAGAGCTTCTGATGGTAGTCATTCCAACGCTAATATGTGTCAGTTTATTCTTTTGATGGAAAATTCATTTTTTTAAGTGGATCATTTGATGGGGCTATGAGTTCTCCAAAGCATTCAACACTCTGGAAACCATACATCTGAGCACTGAAAAACAGGCACATGTAACTGAAGGACAGTAATCAGAATTTGTAGTCTACTCATAAATACAAGAGCTAAGACTGCCAAATCAAACTAAGAAAAAAGATCCCATCCCCAAACCAAACAGCCTGCAAAACCAGATATGAGAGTACAAGCCCAATTACCTAATTTCATCGTTCTTTGTTTCCTGAATATTTTTAGCAACATATAAGATTCTAGAGAGTTCTGTAGGAATGTAAGTACAACATTCTTCTCCTAAGACAGCATTCTACTAGATGCCAGTACCCTGAATATTTTGTTCCTCCACCTGTCTCATTTCAGGAACCTCTTCTGCAAGTTACATATCCTCAGTGACATTATCTAGCTCTCCTGTTATACTTTGAACCATTGTATGTAGGATTATCTATATTTGGGGGGCTTTTGTAAAGTGTAAATTAAAGAAGCTTGGGGGCAGGGGAAAGTTGTCCACAATTCTCTTTTAATGACGAACAGTTTGAATGCAAATTGAGACCCAGTTTTTCTTATTCTTGAGTTTAATTACATAAATAACACTTTTTTTCTAAGAGCCAAAATGAACCCTGTGTGATATTAGGGACTATTCTAAAGGCAGTCATCAGACTACCAAGATAAGAGATCTCTAAAAAAAGTTGAGGGTATAGTCAATAAGCTTTTGTGACACAAGTCCAATCCTAGTCATTAGGAACAAACCACTGATTTATTTTGGGCCACAATACCCTGTGAGGTTATGACGTAGTAAGGCAATGTTTTAGTACCACTTATCAAGAATGGGCCTGTGCTAGGTAATGAAAATTGTCACACAGAAGTCATCAGGTAGATCTAAAGCAAAACAAGCTTGGATTGTCCTGAGTGGCACACCTTTCTTATAAGGTCTGAAAAAGTGAGAGAGCCTCTAAATACATACCATCTGTTCTCTAGCTCTTTTCCATGCTCTAATTCTATGAAAATTCTATAGCAAAGTCTAGCTCCTATGAAAGGTCCCCAAGTGTAGTTTCTTCAGGAGAGAAACCTTTTTTTTTTTTTTTCAGTTATAATAATGTGATATAGGGTTGTAGATTCCTGGCTGTCCTGTAGTGGGGTTTTTGCCACGTAGAAAGTTGCTTATTGAGTTACATCCGACTACCCAGAAAATTAACTGGAACTGGTATCAAAGGAAGATGGGTGGTATGCAAAGGAAAATAAATAAAAAGACTCTAGGAATTAGGCACTCTTTGGTCGGCAGTGTTTTTAACTCTGGAGTAAAATCTTGGGGGTTTGATGGTTATTTTTTCATCACATGTTTTTTGTAGGCCAAGTTCATAGTTTCTTAGGTTATACTATTCCCCCCAAATCTTAGGAGGTTTCTGATCTATTTGCTTCCAATCAATTCCTAGTGTCCATGACCAACTCCAAAGTCATAAATCAAAACCTCTGATAATTTGTCACTTTCCAATCTATTTCTCTTCCTCTACCAACTTAATGGAAGCTACCTTGAGGCCATTTGAAGCAATAGCTTGAAAGGGAAGGTAATATCTTTAATGTGATATTTGCTGCCAGGATGAGTGATTTGTTTAACTGGGAACTCTTAATGGGTTTTTGCCATTCAAAGCCTTTTGTAGTCTTTATTTCCTAAAGTTTGGTGTCTAGAATCATCTGGTTCTTCCAACTCTGGAAAGCTACAACTTTGTGAACTTTCACTAATCTCTTTCATTCTGCCTGCACAGAACTCATTTCGATCTTTATCTTACTAAGCGCATCAGTAAACAATCAGTGCACACTAATACTCTTGCTCTTCCCAGCCATTTTCACTGGAGTTATCCACTCAGTAGGAATTTGGTGTGTCTGCCTTCCACATTATCATAAATAAGAGTAAGAGTTTTACAAAATCTTTAAATATAAATGTATGGTTCTGTTTTACTTTATAAAAAATATATATTCATTAATGGGATAGAATTTTTGAAAATATTTAATAAGATAGTTTTAATATTCAGATTGGCAAATGTTCAAGTTTGATACTTCATTTCAAAGCCCTCTCCTAGTCACTAGAGACCATGTTTATATGCATATGCAGGTCACAGAGGCCCTTCAACTAAAACCTTGAAGTGATTGAAGCAAAGATTTTTTTTTAAGCTTAAAATAAACACGTTAAATATTCAATTTTCTTACACAATTTTCAAGTATAGAGGCAATAAAGTATAAAGCTCAATTTTCACTAAGAATTTTTTTATGGAAAAGCTCTTTCTGGACATACTTAATCTGCTCTCTAAACATGAATATTTAAAGAAAACATTTTTATATTGTGTTGTCAAATCTTTTCATGTAAGGGCTAGAGAAAAATGACATCTTAAATGATGTTAGACTAACATTCTGTAGATACTTAATAAATAATATTTTGAATGCAGGAAATTTTTAAAATTAAACTTATTGGGGTGACAATGGTTAGTAAAATTACATAGATTTGAAGTGTACAATTCTATAATACATCATCTATATATCACATTGTGTGTTCACCACCCGGAATTTTAAAATCCAACAATAAAATAAGGGACTGCTCTTCAAATACATTCAGAGGTGTGTGGCGAGGTCTATATAAGACATAGGAACTCTAGCGCCATCTAGCAAACATGTTGGGTAACATCACCTACATTCTCTAACAGATCCAACAAAGAAAGCAAGGTTAAGTGTCCCTGAATTCTGTGTTGATTGTCAACCTTGGAAATCGCACTTAAGCATCCCTTAGACTTTCTAGAATTCTAAACATGGTATACAGTCCCTTAAAAGGAAAGAGGAAAAAGAAAACACTTCAATTGCATCAGGCTTGGTACAGAAAGGTGTCTTGGCAAAGAATAAGCACCAGTTAACTATAAATGTCATAATATATAAATGCTTTCCCCCTCATTAGACATTGATATCACTGTATTTCTTAATAAAAGCATAATGTTGATAAATTTGCTAATTTGTAATCTGGGCTATTTTTAATCATTAAAGTAACAAGAAAAAGAAACACATTTCCCTTTGCCAATGTCCCACCCAACACACACACACACACACACACACACACACACAATGATATTTCCAATACATACTCATATGTAGTATTTGTCAATGTAGCCAAAACTCAGCTATGCGATAACCTTCAAGTAAAAGTATACATTTAAGCACAAGTCTGTAAACAATATGAGTTAAACTCAAAAGTCACTTGGCCTTCCAAGACTTTAATGTCAAACATATGAAAATATAGTACCTGATACTTTTCTGCTAAAACTCCTAAAGAATGATGGGGTAAATATATGTGGGGTTGTTTTTTTGTTGTTGTTGTTGTTTTCTTTTTTGGTTTTTACTAATTTTTTTATTAGTTTCAGATGTACAAAACAATGCAATAATTAGACATGTCACCCCTCACAAAGTGATTATCCCCCACCCCTAATCTATTACCCCTCTGATATCATATATATCTACTGCAATTCCATTGACTCTATTCCCTATGCTGCACTCCATATTAAACATATGTCTTAATGATGAAATCCCAAGTGTCATTATCCCAGATAAGATTGCAGGACTAACGTAAAAAGTGTCACTTTATAACAGAGAAGACATGAATGAATAGAAGAATTAATAAAATTTTTATCACCCTTATCGACCACAGAAAAGATTTCAAAAACAATATTAATGTATTGCTTTCTACTTATAAAGAACTTCAGAAACTCATTGTGTTGGCTGCCTTCAAAAAGCTTCTACGGTGTTTCTACTGCTCCCCAGTGGCAAGAAAAATATGGGCAATTAAATAATCATTGGACTACAACACATAGTTTCGTATCTTCAAATGAAGTGTGGAAGATGTCCTTTAATTATGGATGTCCGACAAAATTAGGTACCATTTATATAAGTCAGGATCCATCTAATCAAGAGATAGATATTATATAGGATTTTGAACAGGGAATGTTTAATAGCACTATTTATTAAATTCAACAGGGAATTGGCTAGTAAGAAACAAAGAAAACACTAAGGAATATAGGAAGAGCAGATAGAAGCAGCAGCCATACCCTTGGGGCTGAGCTAGTGCCACAGGAAGAGTCTCCCCTGTAGGGCTGATCCAGTCCTCACTGGAGAGGGAGAAGCTGGGGTGCATTAGACAGCGGAGAAAGGGCTGAGGTGCTGTGCCAGCAGAAGTTGCTAGAAATTTGCTCTCTGAGCTGCTGGGGGAAGCCATCCACAGGCTGGTTCTTCACTGATAACTATGCTGAGAAGCCATCTAAAGGGGTGCCAGAAGAAGCTGCACTCATGCTACATGTGACAATAGCCAGACCTTGGGAAGCCATGTGTGCCATTGGAGTCTGGAGACAGGAACACACTGAGGCCAGTGAAAGAAACTCCTTCCTCCAGTGTCCCCACAACACGCTCACTGACAAATCTTAACGCTTCAGTAGCTGGCAGAGCCCAGCTGCACCATCACGGGGCCGCACTGCCGTGTGGATTTGGAGCTGAGGCCATGCACTCATAGTCAGTGCACTATTCTTCATCTGTTCCCACCGTCACACATCACATCATGCTTGAGGAACTGCTTATTCTCAGCTCAGTGGTTTTCTCACACTTAATTTCCACAAGAGGTTTCTTATCAGTTTAGCAGCCTGTAGTCTCCACTTTTAAATCTACAGAGCGCTATCAGTTTAATTTCCCAATACCGTCATTTCATTTTGTCTTGATGCTGCTCAAAAGCCTTCCATGGACTCATACTGCCAGGAGTCGTGATCCTAAGCTTCTTAAGTATGAAAACCCCTTTTCAACATCAACGATATTGTACAGATCACCACGTGATAGTAGTAGTTGTACTATTAGAACACCTTCATTAAAAAAATAGATGAGAAAAATGCTATTGTAAATTTAGGCATACATAATGAATTTGTATTTTCCTAAGTCACATCACCCACAGACAAGTAAAACAGTTGTCCAGGCATGTGAGAGAAATACCTATTCAGTGTTCAGGCCACGCTTAGTGTGTGTACAGATCTGAGAGATTCTTACAGTGATAACTCCGGTCCCCAGGGGCTTGAGACCCACAAGTTGAGATCCACTGAAGTCAATTCCAAACCCTTTCACCCAGCAGTGAGCTTCCCATAATCTGACCTAAGTTACTTTTACAACATTCACTGACTTCCCACATTACTCCGGCCAAAACGCCACATCCCCTATGTCCTGAACACATTTCGGGATACCCTAAGCCCTGGCTCAATCTGGAACACAAACCTTCATCCTCCCTTCTATCTATCTATCCAAGATTATCTTTCTTCAGTATATCCCTTTTTCAAGCTGCTTTTCTTGGCCATTGTAGCAGATGTGTGTTGATTCTCAGAACCATCGCTGCCCTGCCTGGCCCTCTCCTGCACAAAAGGGGATGAATTCCTGGAAATTGTACTTCCAAGCTCTTTTCAGCAGAGCTCGTTGGATTGTACCAACAAGAGGCACTTTATTCAAGGGCCAGGAGGCAGAAGTGAACACTCATTATTCCCCAGCAGCATCTGCAGATAGATGAGTGGGTACTCTCCGATGAGAAATGCAGGACTTGACTGATGGTGCTCCTTTCTCTGTGCCCCCTCTGCATTCTGCATGTTGTACTTTGTTTATTAGTTTATTTCCCCCAGCAAACTGAGAACTCCACAAGAAAAAAAAGTAGTGTTCCTGAGAACTCACTACTCCAGTGCTACAGACAGCTGAGATCACCAATGTAGCTTTGCAGGTCTCCTTAGAGCCAGCGCTCCCCCAGCCCTTCCAACAGCTGTATAAGCCTCTAAGTCCCCACATCAAAGCCCTCTCTACTCAAAACACCTACAGTAGTTTTCACTTCTTGGAAGTGCTGTAAGGCCTTAACATAGTTGTTCACTGCTTATAGGGTTAGTTCTCTTTCCATTTGTATGCATTTAGACAATCTCCACAACAAAACTTAAAAAAAGAATTGAGTTTCATATTTCTTTACCTACAGTGTGGCATCTTCCCTTGTAAGCAGTTTTTCAATAAGTAATTATTGATTTTATTTGGTCAAATGTAGGTATAAATGAGAATGAGCTGATGACATATTAGACTTAACATCTTAGAAAAAAATGGACATATTGTCAATATTTAGAGTTTCAATGCTTCTTATTCCTCCCATCCCTCAGTAAACTAGCTTATCTGTTTTAAATCAAGTTGCTGACTTCCATTCTACATATCTTTAAACATTTTTGGATGGACACCTTTGGGTCAGTTAGGCCATCACAGCACTTCCTGCTTCATATTTTGATTCTAAGCATTTCATATTCTTCCACATGTTAAATCTTGTCTCTACTGAATCTTGGTTAACTGCCCTTAAAGTCTACCTTTTCCCCACTTCTTTTTCTTTCTACCACCAGGTATAAAACAATGTAAAGCAATATCTTTTTTCAAATGTGAAGAAGGATAAAGCTTTCATCCTTGGACTACAATATATCCTTTGCTATTTCTGCAAATCTAGCTCTAGTGAGTTAAATAGTCTTCCCAAAAATTCATGTCCACAAAGAACCTAGAATGTGACCTTATTTAAAATAGGGTCTTTGCTGATGTAATTAGTCAATGACCTCAAAACAAAATCATTCTGGATTTAGTGTGAGCACTATTTCCAATAACTGGTGTCTTTATAACAAGAGGAGAGAATGCAGAGAGACACAGGGGAGAAGGCCATGAGAAGATGGAGATAGAGATTAGAGTGACACTCTACCAACCAAGAAACACCTGGGGCCACTAGAAGCAGGAATAGGCAAGAACGGATTCTCCCCTAGAACTTTCAGAGGAAGCATGGCTCTGTTGACACCTTGTTTTAAGCCACCAAGTTTGTGATACTTTGCATGGCAGCCCTAGATAGTTGGTATTTTTCATGAAAGACAATACAGAGTTTACAGGCATAAATGAATGTATTAAGTTGTGAGGAAGTTGGCATCACTGTACAAGCTGCTAAGTACAAAGTATTCCTAACACATACCCTCTACTCTATTTTAGGACCACTTTCCGAGATGTAAATAAAGCAACTCCTTGTGAAAGGACTTCCCAGCTAATGGTTTATTAGGAAAGTCAATTTGACATCTGCCATTTAAAAGTTGGTTTCAAAGACAGAATTATCAGGGTAAAACTAAACATTTTCCATCTTTCAGAGATAATACTTTAGTAATTATAAAAAACTTGAAAATTCAGTGAAGACACAATTCTTCTTTTCCTTTGAGGATAGAGCAGCTGGGGGGAAACACAACATTGCACAGTCTACAAGCATACTGCTTTTCCTCCTGAACACGGCCCACATTCTGAGTTTTATATTCTACAGGATGCAATAGAACACAAATCCCCAGGTGGAGTTAGACACGCCCTTCTTGGTGCCCTCTCTGTACTCTGTATTCATCTCTATTTTATCACATTATGTTATTATTGGTTTACTGATTGTTCCTCCCAATAAACTGAGAATTCTGCAAAGACAGGAATGTGTATAAGTCATCCTCATACTCCCAGGCCCTGGCACCATGCTTGGCAGTGCTTGGTGCTTGATAAATGCTGAACTAATTAAACCCTTGACCTTGCTCTATTCATAACAGAGTAGACAAATTTAAAAGTCATTGCCAAATTACAGTTCTGAAATTGAGCATTTATTCTCAAAGCAGATGCAGCAGACATACTCTTATTTATAAAGTGTAGTTTACACATGGCCTTTCTCAAAAGAAAGCAGCAAAACTCAGCAATCAATTACCTAAACCTAATGAGGGAAATGTTCACAACTGACTACAGTCTGGTATTAATCAGAAAGATGTAACAGCCTGGGTGATAGCAATTTCAAGTTATTTTTCCTCCTCATGTGCCATCCCCCCATAAACTAGGTTTCAAGAATAATGGTAATGTGTGGCTGAAGTACAATGAGTTTTACCTAGAAATCAAACAAAGCCAGAGGTGAAATCTTTCAAATTCTCTTTCCAGGGTCTTAACCACAATCTACATCCTCTAGTAAAATTGATAATTAATGTGTAAACATTCTAAGGTGATTCTAAAGCTCTCTAAATCCTCAAAATTGCTAGGTCAAGAGGACACAGGCTAGTATACCCATCTCTGAGATTACACCACCAGTCGAATTTTAGTCTACTGCTAATAGCTTTAAGGAGTGGATACTCAGTAACAGTTCCAGAAAACAATCGCCCTGAAAAGTGAAGAAATTGGGAGGTTTAGGAGAGGGATCGCAATGAAGAAAGAATACCAAGAATCTTGGTTTCAGGAATTTGACTAAGAGACAGGGCTTAAGAAGTCACAGTTGCCAGGTTTTCCAGTTTGCCATGGGCAGCCTCTAACATGGCCTGGTGATCCCAACCCCCTAGTGTCCATATGTTGTACAGACACCTCACCTCGAGTGTGTGCTGGACATAGTAACTGCATTCTAAAAACTAAGATACAGGACAAGTAATAGGATGTCACTTCTAGGATTGGGTACAAAGAGACTGTGCCTTCCCTCTGTGGCTGCCCTCCCTCACTCTCTTGCTCACTCACTCTGAAGAAAGCCAGTGGCCATGTTGTGAGTTGCCCTGTTTAGAGTCTCGTGTGGCCAGGAATTCAGGCCTTCGGTCCAACAATCCACTAGGAACTAAGTCCAGCCAACAACCACCTGGGAGCTTGGAATACCCACTCCCGGCTGAGACTGGAGATCAATGCAACCTGCCACCTTGATATCAGCCTTGTGAGAGACCCTGAGCCAGAGGCACATGTAGGTTCCTGACCTACAGAAACTGTGAGATAATAAATGTTTGTTGTTGTAAGTTTTTGGAATAATGTGTTACATAACAATAGGTAACTTATGTATAAGAACTCCTATTTATAGAATTAAGTACATCATTACTTTTCAAAACACGTATCCTGATTTTTGTTTATGTGAGAAGGTCATCTGACCCCTTGTGTGGAATTAGAGACTACTCCTTAAGAGCTAAGTGCTTTTTCGGATAAACTCTGGGAGCAAATGATTATAACCCAGGACTGGGCAATCTCCCATCCAGAAAGGTCAATTAAGTAGAATGTGGCAGAACAGACCTGAGGGCAGCTTCCAAGACCAACAACCACAGTGGCCAAAGTATTTACCCATTCACTCATCATCCTATGACCAGTAGTGGAAATAGAATCATTTTGTTTTTAAACATATAACTATATAATTATATTAATCTTTTCAATGCAGTGTTTTATAGGGAACGCCCCTCTGAATCACAAGAGATGTCCTCTATATGCACAGAATTGATACTCAGCACTTATTTTGTGAAAGAATATAACTGCCTGGCTGCTACAAGACATTTTATTTCAGATTCTATTCATCATTTACTCATTTCCTCAAACAATTTCCCTTTTGCTCAAATTTTCCCATACAACAAAGGACTTTATTAGATAATGTTTACTAATAAACTGAAGGCAAAGGTAACCATTAAAAAAGATTAAGTATTCAAATAGAACAGCTTAATTACAATGTGACTTTGTATAGAATTCTAGCTTGTAATTTTACCTGATAGCAATGTCAAGTGTTCATTCAAAATAAGACATTGCACATTTGGTTCTTTCCAGATTTAACTAGATGAGCTGGACAACACAGGGCTTATACAGAGATTCGTGGTCTCAAGGACTTCACAAATAATGCTGATATTTTCTGTGTTTTATAATGGGAAATATCATATTATTAGGACATCTAGTTAGATGTTTTTACACCTCTCCAATCTGAGTTACGACCATGAAATTTTGTTAATGGTTTTCAAGTAGGGAGAAAGATCAGAATTTGTCATTGGAGGTCTGTTCTGCATTCTCTTTTGTATTTCCCCTCTTCCAATATACCAATATGTCTACAGATGAAAATGATTCAACTTGAATCTTTTTTTCAAGTCCTATTTCTTAACGGATAGGATGTTCTGAAGACTCACTTACCTTCTCACTCTCCCTACATCAATCCTAACTAAACCAGTGATGTTATCAAATGATGGTGCTGTCCAGATCTAAGATATTAGATGCCTGCCATAATCTACAAAATTGCCATTTACCTATCCCATGGACAAATACTGAACTAATCACTAGCTACCAAGTATTGGCAGCTGTTGAAACAATGTTCAGGTTGTCATAAGACTTCACCTTTGCTTATTGGTAACAATTTAAGTCAAATATTTCTTGACATTCTATTTTTCTTATTATATGTCACATCACTGATAAAGCATTGCAGTTTTTTTCCTTCAGATCTCATATTCTATTCAAGGAAGGAATAAATATTGTTTCACTCACAGAAACTCTACTAAATTATCTACTATCTTTATAAAGGCCTATAATAAGCCAGGCATATTGAGTTGGCAACAATCCAGAAATTTTTCCAAGAGAAACCTGAATTACATAGGTATTTGGGATAAAATTAACTCTTTAGTTAGAAGTTATTTAATTTGTTCAGTTTAATACTTTAACTTTGCCTCTGGTCAGATGGCCTTATTCCCAAACACCGAGCTTTCATCCTACTATCTGTCCTCCAAATTACCATCAGAGGTATCAGTCTAAAATACAAATATTTTGGACGTCATAGGAATGGCGGCAGCGGGGCGCATTTTCTGAGTTCTCCTCCGGATTTTATTACAAACGGGACATATAACCCATCAAATAACTCTTCGTTCATCACGCAGAACAGCTAAGAGACTCCTAAGAGACTCATGTAAGGATTACTTGAAGCTGCGCAAATTGGGCGAGCAGGAGAAGAAAGAAGGGAGCGGAGAGGAAACGCGCGGTCGCGCGGTGGAATCAAGCCGGCGGCGGCGGCTGCGGCGGTAAACTGCAGCTCTAAAGACACAGGGAGATATAGAACACGCAGAACAGCGGGGAGACTCGTGGAGGAATTTGCCTGAAGGTGTGCGCGGATTACAAGCAGGGGAGGAGGCGGGACAGCGAAGTGGAAGCGCGCCCCCCCACCCCCACCCACGCGGAGCCGAGGCCGGCGGCGCCGGGACTACGGAGCGCAGACTCCTGGAAGCGGAGCACAGGCCGTGCAGCGTTGCTGCGCGGCTCCCAGGTCGGACGGAGGCTCGTGGAAGATTTGCTTTGAGGTGCACTAGGTGGGCGAGCGGGGGGGAGGAGCGTGCCCACAGAAAAAGTGGAGGGCAGCACCCGGGGCTCTAGAGTCCCACGGGAGCCCAGGGTGTGGCGGAGAGCGTAGGGTCCAGGAGGTGAGCTCTTTCCCTGCGTCCCACAGTTGATCGCTCCCGCCGGGGCGGGCAGCTCGTGGGCCCTAGGGCAGACAAAGAACTGAGACGCCACACCTGGGCCCCTCACCACGCTTTTCGAATCCTCCCCCCGCCCTTCCAGAGACTTAAACTACCCCTAACTGAGAAACAGTGTCAGATTACAGAAGGGCGTCTGCGCTCAGGCGCTGGGAAGATTGGCAGCCGGCTCTGACCTTCGGAAGAGGCTGGGAGGAGGGGATTTTCGCTGGACGAGGAGAGAGGAGACTCCCACACCCCCAGCCACCACCTTTTCAGGCCTGCGGGAGGAGTGTGAGTGGCTGGCCTGGGAGGGAGGAGACCCCTCCATCCCCAGGCCCCACCCTTTCTGGCTGGCCTGCGGCGGGGCAAGGGCAACCGCGGAAGCAATCCCTGAGTTCAGCAGTAAGTGGCAGTCGCAGCTCCCGGCTTTCAGCAGCTTAGAGATCTCCCGCCCGCCCCCTCCCACTCATCCTTGGAAGGAGGGCCCTAAGACTCAGGAGTACTGGGCACAGGGCTGTTGGAGCTACTCTCAGCGTGCATTTGTGCAGGAAAGGACAGAAACTGCATGGTCTCTCTGAAAACTGTCATCCAGACCCCTCAGCCCCTCGCATTTAAATCTACACTCCCAAATTCACTCTGGGCACCAGGTGACTAGCGATGCCTGCGCACTAGGCAGGGAACTCTTTGGCACAGCGGAGGACAACCTGGAGATCACCTGGTGGGCTTAAGCCAAGACTGGTGCTGCTTTCTGTTTTGCTTTGCTTGGTGGTCTTTATTTATTTTTTTTTTATTTTTTATTTTTTATTTTTTTATTTTATTTTTTTTTTTCTTTCTTTCTCTTCTTTTTTTTTTTTCTTTTTTCTGCTTGTTGTGATTTGCTTTGTTCTGTCTTTATTTCTTTGATATCTTTGCCTATGTAGAGTGGGGATTGTCGGTTGTATTTTATTTGTGAATGTACTTGATTTGTTTTCTTTGTTGTTGTTGTTGTTGTTGTACTTGCTAACTTTATTTGTGCTGAAACTGCCCTACCAGGGCCCAGCTTAAGAGGCACAAGATTCAACATATCCAGAAGCCAACTCTGGACCAAACCAGAGTACTACCGGGTTTGACCTACAAGTCACCCACGGAAGGAGGGCCCTAAGACTCAGGAGTACTGGGCACAGGGCTGGTGGAGCTACTCTCAGTGTGCATTTGTGCAGGAAAGAACAGAAGCTGCATGGTCTCTCTGAAAACTGTCATCCAGATCCCTCAGCCCCTCGCATTTAAATCTACACTCCCAAATTCACTCTGGGCACCAGGTGACTAGCGCTGCCTGTGCACTAGGCAGGGAACTCTTTGGCACAGCGGAGGACAACCCGGAGATTACCTGGTGGGCTTAAGCCAAGACTGGTGCTGCTTTCTGTTTTGCTTTGCTTGGTGATTTTTTTTGTTTGTTTGTTTGTTTGTTTGTTTTGTTTTGCTTTTTTGTTTTTTTGCTTTTGTTTTTGTTTTGTTTTGTGTTGTTTTGCTTTGTTCTTCTCTTTTTTCCTTTCTTTTCTTTTTCTTTTTTTTTCTTTCTTTCTCTTCTTTTTTTTTCTTTTCTTTGCTTGTTGTGATTTGCTTTGTTCTGTCTTTATTTCTTTGATATCTTTGCCTATGTTGAGTGGGGATTGTCGGTTGTATTTTACATGTGAATGTACTTGATTTGTTTTCCTTGTTGTTGTTGTTGTTGTTGTTGTACTTGGTAACTTTATTTGTGCTGAAACTGCCCTACCAGGGCCCAGATTAAGAGGCACAAGATTCAACATATCCAGAAGCCAACTCTGGACCAAACCAGAGTACTACCGGGTTTGACCTACAAGTCACCCATGGAAGGAGGGCCCTAAGACTCAGGAATACTGACCACAGGGCTGGTGGAGCTACTCTCAGCGTGCATTTGTGCAGGAAAGGACAGAAACTGCATGGTCTCTCTGAAAACTGTCATCCAGACCCCTCAGCCCCTCGCATTTAAATCTACACTCCCAAATTCACTCTGGGCACCAGGTGACCAGCGCTGCCTGCGCAATAGGCAGGGAACTCTTTGGCACAGCAGAGGACAACCTGGAGATTACCTGGTGGGCTTAAGCCAAGACTGGTTCTGCTTTCTGTTTTGCTTTGCTTGGTACTTCCTTTTTTTTTTTTTTTTTTTTTTTTTTTTTTTTTTTTTTCTGCTTGTAGTGATTTGCTTTGTTCTGTCATTATTGCTTTGATATCTTTGCCTATGTTGAGGGGGGATTGTCGGTTGTATTTTATTTGTGAATGTACTTGATTTGTTTTCTTTGTTGTTGTTGTTGTTGTTGTTGTACTTGCTAACTTGATTTGTGCTGAAACTGCCCTACCAGGGCCCAGCTTAAGAGGCACAAGATTCAACATTTTCCAGAAGCCAACTCTGGACCAAACCAGAGTACTACCGAGTTTGACCTACAAGTCACACACCCAGAGGGAATTCTCTGAAGGCACAAGAGCCCATAGAGGCCAAACCTCACCCAGCAGAACACCCTGTGGTGAGCAGAGCCAAGTTTCACAACTAGACGGCCTAGGAGTTAAGCCCACCTACTCACAAGCAAAAAGCAATCAAAGTTCTTCTTGAACAGGACGATATACTAAACACACGAGCCTCCTGTGGAGCACATGCAGAGAAGAACGAAGTAGTCCAAGTCAAATATAAAAGACACATACTACATAAGATAACCCAGCAAGAACTAAGAGCTCTAGGGGATCTTCCTAATACATCAAAGCAAACACAGAGAGTCAGTCAGAATGGGGAGACAAAGAAACATGTCCCAAATAAAAGAACAGAAGAAACCTCCACAACTGGAACCAAATGAAGCAGAGGTAACCAACATGTCAGAGACAGAGTTCAGAACACTGGTGATAAGAATGTTTAAGGAGCTTAGAGAAGACATAAAGAAGGATATAGAGATCATAAAGAACAACCAGTTAGAGCTAAAAAAGGATGTAAAAATCTTAACGAACAACCAGCTAGAACTAAAAAACACAATTACCGAAATTAAGAACTCACTTGAAGGAATGACCAGCAGGTTAGATGAAGCAGAGGATCGAATCAGCGACTTAGAAGACAAGTTAGCAGAGATCACTCAAACTGAACAACAGAAAGAAAAAAGAATAAAAAACAATGAAGATGGGTTAAGAGACCTCTGGGACAACATCAAGCGCAACAACATGCGCATCATAGGAATACCAGAAGGCGAAGAGAAGAAGCAAGGGATTGAGAACATATTTGAGGTAATAATGTCCGAAAACTTCCCTAACCTGATGAAGGAAACCAACATACAAGCCCAGGAAGTGCAGAGAGTTCCAACCAGGATAAACCCAAACAGGCCCACACCAAGACACATTATAGTTAAAATGGCAAAGCTTAAAGACAAAGAGAGAATCTTGAAAGCAGCAAGAGAAAGGCAGAAGGTTACATACAAGGGAACTCCCATAAGACTATCAAATGACTTTTCTACAGAAACATTGAAGGCAAGGAGGGAGTGGCAGGAGATACTCAAAGTGATGGAACACAAAGGCCTACAACCTAGATTGCTTTATCCAGCAAGGCTATCATTTAAAGTTGATGGAGAGATAAAGAGCTTCCCAGAAAAGAACAAACTGAAAGAATTTATGACAACCAAGCCAGCATTGCAAGAAATACTAAAAGGACTTCTGTAAATAGAAGAAAGATGAAAACAATTTACTACAAATCTAAAAATGGCAATAACTATGTACCTATCAATAATCACTTTAAATGTAAATGGATTAAACGCTCCAATCAAGAGACATAGGGTGGCTGAGTGGATAAGGAAACAAGACCCTTGTATATGCTGTATACAAGAGACTCATTTCAGATCAAAAGACACACACAGGCTGAAAGTGAAGGGTTGGAGTAACATATTTCATGCAAATGGAAGCAAAAAAAAAGCTGGAGTTGCAATACTTATATCTGACAAAATAGACTTTAAAATGAAAAACATATTAAAAGACAAAGATGGGCACTATATAATAATAAAGGGATCAATCCGACAAGAGGACATAACCCTAGTAAACATCTATGCACCTAACATAGGAGCACCTAAATATATAAAACAGGTACTGATGGACATAAAGACAGAGATCAACAGCAACACTATCATAGTAGGGGACTTCAACACACCTCTGACAACAAGGGACAGGTCCTCCAGACAGAAAATCAATAGGGAAACAACAGCCTTAAATGATACTTTGGAGCAGTTGGACTTAATCGATATTTTCAGAGCATTTCACCCCAATGCTGCAGAATACACGTTCTTCTCAAGTGCTCATGGAACATTTTCTAAAATAGATCATATGTTAGGACACAAGACAAGCCTCGATAAATTTAAGAAAATTGAAATCATACCAATTGTCTTCTCTGACCACAGTGCTATGAAATTAGAAATGAACTACAGGGGGAAAAAACCAGGAAGATACACCAATTCATGGAGGCTGAATAACATGTTGCTAAATAATGAATGGGTCAAGCAGCAGATCAAAGAAGAAATCAAAAGATATCTTGAGACAAATGAGAATGAGAACACGACGACCCAAAATCTATGGGATGCTGCGAAAGCAGTCCTAAAAGGGAAGTTCATAGCACTGCAGGCCTACCTAAAGAAACAAGAAACATCACTAATTGACAGTTTATCTTCACACTTAAGGGATCTGGAAAAAGAACAGCAAAATAAACCCAAAGGGAGCACAAGGAAGGAGATAATAAGGATCAGAGCAGAAATAAATGAAATAGAAACCAGAAAAACAATACAAAAGATCAATGAATCCAAGAGTTGGTTCTTAGAGAAGATAAACAAAATTGACAAACCTTTAGCCAGACTCATTAAAAAAAGGAGAGAGAGGACCCAAATTAATAAAATCAGAAATGAAAGAGGAGAAGTGACAACAGACACCACAGAAATACAAAAAATTGTAAGAAATTACTATGAGCAACTATATGCCAACAAATTTGACAACCTTGAAGAAATGGACAATTTTCTAGAGGCGCACAACCTTCCAAAGCTAACTCAAGAAGAAACAGAAAGCCTGAACAGTCTGATTACCACCAGGGAAATTGAATCAGTAATCAATAATCTCCCAACAAACAAAAGCCCTGGACCAGATGGCTTTACAGGTGAATTTTTCAAAACGTTCAAAAAAGAATTATCACCTATTCTCCTCAAGCTCTTCCAAAAAATCCAGAAGGAAGGAAGACTCCCAAACACTTTTTACGAAGCCACTATCACCCTGATCCCAAAAGCAGACAAAGACACCACAAAGAAAGAAAACTACAGGCCGATATCTCTAATGAACATAGATGCAAAAATTCTCAACAAATTATTAGCAAACAGAATTCAGCAATACATTAAAAAGATCATACACCATGATCAAGTGGGATTCATCCCTGGTATGCAGGGGTGGTTCAACATCCGCAAATCAATTAATGTGATACACCACATTAACAAAATGAAAAATAAAAATCACATGATCATATCAATAGATGCAGAAAAAGCATTTGATAAAATACAGCAACCTTTTATGATAAAAACCCTTAAGAAAGTGGGAATAGAGGGATCATATCTTAACATAATAAAGGCCATATATGACAAACCCACAGCTAACATCATACTCAATGGGGAAAAGCTAAAACCATTCCCCCTAAGATCAGGAACAAGACAAGGTTGCCCACTTTCTCCACTTCTATTCAACATAGTGCTGGAAGTTCTAGCCACAGCAATCAGACAAGAGAAAGAAATAAAAGGCATCCAAATTGGTAAGGAGGAAGTAAAATTATCATTATATGCAGATGATATGATACTATATATAGAGAACCCTAAAGACTCCACCAAGAAACTATTAGAACTGATAGATGAATTTAGTAAAGTAGCAGGATATAAAATTAATATTCGGAAATCAGTTGCATTTGTATATACCAATGATAAAACAGCAGAAGGAGAAATTAAAAAAACAATTCCATTTACAATTGCTCCAAAGACTATAAAATATCTGGGAATAAATCTAACCAAAGATGTAAAGGATCTGTACTCAGAAAATTATACAACACTGAAGAAAGAAATGAAAGAAGACATAAATAGATGGAAACACATTCCATGTTCATGGATAGGAAGAATTAATATAATTAAAATGTCCATACTGCCTAAGGCAATATACATATTCAACGCAATTCCTATCAAACTACCAACGACGTTTTTCACAGAAATAGAACATATAATCCTAAAATTTATATGGGACCATAAAAGACCCCGGATAGCCTCAGCAATCTTGAGAAATAAGAACAAAGTGGGAGGTATAACGATACCTGATTTCAAACTATACTACAAGGCTACAGTAATCAAAACAACATGGTACTGGCATAAAAATAGATACATAGATCAATGGAACAGAATAGAGAGTCCAGACGTAAATCCATGCCTATATGCCCATCTAATCTACGACAATGGAAGCAAGAATGTACGATGGGGTAAAGATAGTCTGTTCAATAAGTGGTGTTGGGAAACCTGGACGGACACATGCAAGAAAATGAAGCTGGACCACCTCCTTACACCATATACAAAAACAAATTCAAAATGGCTTAAAGACTTAAATGTAAGATCTGAAACCATAAAATATCTAGAAGAAAATATAGGAAGAAACTTCATGGACATTACCCGGAGTAAGATTTTCACTGATATATCCCCTCGCGCGAGCGAAGTAAGAGAAAAAATAAACATGTGGGATTACATCAAACTAAAAAGTTTTTTCACAGCAAAGGAAACCATCAATAAAACAAAAAGGGATCCTACTCTATGGGAAAAGATATTTGCCAATGATATATCTGATAAGGGATTAATATCACAAATCTATAAAAAACTTACTCAACTCAACTCCAAAAAAACAAACAACCCAATTAAAAAATGGGCAGAGGACTTGGGGAGACATTTCTCTAAAAAGGACATACAGAATGCAAGAAGACATATGAAGAAATGCTCAACCTCACTAACCATCAGAGAAATGCAAATAAAAACCACAATGAGATACCACCTCACTCCAGTCAAAATGGCTATTATCAATAAATCAACAAACAACAAATGCTGGCGCGGATGTGGAGAAAAGGGAACGCTAGTGCACTGTTGGTGGGACTGCAGATTAGTGCAGCCACTATGGAAAACAGTATGGAGGTATCTCAGGAATCTGAAAATGGAACTACCCTATGATCCAGTAATTCCACTCCTAGGCATCTACCCGGAGAAATCCAAAACTCCAATTCAAAAATCTGTATGCACTCCTATGTTTATTGCAGCACTTTACACAATAGCCAAGATATGGAAACAACCGAAATGCCCATCGGTAGATGACTGGATTAAGAAGCTGTGGTACATTTATACAATGGAGTATTACGCAGCCATAAAGAAGAAAGAAATCTTATCATTTGCAGCAACATGGATGGATCTAGAGAACATTATGTTAAGTGAAATAAGTCAGAAAGAGAAAGACAAGTACCATATGATCTCACTTATATATGGAATCTAAAGAAAAGACTATGTGAATGAACTAATCAGAGTCAGTTTTGGGGACGCAGAGAAAAAACCGAGAGTGGTTAGATGGGTGTGTGGGAGGGGGTTGGGGATAAGGGGAAAGATGAAGGGATTTGGAAGCAGCTGGTAACCACAAGATGGCCTCAGGGTTTTTCTTTTGAAAATTAATTTGGGGAAGGTATTCTATAATGTTGTAAAGATTTTGTTGGGTATCCGATGGACATGCGTCCTGTTTGGGAGACCACCTCAGGGATACTGTGGATACCTGATCATGGCATTGTACATCAGAAGCTAAACATTAATGAATGCCAACTATAATTTTATATATATAATGTGATGGTTCAGTGTGAGGTCGGAGGGATAGTGGATGGGGGGAGGGGGGTTCACAGTATGAGGGATATAAATGATGAACGTCTAAGTATTACCTTGTTTTGTACACCTGAAACTAATAAATAAATTAATTAATAAAAAAAAAATACAAATATTTTCTCACTTCTCAACTTAAAATTATTTAGTGCACCCCAATATCTTCAAGATGAGGTTCATATTTCTGAGAATGATTATAAGACCCTTACTTCCCTGGATTAGCTGGATTCTATCAGCCTCTGTAGTCTCACCATCTGCCCACTACTTGCTTCACGGCCTGCTCTTTAGCCACAGTAAACTACCAGCAGTCATGACTTCACCAAATTCTCTTACATCTCGTGTCTTATGAGTTTTGCTCTTTCTGCCTAGGTTCATCCCATCAACTTTACCTTAGTGACCCTGCCCTAAACCTTCTTCAGATCTCAGCTCATGTTACTGCCACCCAGAAAATCCTTCATTTTGCTTCCTACCTCAACTAAATATATTTCCTGTTATCTCACCTAGCATTCTATTCTAACCTTTATCATCACATATATCACACTGTGTCATTGATGACAATTTATGTCTCTCAGTCCTCAACTAATTGGGAAATCCTGGAGACAAGTGTTATATTGTGTTTGTTTGATTATTTTTTCTACAAAACTAACATAGTGTGTCTTCTCAGACAAGAAAAAGATAAAGGAGTTTGCCACCACCAAATCAGTATTACAAGAAATGTTAAAACGACTTCTTTAAGGAGAAGAAAAAAAGATTAAAAATATGAATAACAGAATGGCAATAACTACAATCTGTCAACAATTACTTTAAATGTGAATGGATTAAATGCTCCAATCAAAAGCAAAAGACATAAGGTGGCTAAATGAATAGGAAAACAAGACCCTTACAAGAGGTCCTACGAGAGGTCCACTTCAGATCAAAGCCCACACACAGACTGAAAGAAAAGGATGGAAAATGATATTTCATGAAAAAGAAAAAAGAAGTCTGGGGTAGCAATACTTATACCAGGCAAAACAGACTTTAAAACAAAGGCTGTAACATGAGACAAAGAAGGACCCAGTAATTCCACATTGGGGTATTTATCTGAAGAATCCCAAAATACTAATTCAAAAAGATATGTATCCAGATGTTCATTGCAGCATTATTAAGAATAGCCAAGAGATGGAGGCAACCTGGGTGTCCCTCAATGGGTGAATGATAAAGATGAGGTGGTATAACACATATATACAATGGAATATTGCTCAGCTATAAAAAAGAATGAAATCTTGCCACCTGCAACAACATGGATGGACCTAGAAGGTATTATGCTGAGTGAAATACGTTTAAGTCAGATAGAGAAAGACAAATACCATATGATTTCACTTATATGTGGAATCTAAAAAACGAACTAAACAGAGCAGAGACAAAGTCACAGATGCAGAGAACATTTTGATGGTTGCCAGATGGAAGGGGATTTGGAGGATATGGGAAGGGGGGAAGGAACTGAGAGGTACAAATTGGTAGTTGCAGGGTATTCATGGGGATGTGGAGTAGAGCATAGGAAATGTGGTCAGTAGTATTGTGGTGTGGTGTATGTGTGGTGTCAGGTAGGTGCTAGGTTTGTTGGGGTCATCACTTCCTGGATTTTGTAGATGTCTGATCACTATGTTGAACACCTGAAACTGGTGTATGTCTTCTGTAATTGAAAAATAAAAAAATACTTTTTAAAAAAACTAGCATAGTGTCTGGAACATAGTAGGTACTCAGAAAATATTTATTGAATTAACTCATATGTTTATAATCTCTCAGAAACACTTTTGGAAAAAGATATTTCTTTTAAAGAGAATGCAAGAGTAAACAGACACTGCAGAATAAATTATTCAGAAATTGCCATTTGTAGTTCATTTATATAGTCTTGTAAAATAAGAATACTTGTAAACTTTGGGAAACATATATTCCATGAAACTTGAAGGAATCAGTTATCTTGTCAAAGAAATGCTGGCAAATTCAGTAGGATAGGAAGTTAAGGGTTATGCCAATTTTTTGATCAGATAAAAGCCAAATTTACTAAAACTAAAAACAAAAAATTAATACACATCATTGATATACAAAATAAAGAAACCTCATGCATTGTATATAGGTATGTGCATGCATATATATTAAACTAAACGTGCAAAAATAATTTCTGTTCTAAAATTCCATCTTAGGATCTTCCTCAGGTCTATTTAGTGAAATTCACCATACAAAAAAATCTATTTTATATTATTGGAGGGTAAAATTTCCTGAGAAACAATGAATTCCAATACTTTCCAACTTCTAGGAAAAAAAAGCAACCCCAATTTTACAGCAGTTATTTCAGAGACATTCTTAGGACTAGTCTGATTTTAGTTTTCACTATTTTTGAAATTAGCTCCTTTGCAGAAAACCATTACAAACAGATGTTTTCCCTCCACTGTAGTCCCAATGAGCTCTGTTGAAGGTAAAGTTAAAATCAGAAATGACCTGAAGAGGTGGAGACACCTAGGTAGTTCCCTAAGTAAATACTGTCTTATTTCCCCAAACTAAAAGAATTAGCTAAGCTCGGCTGAACCCACTGGGTACAAATCTGGGGCAAGGTAAGGCCCCAGATGGCATGGGCTGGGCTGAGGAAAACCCATGTACTCTAATAAACCTTACATCAAAGAACATATTTGATTTGGGCTATTTTGGAGGAGATCAAGAAGTGAACATCTACTCTACAGTGACTCTAGGATCACAAATCACTTGATCACAAATCACTTGATGACAATAATAACCCCATACTAATTACAGTCAATGAAAACACAATAGTCTCATTGTCATTGTGTCCCCAGAACCTTGAATAGTGTATGGCACATAATATATGCTGAGAAAATATTTTTTGAGTCAATGGATTATATTTAAATGAGTGAACCAGGGATGTCATGCTAATAAACCATATTGCCTAGGACAATACTTAACTGTATCTGTTGCCTACAGACTTTAAACTGTTTGATTTTTATGGCTAGTTTATTCGTCACCAGCATCATTCCCCCTCCACACGCACCCCCAGGTGTAGCCAAGTCCAAACAGTCTTTGCAGTCTGGACATTCTAAGAAACAAGTACACATTTGTAATGGGTTTACACACTGAGGTGACTCTCCCAACTCCTTGAGCCACTCCTAAATCTCAGCTCAAGGGAAAACTCCCAAGGAGCCTTTCGCACTCCCTCCCTCCCACAGAACTGACCTCTCCCTTTTTAGTGTTCCCTGCATATACTTAAACATTTTTGAATTGTGAAATATGATATGCAGAAAAAGGTATAAAATATTGCTGTACAGTTCAACAAATTATAACAAACTGCACAGTTTATAAAAAATAACAGACAGTCCCTGACTTACGATAGTTGGGCTTACGATTTTTCAGCTTTACATCGATGCAAAAGCGATATGCATTCAGTAGAAATCATACTTCAAATGTTGAAGGTTGATCTTTTCCCAGGCTAGCCATACACAATAAGATACTCTCATGTGATACTAGGCAGCAGCAGTGAGCCAGCTCCCAGTCAGTCATGTGATCTCGAGGGTGAACAACGGATACCCTATACAGTATATTCATAGTGTAGGGTGATTTTGCCCAGCGGTAGGCTAATGTAAGTGTTCTGAGCATGTTTAAGGTTCAATAAGTTACATGTATTATGTGCATTTTTGACTTACGGTATTTTCAAATTACAGTGGGTTTATCAGGATGTAAACCCACCGTAAGTTGAGAACCATCTGTATAATAAAGTGGATCCCTGTATAACACTCTCCAAGGTCAAAATATTGAACATTGTTAGCATCAGAGAACGCCCCCACCATGTCCCTTCCTGATCTCAAACTCCTCCCTCCCCTGGGGTAACCACACTATCCTGATTTATGATAATCCACCCTCACTTTGCTCTATAGTTTTGTCACATAAACAGGAATCACTGATCAATGTGGTTTATTTTCTTTCGTCTGTTTGTGTCTTGTTTCTTTTGTTAATGCTATGTTTTTAGAATTTATATATGCTGCATATAGCTTTAGTTTTTAAATTTTTACTGCTGAACGTTACTCCATTACATGAATAAAGAATTTGTCTATTCATTTGACAGTCAATGGACATTTGGGCAGGACACTTGGGGCTATTTTAGCAACATCGCACATTCTTATCTAGTGTACCACAGTGCACATAAGTATGCATTTCTATACTAACACATATCTCTGAGACAGGAATTTCTGGTTGTGCACATCTACATATTACTAGATAATACCAAAGCATTTTCCAAAGTGTTTGGACCAATGTTCACTGCCACCAGTTTTTGAAAGCTTTTATTGTTCCATGTACTTGCCTTATAATTATCCGACTTTTAAATTTTCTCCAATCTAGTGGGTATGCAATGGTTTCTCACTGAGGTTTTGATAGGCTTTTCCTGATTCCCAATGAGGCTGAACACCATTTGAGATATACATTGGTCATTTGGATCTCATCATCTGTAAAAGCTCTTGCCCATTTTTCAATTGGATTGTCAGTCTTTCTTTTTTTTAATGATTTGTAACAATTCTCTACATATTCTGAATTTTTGGTTAAAATTGTTGCAAATATAATCTTCCACCCTGCAGTTGCTTTTTCACTGCCTTAATGATGTATGTCACTGAACAGAACACCTTAATTTTAATGAAATCAACTTTATCAATCTTCTTTTAGATAGTGCCTTTGTGTCATGTTTAAAAAAGTTTTCTGCCTAAAGTCACAAAGATATTCTAATTATCTAATACAAATTTTATTGGTTTTTTTATATGTAAGTCTATAATCCACCTGGAATTGATTTTTGTGTCAGGTGTGACAAGAGATCCAATTTCATTTTCTACAATAAAGATGTCCAACTGTCTCAGCACTACTTATTGAAAATACTAGCGTTTCTCTCACTGCTCTGAATTTTCACTTTTTGTCATAAATCAAGTGTCCATGTAGTTCCAGATTTTAAAATAAACTTTTCACATTACACACACACCCTTCCCCCCAAAAAAAAACTACTGGAATTTTTATTGGATTTGAATTAAATCTATAGATAGATTTAAGCAAAAGTGATATTTTAGCAAATTTGAGTCTTCCATTCCAATGCATGACCAATGTCTCTCCACTTATTTCAGTTGTTTTAGTCTATTTTAATAAAGTTTCATAGTTTTATCTACAGATTTATTTTTAGGCAGTTGATATTTTAATCCTACATAGTGTCTTATTGAAACTTCAGTTTCTTCTTGTTTAGTACATACAATTACTTTTGCATATTGATTTTCTAGAGTTATTTTGCTAAACTATTTTATTAATTGTAATCTAAAATGTTTTCATATCATCCAAGAATAATACAAGTGTTTTTCCTTTCAAATGCATATGTTTTATTTGGTTTTGTTGTTGGTTTTTGTTTTGTTTTTTGGTGGAGTTTGTTGTTTGTTTTGTGGTTGTTTTCTTTCCTTTGTTGTAAGAAATAAAACCTCCAGGAAAAAAATGTTGCATAGAAGCAGTGATAGTGAGCGAACTTTCCTTGCTCCCAAACTCACAGAAAAATCCCACAAAGCTTCAGCATTAAACATGATTAAACATTAAAAATTATATGCTGTACCTGTTTAGTAAATACTTTTTATCAAATAAAGATCCACTCCATTCCATTCCTACTTTGCTGAGTTTTTCTTAAGACTTAATGAAGATATTAAATTTTGACAAATAGCTCTGTTCATCTATTAAAGTTATTATAAAATAGTTTCCCATTTTTACTCTGCAAATATAATAAATTTCATTAATTTTCTATATCAACCTCATGCTCCTGGAATAAAATCAACTTGGTCATCAATACACTATCTCTTTTATTTATTGCTGTATTAGATCTACTAATATTTTGTTTAGGATTTTTTATCTATATTTATGGAAGACATTTGCTTACACTTTTTTTCATCATGTCCTTCAGATTGGTTATTAAAGTCATGATAGTCTCATAAAATAATCTTTCAATGCTCTGGAAAAGTTTGTGGATGATAGGAGTTACTCGTGTCCCAAAAGTTTGATAGAACTTAATAATTAAGCCATCTAAGCATGATATTTTCCCTATGGAAACTTTTTAAATTATTTTTTCAATTTGCTAATAGTTATACAACTACTCATATTTTCTACTCCTTTTTGTGTCTATTGTGATAAATGGTAATTTTCTACGAGTGTCTCCATTTCACTCAAATTTCAGATTTTTGTCATAAAGGTATTCATAGTATCCTTTTATCATCTTTTCTGATACTGCATTATATGTGATAATGTCCTATATTTGATTCCTGGTCATTATTATTCATACTTTTACTGTTTCCTTGATCAGTCTTCGGGCGGGGCGGGGGAAGCTGGACAAAGAATAGAATGGAATTTCCTTAATTTGCTAAGAAGTGTCTAATAAACATCTATGACATTTGGTGTTTAATGGGTCTCCATTGTATATTTCCAGTTGCTGCTATGGCCTCGTCTTGTGTATGTAAGGCATGTGCCATAAACTTTAACACATGGTTAAAGCCAAAAGACAGGCAGCATTAACCCTTTTATGCTTTCTAATTCTTTCTCAAACACAACAGAACTAACATTTTCCTGTCAAGGAAAGCATGGGGGCTTACTGATAAAACAACTGCACTCACTCACACAAAAAGGCCGCTGCCCTTGACAACTATGTGGCCCTGGGCAGGTGATATGTATGAAGCCACAGGCTGCCAATTCACAGTTAAGTGGAAAATGGGAAATTCTAGGTTAGGTCTACATGAAGTATACATGGAAAACAGATGAGCAACCCTGCTGTAAAGCCCAGAGTAGTCTGAATACAATCGCTACAATGGTTTTGTCATTATTTCTATGTAAATTGTTAATGCATAACTATTTATTTTATTATTTTTTATCACTTTTTAATTTACAATAAACCCTGTTGTCAGTAATGAGTTCAGAAGAATGAACCTGTATGTTTAATGAAAAAGTAAGGACTACATGTCTATCTCTGAAAAAGTAAATGAAGGGCAAGTAACTGGCAAAAATTGTCAACACTTACCATCCACTATGAAACTTGTTGTGATATCACTGAATACATAAAAAGACACAATTCTGAGAAGAATTCTCAGCATCTATTTCAAATGTAGCTAAGAAGACTGTCAGAAAATGACAATTCAACATGTGCAGTTGCAGCAAGTACATTTACACAAGACTCTGTGAAGCTTATCTTTTCATTTAGGGCAAATGCCTGTTCTTGTAAATTAATTTCATTCATTTTGATTCCAGGTTTTCTTGTGTACACTGAAAAAGTGAAGCAATAACTGTGGACATGTTGGCTCCATTAGCAGCAACAGAACTTTGCAAACTGTTAAACAATGCCAGTTTTATAGTAGCATTTCCAGATATTTTAAAAAGAAAATAAGTTAATTCCAATAACGATTTGATTTTTTTCATCCAATTCAAAAAATTAAAGTAAAGCTTTTGGAAGATCATTACATCACAGGAGAATGAGCTGACATTATTGTCAACACTATTATAAATTCAATTTAAAATTAATGATGATTAAAATATTTGTTTTATAGTGGTAATACAAACACAAAATTTGGTGTAGCATAGCAACATAGTAAAAATATCTTACAAAATTAAGAAACATACAGAATTTGCATATGTGTGTGCACATGTATTAGTAGACTTGGCCTATTTCATATATATATGTGTATATATTTATACATATACATTTGTAAACAGTAAATTAAATTAGCAAACTTGTCTATACATATTTATATTTGAGTAAAAAAATTTAAATAAGTTTAGGAAACTTGACCTATTATACACATAAGCACATTAAACATATAAGCATAATATGTTATTACATATAATATGGTATATAATTTTACATAATTATACAGTATATGTTATTTAATTAAATAATATATGTAATAATATATAACTATAAAGACAATATATTATTGTATTATATATTACATATTCTAGTATATGCATATATTATATTGTATATTGTATTATTTATTATATATAATAGGTCTAATTTGCTATATTTGTTAATTGAAATCTTTTATAATTTTGCAAGGTTTCGAATCTTCATGTTTTATCAATTTCTGAGAGAGGTATATTAAATTGTCCTGTTCTGACTGTGAATTTGTTCATTTTCTCCTTATAGTTATGTCAGGTGGTTTTTTTTATATATTTCAGGGCCACGTTATTAGGCAACCACAGTGTGGAATTGTTTTACCTTTCTAGTGAATTGAACTTTTATCACTTTGTAAGATCATCTTTGCTTCCAGTAATGGTTTTCCTAATTTTATTGAAGTCAACTCCATAGCAAGAAAACAAATAACCTGATTTAAATATGAGCAAAGGACCTGAATAGACATTTCTCAAGAAAGGACATACAGATGACCCACCGATATATAGATGGACAATGTCACTAAGTACCACGGTATTGCAAATCAACACCACAATGAGTTATCACCTCATAGCTATTCTCAAAAAGACAAGAGATAACAAGTGTTGATAAGGATATGGAGAAAAGGGAACCTAAATTGGTACAGCCATTATGGAAAATAGTACAAACTTTCCTCAAGAAATCAAAAATAGAACTACCATATGATCCGACAATCCCACTTCTGGATATTTTTCCAAAGGAAATGAAAACAGGATCTCAAAGAGATAACTGCACCATCATGTTCATTGCAGTATTATTCACAATAGCCAATACCAATGGATAAATGGATAAAGAAGATATGAGATACACACACACACACACACACACACACACACACACACACAGGAATATTATTTAGCGATAAATAAAAAGGAAATCCTGCCATTTGCAACAACGTGAATGAAACTGGAGGATATTATTATAAATGAAATAAGCCAGACACATGAAGAAAAATACTACATGATCTCACTTATGTGTGAAACCTTAAACAAGAAAAAAAAAAAACAAACTCAGAGAAGCATAGAGTAGAACAGAGGTTACCAAGGGATGGAGGGGTGAAGGAACAGGAGTGATATTGGTCAAAGGGTACAAGGTTGCAATTATGTAGTATGAACAGTCTAGAAATCTAATATACAGGCATGATGACTTTTGTTAACATACTCTGTTGAATGCTGGAAATATGCTAAGAGAGTAGATTTTAGGTGCTTTCATTGCCAAAACAATAGAAACTGTGTGAGAAGATGACATATTGATTAGCTTGACTATAGTGACTATAGTAATCATTTCACTATGCATATGCACATAATATCATTATGTTATATACTGCAAATATACACAGTTTTTATTTTTAAAAAAATTTTTTAAATATTCAGTCCCAAGAGTCTGGACCCTTCTCAGAGGACCCATCAGCAATGCCTTGTGCTTCTCTTCTGGTTTGTCTCCTCTCTCTCATCCCAAGAATCTTTATTTATGTGGATATCAGAAAAGCTGCCTCTGACCCACAACATATTCTTCTAAATCTATTGCTTAGGGCATAAACTCTGCCCATTGATGCCAGGGCTACAGCCTCTGATGTCCAAATTCTAGATTCTTGATACTCACAAGCCAAGAACTTCACTCTTGTTTCAGAGCTGTGCTCTAAAATCCTTCCCCCGAGCTAATGAATGACCTTTAAGTAAATGGAAGAAGGTTAAGAATTCAAGGTAAGGAGAGGGAGACACACACACACATGTCCAATCAGTTAACACATTTCTTAGAATACCTTAAGCTTGTAGTTATCAGACTATGTTCTACAGAACTCTGGGAATTAATTGTTTTTATAAACACGATTCTAAAATTGCCACGTTATTTGTTAACACAAACTTAGTGTGTGTAATTTATTAATCGAAATAAACTACACTGAAATCTGCTTTTGTTAGGATAAACAATCTCTAGCCATTGAACCACTGAAACCTCAAGAAGCAAATTGTTGGAGACCTGACAAGTCCTCCCTGAGAATCTCGGGGGCTGAAGTAAGAAAGAGCTTCCCCCTAGGGAGTCATTCAGCTGGGAGCATGGAGAGGGTTGTGGGAAGGACACAGGAATTGCCACCAGACTGACTCGGGTTTCAATCCCAGCCACACTGTGTACAAGTTGTAAGAAACCAAGGAAGTTACACAATTTCTCAGAGCTTGCTTCTCACGTTACCATGAAAATAGGGATAAATATCCCTGCGCCTCAGTCATTTGAGTATCCATGACACAATATGTGCAGAACACAGCAGAGCACTGGACACAGGATAAGGACCTAATGAATGTCCATCTCCTGTCCTTGTCTTTCTTTTAACCAGTCTCCAAACCTCATAGAAAGGTCTATTCCAGCTCATACTGAATCACATGTTCCAGAGGTACTCTGTCTCTATGCACATATGCAGGACTATGAAAAAGGCATTTTATGTGCAGCTGTTTGGTGACCTTAATTATACGTTCTTTTCAACAGCTTCTCCTCATTCCCCTAGTCTTATAATCTGGTAGCACTTTACAGAGTTCAAGTTGGTTCTGGCCCTAAAACAGCTTACGTTTGTTGCTGATAGTTGATAGCAAGAAACATTTTTATGGAAATAGTGGAGAGGCTGGCAGCATGATAGGGAATCTAGCACATGACTTAAAATGCTGCCGTTCTCTGTCAGTCACACGACAGAGCATGTCATGCATAATAACCAGCTGCTTTATTAGCTTGAGAGAGCGTGCAGCATATATGAAATGATAGGACGCAGCTACAGACCAGTCGCAGGGAAATGTGTTAGTGTGGGCCAAATCATGGGTGCCACTGACAATGATGCCAGAGATCAATTCTGACCAGCATACATTTCTTTATCAGAAACGCTGTGGGTAGTGACAAAGCACAGGAGATATCAGTCCTGCAGAGAAGACAACCAGTATCTAGGCTGAACTCTTCTTTCCGGGGGTAACAAATTTACTTTCCTCTGCATAGGGATGCTACTAAATTAACATCCTACACAAATACAAATAAATTATTAAAAGCCTATTTTTCACGTTAAATTCAGAAGGATATTTAAGGATTAGTTTCATGACTTTAATCTGGGCATATTCCCCGGTCATTTTTTCTGAAACGGACTAAAGTTCTGTTTGTGATATTATCTCTTTTTGGAGCATTTGTCTATGGCATGTGCAAAATGGGACTTGGTTAGCCAGCAAGCCAAAAAATGGCAGATGATGTAAACCTCATAAGGCAGAAGGGAATGCGAACGAAAATCAGAGTTCAAATTCTTCACTTTCTGACCACGCTGCATTTCCTGAAAGACAATAAAAAATGCATCATCTATACTGGTTTGATCCTCACATTCAGTGGAACAAACAGAGTTTTCTTTAAGTACATGCAAATTTCTAATGCTTGTCCTACCATTATTTTGACCTTTCTTTTTTAGAATACAATGTTCATGTAATTTCATTTTGTCCTATTCCATATGACTTTCTGATTCATAAGGATGTCACAAAAATCACACTGTTGAAATCATCAAATTGCAGAATATGTGCCTCAGACTATGTCCAGCCAAAAAGTTGAGCTTTTCTCTCGGAAAAACACTTGCTCAACAACCTAGTGTTTCCCATCTTAAAGTTCTTCATGTTAGTATCTCAAGTCAATTTTTGTTTCCTGCACAAGCCAAGTAATTATCCCAATTTTCTGTTTTACTTTGCTGGTATTCACACAACATTAGACATAACATTTTACAATAATTCACCAAAACCAGTAAAGACTGGCTCTACATACAATGACCTTACTTTCTGAATTAAAAATAGGACACATGGGCTGCCAGATGGCAGAGTGCTTTACATCCAACCTGTCCCGGAATCAGCCTGTCCTCCATCAAAATAGTTCTCAAAACTGCCACTGGGATTATCTTCCTAAAACTGAAATCTGATCAAGTCACTCCCATGCTCTAAACTTTTAAAGTCTCCTCTTTCCCTATAGGATAAAATCGAAAATTTTTCATTGGACATGCAAATCTCCAAATTGCCGAGCCCAAGTCATCTCTTTCACTTTTCCAGCTCATAAACTCTGCCATCCAACCGTTCTGAACTTCTCACCATGTCTTAACACAGTCTGTTCTAGATTCCATATCTTTGCACTTGTCATTCTTTCTGTGGAAATACTCTTCCCCAATGCATGTGTACATGCATACACACACACACACACACACACACACATTTCTACTGGTACTTCAAGACAAATTCAAATGTCCCCTCTATCTCCCATGTTGTTAGTTGTTTCTTAACCACATATTTGTGCCTCTATCAAAGCAGTCACCACATTTTATATTGATTTATCTGTTTATATATTTAGGTCCTCCCCTAAACTGAAGTCCACTATAGTTGTAAATAGGCTGTATTGACAGATAATGCCAAATAAAAACTGTTTGCTAGGTACTGGCATCTGTTTCTTCCTTGCTGTCATTGGATGGATTCGATATAATCAAGACTTCCACAATAAAGGCCATATATGACAAGCCCTCAGCTAATCACATAATTAATGGTGAAAAACTGAAGCCCTTTGCACTACATTCAGGAACACGACAGGGCTGTCCCCTATCACCAGCAAGCAGGAAAGAGAAAAAAAAAAAAAGGCATCCAAATTGGGAATGAAAAAGTTAAATTGTCACTCTTTGCAGATGACATGATGCTATATATAGAAAACCCTAAAGACTCCACCAAAAAGCTATTAGAAACAATCAACGAATACAGTAAACTTGCTGGCTACAAAATCAACGTACAAAAGTCCATTGCATTCCTATATACTAACAATGAAATCTCAGAAAAATAAATACAAAAAACAATTCCTTTTGCAATTGCAGCAAAAAGAATAAAATACCTAGGAATAAACTTAACCAAGGATGTGAAGGATTTATATGCTGAAAACTATAAGACATTTTTGAAAGAAATTGAAGAAGACACAAAGAAATGGAAAGACATTCCGTGCTCATGGATTGGAAGAATCAACATAGTTGAAATGGCCATATTACCCAAAGCCATATACAGATTTAATGCAATCCCCATCAAAATACCAATGGCATTTTTTAAAGAAATAGAACAAAAAATTATCAGATTTATTTGGAACCACAAAAGACCCCGAATAGCCAAAGCAATCTTAAGAAAAAAGAACAATACTGGAGGCATCACACTCCCTGACTTTAGCTTGTACTACAGGGCTACAATAATCAAAACAGCATGGTATTGGCAGAAAAACAGACACATAGACCAATGGAATAGAATTGAGAACCCAGAAATAAAACCACATAAATATGGACAGATAATTTTTGACAAAGAAGCAAAAAACATGCAATGGAGGAAAGACAGCCTCTTCAATAAATGGTGCTGGGAGAATTGGATAGCCACGTGCAAAAGAATGAAACTGGACTGTTATCTGTCACCATGTACCAAAATTAATTCAAAATGGATCAAAGACTTAAGCATAAGACCTGACACAATAAACTGCATAGAAGAAAACATAGGTATTAAACTTATGGACCTTAGGTTCAAAGAGCATTTTATGAATTTGACTCCAAAGGCAAGGGAAGTAAAAGCTAAAATAAACAAATGGGACTATATGAAACTTAAAAGCTTCTGCACAGCAAAAGAAACCATCGACAAAATAAAGAGGGAACCAACTGAATGGGAGATTTTTGCAAACAGTGCCTCTGATAAGAGGCTGATATCCAAAATATACAAGGAACTCATGAAACTCAACAACAAAAAAACAAACAACCCAATTGAAAAATATGCAGAAGACCTGAAGAGACATTTCTCCAAAGAGGACATACAAATGGCAAATAGACATATGAAAAAATGCTCAACATCGCTAATCAAAAGAGGAATGCAAATAAAAACCACAATGAGATATCACCTCACCCCAGTCAGAATGGCTACCATCAACAAGACAAATACTAAGAAGTGTTGGAGAGGCTGTGGAGAAAAAGAAACCCTCATACACTGTTGGTGGGAATGCAGACTGGTGCAGCCATTATGGAAGGCAGTGTGGAGGTTCCTCAAAAAATTACGAATAGAATTACCATATGACCCAGCAATCCCTCTCCCGGGTATCTACACAAAAAATCTGAAAACATTTATCCATAAAGACACGTGTGCTCCAATGTTCATTGCAGCTTTGTTTACGGTGGTCAAGACATGGAAACAACCAAAATGTCCTTCGATAGATGAATGGATAAAGAAGTTGTGGTATATATACACAATGGAATACTATTCGGCGGTAAGAAAAGATGATATAGGAACATTTGTGACAACATGGATGGATCTTGAGAGTATAATGCTAAGCAAAATAAGTCAGACAGAAAAAGCAGAGAACCATATGATTTCACTGATATGTGGTATATAAACCAAAAACAACAAAAGAACAAGACAAACAAATGAGAAACAAAAGCTCATAGACACAGACAACAGTTTAGTGGTTACCAGAGGGTAAGGGGGTGGGGGAGGGAGATGAGGGTAAAGGGGATCAAATACATAGTGATGGAAGGAGAACTGACTCTGGGTTGTGAACACACAATGGGATTTATAGATGATGTAATACAGAATTGTACCCCTGAAATCGATGTACTTTTACTAACATGTCACCCCAGTAAATTTAAAAAAAAAGACTTCCACTTGGGGGAGATGTTGTAAAGATGGTACCAGCACTGGGTGGGTGAGGGGACAGACTAGTGACCTTTAAGAATTTTTAAGAACCTTAATATCTTTAATAACACTTCCAAATCTAAAATGATATATGTACAACAGAAATAATCAGCACCAAAACAGTCCAGTTTTTTAATCAATGACCAGCAGTTATAAAGCCAGGTTTTACATCAAGTTTCACTGTGTAGAAAAGCAGTATGCTTATAGCTTGTTCATTAGGTTGAAACTCCACGTTAGATACACCTTTTATATCTGTAGAGAGCTAATTACAAAGAACTGTCATTCCCACTGTTGTTGGTAACTAAAGAAGTTCAAGAGAAACACCTACTGAGAAAGTGTGAGAAGCTAGAGTTCAATTGGATAGGTGCTAATTCCAAAGACCAGGCCACAATAATAAAATGCTGTCATTTCCTTCCACAGAAGTTTCCTTTGAACACAAATATAAGTTCTAGGCAAAATGCTTTGGGTCAAATACTTAAGACTCCTACTGACAATCAGAGGCAACGTGAACTGACGCCATGCCAACAGACGTGCAGTGTGAGCTTTTAACTTAAGAGTTCTAGGGCTAATTAGACGGAAGAATTACACCATGCCACATCACGTCCAGGTATCTGTATTTCAACTACAGAATGTGGTAACAATGATGCATGGTATCACATTTTCAGACCTGACCTAAGACAAAGAACAAACTACGTTTAAAAGAATTCCTGAGGAACAGAAAGGGATTCAGCCTTACGAGCCTCTTCTCAAACACACAAAATAAGAGAAAAGAAGGATGTCAACAAGTAAGTCTTTCTCATTTCTCAATTTTCATCCACTTTATTTACAAGTTTTTTTCCCCTGTCCTCCTACCAGTAAAACAATAATAAAAACAGAAGCCTCCTCTACTGAGCTTCTAATACAATGCAATACATTGTCAGCATTTGTTCCTGGAGCCCAGAATTCTGCACCAAGCTTGGGAAGTCCAAGTGGGCATGCTCCAATGCCCATGCACAGCAGTACTTGGGAAAGGTGTCTTCACCTGACGAGGGCTGTTCTCAGCCTTGTCCAGAGTCTGAGTCCAGTTCTGTCCTCGGTGCCCTCCTCACACATCGGGGATACCAACTTTATTTGGTTCTAAACCCCAGTATCGCACTAGTAGCTGTGATGCCTTGAACTAGAATCCTGACACACTTCTCCCTTCTCAGGAGCCTCCATACCATGGGTTTTTCCTGCAGGAATGCTAACACAGTTTTACCAGAAGCAACTATCTAAACCAAACCTAAGTCATCAAAAAATCATAGCTAAAAGGTAATTTCAAAAAACAGTCTCTAAGAGAAGAGAGGCATCAAAAACATTGACCACAGCATCTGATGAAAAGTTTTCATCATCTCCAGGTAGTCAAAATTATCAAGTAACATGTCTGTTACAAAGCTGCTTTTCTTATCAGTACATTTGAAGGAAATAACAGGCCTTCTTGGTTGGTGTTCATTCAACTATGGAATTCAGTTCATCAGAAGCTACACAATTTGTGTTTTCTAACTGCCCTTTTCTGGAATCATCGAAAGTCATTTAGTGCTGATATGTGAACCAAATGAAAGTTGTTCTGAGACAAATCTTACTCAGGCCAAATTGCTTTAATGTCAAGTATGTTAATAACAATAGCTTTTCAAAAGTGTAAACATGCTCAGGCAGCAAGTTTAAGCAATCCTTTATCAAATAAATAACCTTGTCCTTTGGCCCATTTTTCTGCTGAAATAATGGAAACCCAAGTGCCGTATACAAAGAAAGCAGCAGAGGCTGCAGAGGCTTCAGTGGCATTTGTGTCTCAGACCCAGCCTGTTTCACTTCCCTCTCACAATTATGGTTCTGCTTGCCTTTACCCTCATGATAAAAGCCACATAAAACCTCAAAATCAAATATTAAAACCAAGATTATTTACAGCTGCCCAACTTCTTACGACATGGCTACATTAGACTTGATCCAGTTCGGCATGCGTAGGAACAGTAAGCATGAAGCATCATATTCAACCCACTTAGCTTGTATCTGGGGTGCTCTGCAGCAATTTAACATATGTGTGCTTTCTCTTTGGTGGAAAAAAAAAAGTACAAAGATAGATGGCAGCACCTGAAAAGCAAAAAAAGTGAGGGCCTAAGCCTGTGGAGGCAGTTTAATCACCTGCAAGCAGTTGATCATTCAACATAATAACACAGGGCCTTAAAAGCCTGCTGTGACACTCTCATTTGTCCTGTGATAGAGTGCTTACTGCGTGGGAATTTAATATCCCCAATGCAATCAAACTTTACAGTGTACAGAATGTGCCTATCATCTGCAGTACAACCTACTCCACTGACCAGGGAAGAGCCAGAGTCTATTTCCCACGGGAAGATTCTCAACCCTCATTTGCACACAAGACTCATTTCTGGATGCAAAGGGCCCACCTCCGAATGGGCATAGTTTCTAAAGCTACACAGATGATTCTGTCACAGAGCTGCGTTGACCGTTCAGCGCCACTGCTGGTACACTGTTCTGAAATTTGGGCCAAGCCCTGGATGTACTCATATACTGCCTTCCAGAAAACTAAGATGGCCCCATTTGTGGAGGTTTTCCCTGCAGGTGGGCAGCCCCCAGCAAAGTTCTCTGATGGGGTGTAAATTTCCCTTTCCATAGAAACAAGCAAATCTCTTGTTTCTGCTGTTCTGCCCTGATTACCCTGGAACAAAATCTCTTGTTCCAGACAAAATAAGTGTTATCATTAGCATTTTATAAATAAAGAAATGGAAAATCTGAGTGGAGAATGACTTGCCCAGTTTCATATGACTGGCTAAAATGTAGCTGGTTCAGAGCAAGGATTAAGATTTTTGTATCTCTAAGCTTTTTTCTGAACTGTATTTTTCTTAACTGTATTTTTCTAAACTTTATTTTCTAAACTGTATTTTTCTGTTTTGTTGTCTTCACATAGGAATAAAATTTCAGGGTTAGGAAAGTAGGGTGTCCTCTTTAGAAAAAATAAAAAGCTGTTTATTTTAAATCAGTGGTTTTCAAAGTGTGGTCTCTGAATGAGCAGCATGAGAACCACTTGGGGATTAGTTAGAAATACAAATTCTCTGCTCTCACCCCAGACTCAGAGAATCAGAATCTCTGTGTGTGGGGCCAGCCCTCCAGGCAATTCTGAAAGTTCAAGAACAACTGTTTTAGACAAAAGCCAAACTATAAACCCTTCCCACAAAATCTTGTTGAAATAGGATCCCATAAAAATATTTTCAAAAAGAATAAAATACCTAGGAATAAACTTAACCAAGGATGTGAAAGATTTATACGCTGAAAACTATAAGACATTTTTGAAAGAAATTGAAGAAGACACAAAGAAATGGAAAGACATTCCGTGCTCATGGATTGGAAGAATCAACATAGTTAAAATGGCCATATTACCCAAAGCCATATACAGATTTAATGCAATCCCCATTAAAATCCCAATGGCATTTTTTAAAGAAATAGAACAAAAAATCATCAGATTTGTTTGGAACCACAAAAGACCCCGAATAGCCAAAGCAATATTTAAAAAAAAAGAACAATACTGGAGGTGTCACACTCCCTGATTTTTGCTTGTACTACAGGGCTACAATAATCAAAACAGCTTGGTATTGGCGGAAAAACAGACACATAGACCAATGGAATAGAATTGAGAACCCAGAAATAAAACCACATAAATATGGACAGATAATTTTTGACAAAGAAGCTAAAAACATACAATGGAGGAAAGACAGCCTCTTCAATAAATGGTGCTGGCAGATTTGGATAGCTACATGCAAAAGAATGAAACTGGACTGCTATCTGTCACCATGTACCAAAATTAATTCAAAATGGATCAAAGACTTAAGCATAAGACCTGACACAATAAACTGCATAGAAGAAAACATAGGTGTTAAACTTATGGACCTTAGGTTCAAAGAGCATTTTATGAATTTGACTCCAAAGGCAATGGAAGTAAAAACTAAAATAAACAAATGGGATTATATGAAACTGAAAAGCTTCTGCACAGCAAAAGAAACTATTGACAAAATAATGAGGCAACCAACTGAATGGGAGAAGATTTTTGCAAACAGTGCCTCTGATAAGGGGCTAATATCCAAAATATACAAGGAACTCATGAAACTCAACAACAAAAAAAGCAAACAACCCAATTGAAAAATGGACAGAGGACCTGAAGAGACATTTCTCCAAAGAGGATATACAAATGGCAAACAGACATATGAAAAAATGCTCAACATCGCTAATCATCAGAGAAATGCAAATGAAAACCACAATGAGATATCACCTCACCCCAGTCAGAATGGCTTTCATCAATAAGACAAATAGTAACAAGTGTTGGAGAGGCTGTGGAGAAAAAGAAACCCTCATACACTGTTGGTGGGAATACAGACTGGTGCAGCCGTTATGGAAGGCAGTGTGGAGGTTTCTCAAGAAATTACGAATAGAATTACCATATGACCCAGCAATTGCTCTCCTGGGTATCTACCCAAAAAATCTGAAAGCATTTCTCTATAGAGACACGTGTACTCCAATGTTCATTGCAGCTTTGTTTACGGTGGCCAAGACATGGAAACAACCAAAATGTCCTTCGATAGATGAATGGATAAAGAAGTTGTGGTACATATACACAATGGAATACTATTCGGCGTTAAGGAAAGATGATATAGGAGCATTTGTGACAACATGGATGGATCTTGAGAGTATAATGCTAAGTGAAATAAGTCAGACAGACAAAGCAGAGAACCCTATGATTTCACTGATATGTGGTATATAAACCAAAAAGAACAAGACAAACAAATGAGAAAGAAAAACTCATAGACACAGACAATAATTTAGTGGTTACCAGAGGGTAAGGGGGTGGGGGGTGGGTGATGAGGGTAAAGGGGATCAAATATATGGTGATGGAAGGAGAACTGACTCTGGGTGGTGAACACACAATGGGATTTACAGACGATGTAATACAGAATTGTACACCTGAAATCTATGTAAATTTACTAACAATTGTCACCCCAATAAATTTAATAAAAAAAAAAATTTTTCAAAAAACTCAAAGGTAAAGCCAGAGAGAAGTACTAATAGTTTTTGGAGAAGTAAACCAGCATGACAGCAAGAGGTGCAGTCTTTTTGACTGGAAAATAACCATTGGATAATCAAGGGAAATCGTCCTTAAATCATATTTTCGTCTCTTAAGGAGAAATGGCATTTGTGAGTAAGTTAAGGCAGGCAGACAAAAACAATTTCAAGAAAATACGTTGCAAAAAGAAAGATAATTCTCTGACAAGGAAGGTACGCAGGCTTAATTAGGTCCTCAAACTAGCAGAATACAGGGAAAGAGGCCCCATGGGAGAGATGGGCAGGCTTACCACCCCTGTTTCCCTTTCCACTTGGTACACAACCAGACCATGTTCCCCAGCCTCCCTGCAGTAAAGTGTGGCCCCAGGACTGAGTTCTGACCCATGGAATGAGCGGACCGGATGGACACTACTTCTAGCCCAGTCCGTAAAAACAACCTCCTTCATAATGCTCCATGTTCTCTCTTCTCCAACTGGCTTGCTGGAAGCAAAGGATTCAACAGAGGCCCCCACAGCTCTAAGAGACAATGGAGCCACAAGATCGAGGGGCCCGGAGTTCATAAATCACCCTAGGAAAGGCCGCCTACCACACGCTGCACAGAAATGTTATGTGAATGAAACTTGAATTCCATTGAAGTGTGGGGGTTGTTACAGATAACACTTACTATGTGTAATTTAAGACTCCACTACAGTAAATAAAATAAATGAATATTTTATTTTATGTTGCCAAAACAGCAACATTTCTGAGGCCTACGCCTTAAAATGGCTATAGAGCAGTAGCAGTGGAATTCCCTAAAGATCAAAGAGTACGCCATAAGTGTCTGCCAAGACATCTGCCCCTTGTTTACTCTGTGAGCCCTCTCTGATGACACAGGATCCCATTGAGCCTCTTTGCCAGATTGTCTCTTCCAGAACATACCATCATTTCCACATAATGCTTAGAAGGTGGAAAGTCATCTATTTAGGGTCATTTTTTCCTTCTCTTCACAGCTTCTGACATGGATGAATCTTCCCTTGTCTTCCATCACCCGACTCTCTCCTGGTTTATTCCTATTCTCTGGCACTTCCTTCTCTCACTACTTTGCATGATCATCCTCCTCTATCCAATAATTAAATGACATTAAATGATGAAACTTCCTCAAGTCTCTGTTTTAGCCTCTCTTTACAGTTTCTCTATTCAGGCTATTACATCCACATTAATGACTTCAATTTTCACATATTTACAGATGACTCACAAATTTGTGAATATTTCTCAGGCACAGACCTTTCTTTGAAGTTCCAGACTCATATAACCAATTATTTACTAAATGTCCCTACTTTGATATCTCAAAGGCACTTCAAGCACAACATAACACAAAATTGAATTGATTGTTTCCAGCCACATAACCCACCTCTGCAGTGTGACTACTAATCAGTGAATGACGCAAGCTTCCATTCTGGCAAGCAAGGCAGAAATCTAAGAATCATCCCTCACACTTCCTTCTTCCTCACCCCTGATATCTACCCCAAAACTACATCTCGTTGGTCTGAATCAGTCTACTGCACCACATCTCTACAGTAATCTAATCCAAACAACCCACATCTCTTGCTTGAATGGTGGCAGTACTGTTCCCATTTAAACCACCATTAGTCCATTCTCTGCAATATAGGGTGATATTTTTAAATTGCAAATCTGATCACATCATTCCACTACTGCTTAAAACTCATCAGAGGCTCCCCATTAATCTTAGGCTAATGATCCAAATGCTTAATATTGCCCACAAGATCCAGTTCTGGCCTGGATCTCACCTGCCTGCCCAGCCTCATCTCAAAATCAACCTTTCACTTTCCCTCTGCATGTCAACCACACTGGCTTTTTTTACAATACACATGTTCCCTCCAATCATGGATGTAGAACATACAACCTCTTTGGTCCTACCCATTTCATCCCCCTTTCACCTCTTCTTTTAGATTTTATCTCACCCTGTTGCCCTTTCTCAGGGACCCTTGCGTGACCTTCATTTTGTGATTAATTGTCCCATTCCTAAGTCTTCCTAAAACCCCTCCATCTCCACATTTATCAAGGTTGTAAATTTGCATTAAATTGTAGGATTCTTTGATTAATGTTTACTGCCCTCACTAAAGAACAACCAGCCCCACGAAATCAGGAATTATGTCTACTTTTGTCCCACCATTGTATCTTAAGTCTCTCACACATTTAACAAATATTTATGTATCAGGAAATATTCTAGGTCCTGAGGACACAGTAATAACAAGACAGAGAAAGTGCCATCTGTTGTGGTACTTACACTGAGTGATAGGAGACACAATGACAAATACATTTCTTAAAATAAGAAAAATAACAGACGATAGTAAGTGCTATGCAGAGAATTAAACTAGGATGATATGATGGAATGTGACTAGATGTTTACTTCACATTTTAGAAAAGGCCTTTTTGGAGTGGTAAAATTGAAAATTTCAGTTAAGATTTGAATGACAAGATGAAAGCAGTCATGTGAAGACCAAAGAACATTCCAGGCAGAGGAAACAACTACTGCAGAGGCCACAAGATGGGAGCCAACTACTGGCACAATGCCAGGCTCATTATGAATGTTCAATAAATATTAATTGACTGTTGTTACAGTAAATAGGCAGATAAGCCGAGCCCATTGAGGGCTCACTAACCCAGGCTTCTCTTTTTTAGGCTATGAGGGGTGGAAAAAAAGGGAAAGGGGCAGGTGACATGAATGGTTTCTGTTGTAGTTGCTATTGACGAAGATCCTCAGTCCCACTTTCCTAGCAACCGAGTGTAACACATTGATTTTTGTAATTTCTATTGTGAGACAGGGATGGCTGGTCTTATTGACAAGAGTGATTCAGTAACGTGCACACAGTAAGACTCTGAACAGGCTGAAGGGAAAGCTGCATTTGCTATAACCATTATTGTTTTGCTCAAATTATAGCTGACTCCAAGGCATTGCTTTGAACTAGGTACAGTATCTCGTTAAAACTATTTTCTTGATTTAAAGTTATCCTTTCAAAGCTAAGCTAAGGGTGTAAACAAATTCATAATATTTAGAGTACACTTTGAACATAAAATATAATTTTTGAGGCTAGAATCATCTCATCTTCTTGCCAGCCCTTAGGTACATTCTCAAATTGCTGTTGTCCTCAGTTATTTTTCTCCTCCTCTCATTCCAGAGTAACTAAAACTACACATTTGCTGATGAATAAGACATGCTGTTCCCCAGGCAGAAAATGGGATCAAAGCAAGTCTGTTACTCAAACCATCAACCTTTTAAAAAAGCAAATGTTTCTTCACAGGATGAACCAAATAAAATATTAAAATATTTAAGGTTTAAAAAATATGGTCTGGAAAGTCCCTTAAAGTTGTTCAATTGAAGAAATGAATTGTCTTATTGAATAAGACTTTTAAAATAATCAGTTTTCAGATTTTTTTTTTGTAATGACTGTGTGAGTGTGTGTGTGTGTGTGTGTGTGTGTGTGTGTGTGTGTGTTATGAGAAACAGGAAGGACTTTGGAAATTTTCTAAATAAAATCACTTAAATAAAAGAGACTGTTTGCCCTTTTATTTGAAAGGTTAATGCTTGATGACGCAACTTGAAGATGTTTCTGTTACTCCAGATCATTATCATTAATGAACTAATAATCAACCTGCTGTAAACCAATTTCATGTTAACCAAACGGAATTAATGGCAGTTCCTTTGGGGAAGTTACTTATTTTCCCTGAGCTTTAGCATCCTTATCTTCAAGGTAGTGAATAACATTACCTCCTTCACATTTAAATAATGCCAACAGCATCTAACACATCTCCTACATGAATAGGGTGGAAAAGTAAAGATACTTTTTATTAGCATGATGTCTTCCTATGAGGAGAATAAGACATGACAACTTGAAGGTAGGCAGTGGGGTACATATTTGGATGAAGTACACAGCCCACAGTTACTGACCTCACCAGTTAGCTGGTTTTTCTGGGAATCTCATAAACAGCCAGGTTTGGGAGCACAGAGCTGGAAAATATAACAACTAATATTCTTGAGCATTTTTCACACATTCCGTCTTATAAAGCTCATGACAACTCTTACTGTATTGAAAGGAGAATGGAATTTGGAGTTAAAAGGATTAGACTTTTAGTTCCCACCTTGCCACTCTTTAGCCACACAAGGTGTTTAATTTCTGTGATCGTCACTTTCTTCACATATAAAATGGAAATAAAATGTAGTAATATCTGCCCTACATGATTCCTAGGCCTTTTATACATGCCAAAGCAGCTGTAACTATAAGGTATAATTATAAAAAATGAAAAATGATGTTACTGTTGAGAAGAGTTATGTGTCATGAGTGTCTTTATTAAACAGTAAAGCTGCATAAAAATGTGGGCACCTGAAGGAAAAAGATATATGAAAGTGTGTGCGAGTGTGTGTATGTATAGGAGTGTGTATGTGTAAGTGTGTAGGGATGTGTGTGTGTTTGTGTGTGTGTAAGTGTCTAGGAATGTGTGTGTGTAGAAATATATGTGTGAGAGACAATATTAAAGATAAGTTGGGCCAAACAAGAATTTAGTTGGCATCAGCTTTAATGGCACTTGCTTGTTTTTTGTTTTTTCAATGTTTCCAATAATTTGAATGAATTCAGGAAGGAAATATCTCAATTTTAAATCTGAACTCTGGAGGAAAATTCATCTTCTAGAATAAAAGACAATATCTACATATTAAATTCAAGTATTTGGGGGAACTACTGTCATTCTTTAACTCTATACACTGCATTGTGAACATTTTATGAGTGCTTATAATGAGAAACCATTATGGGATTCTCACCCCTCCTCTATAAAATAACTTTAATTTTTGGTTGGTTTTACTTTAATAGTTTTCATTCTTCTAAACCACCACATAAATTAGATTTTATAGTAAATGGGAACATTTATAAAAGAAAAGAACAAAATTAAAAAGTCATGTTTTTATGCATATGCTACAGAAACAAATTATTTTTTCCTAAAACAGAATCAACTTTTACTTATGAGCCTAGATTATGGGTTATAAGACAATTGCAATGGTTAAATGAAATGAGTATATAACCGCAATGCCAGCTTTAAGAAGGGTGTATATTACACTCCATCCAAAGACTACGCAGTAACCACTAAATGTCCAAACATAAAATGTCTTCTGATTATTTTCTTAATTCTGGACGTTAAAAATTAGAGAACAGGTGGAAGAGCAGGAACATAAAAAGGACACACTCTCTGAAACTAAAAGTAACCCACACAAAATGAGGAGGATCATCCTAGAAACAATTAGGAGACAGTCCATTGAAAAGGTAGTCACTGTAAAATTGGATGTTGACATTGGGAAAATGTTTTTCACAATGAGTTCGCAGTGAGTTTTCTAACTGCAGTGAGTTAGAAAACGGGAGTTTCTAGTTTTGAGTCAAATAGGAGTTTTGAGTCAATGCAGGAACAATAGAAAGGAGAGTTGGAAGAGAAAATTTTAGCTGTGCACTTAATCTGTGTCCAATAGACAAGAGAACTTGCTTTAAAAAAAATAAAATTATAAAATTAAAAAAAAATCTAGGAAAAAGAAAGGAATTTTATCAAGCCAATATATATCAATCAAAGTTATTCTTAAAGAACATCCATTCCCTCTGCTCTAAGTCTAAATTTCTCAAGCTCTATATTCTTATGCCATTTGGTTTCCTATGTGAATCCAGCCACAGAGAAACCTCAACAATGATATGCCAAAAATATCTCCTGTTGTAAATCAATATTAACTTTCTAAATTACAAAGAAGTCTCTTGGGAGTTTGGTTAATGTCAATAAATCTCTAAGAGGTTGATGAAACAAAGGAGGAAGGCAAGTACCATTGCGGTAACTATGACAAAATGCAGTAATCAAGAAACATTGCTTAACTGCCTCAAACACAAACACACACATACAAATACATGCAAAGACACCCTCAACTCTGAGAAGCTTTGAACCTCTAGAAATATATCCTCAAAATTAGAATTGCCAAATTTAGCAAATAAAAATACAGGATGCCCAGTTAAATTGGAATTTCAGATAGACAACAAAAAATGATTAGTATAAGTATGTCCCATGTAATACTACGAACATAGTTATGTTAAAAACAATTATTTGTTACTTATCTGAAATTCAAATTTAACTGGGCCTCCTGCATTTTACCTGACAACCCTACATAGAGGTTTATATACTCAAGTTTCAAAAACACTCTAAAAATAAATGCTTACTTTTATTTAGAGGCCAGACACTCAACTGGCCTCAACAATCAAAGTCCAATCACAGATTTCATTACTGAAATCATATGATGGCCCTCTGATAGGAGATAAACACCCAGATTATCCTGCATATGAATATTTAATTATTATTATTATCATTGAATGCAAAACAAAATTGTTTAATTCCCATTCTGAAAACCAGGAAATATGTCCTCACTTGTACCCCAGTGTTTTAGGTAGTATTCTCTAGGGAAACAGAACCAATAGAAGAGAGGTTCTGATAATAATGAACCAGCTAACATGATTATGGAGTCTTGGCAAGTTCAAAATCTGCAGGGGAGGCCAGAAGGTTGGAGACCCAGGGAAGAGTTGCAGTTCAAGTTCAAAGGCTATCTGCTGGCAGAATTTCCTCTTCTTCTACTGAGATCAATCTTTTTCTGCTTCAACTGATTGAATGTGGCATGCCCACATACATAATGGAAGGTATTCTGCTTTACTTTAAATGTTTATCTCATCTGAAAAATAACTTCGTAGAAACATCTAGAAAAAATGTTTTACCACATATCTCAGTGCCACGACCAAACTAAGGTGACACATAAAATTAACCATCACACCCAGCTTGCCCTACATTGTATTATAGTATGGTACATTACATACTATATTTCCCACCAGAACCATTGCAACCCTAATCACCTGGATTCTTTCCTGATGCTCTAGTCTGTACATTGATTCTGAATCTTTAGTGTTTCTAAGTATCACCTGAGAAGTTTGTTAAAAATGAGATACTTGAGTCCTATCTCCCTAAGATTCTGATATATTAAGTCTGGAGTGGGATCTAGAAATCAGAATGCTAAGTAAGACCTCAGGAGATTCTGACACAGTAGTCTGGGGACCACTGTTTGAAAATACTGCTATCTTGGAGGTAACTCTTCTCAATACTTGGTGTATGATTTTAGTTAGAGTGAGGTACATGGCAGAGACCTACAAATCACAACTGAGTCAATAAAAGTCCATGTTCTTCAACTTATAATCTGTGGAATCCATATCTATTCAATTGTGCAATAAAATTCAATGAGAACACCAGTAGAGAACCCCATAACTCCATCCTCTGTACTAATCCTGTTCCATCTAGCCTTGCTTAAATGGTGCCAGTCTGGGCTAAAAGTGTTCAGTGGGTCAGACCCAGGAAAAAGAGACTCAAATTATTTTTGAAGTTTTACACCAGGATTTTGAGTGGTCGGAGTCAATGACTAAAACAACAAATCAGGTGAGGCATATAATTTTTTTTACAAGCAACATCAAATTACTGAATTCAGGCACATTTCTGTTGTCATTCTGCCATTTAACAAGATTTCATCTGCCTCATTTTTATAATGATAATGCATTCAATTTCAAGCACAATATTAAATTCCCTAGTTTTAAAATTTTACAGCAAAGGAAATGTTATGACAGAGTTAGAAAGACATACCCATTTGTTGAATGTTAGAAAGTAAATATTCAATTTAATACACTGGATTGAAAGTCACCCTTTCAGAAGAAGCAGTATTAAAAATGGGAAGAATTAGGAGTAAATACATATATCAGCTCATAGACGATAAAGATCACATAAAAGGTGATCCTGAAATCCTCAACTATTACAATTTCTCTGATAATTTCAGTAGAGTTATAACTCACCATACATTCTACCCTCACCGCAATACTAACCTGTTGGAGGTCTTGTATTGCCTACTGCTATATTCATACTTTCCATCTGCTGAATCAGAGTCAATCTGAGAAGGCCAGGACAAAGAAAGAAAAAAAAAAGACTAAGTAAGCACCTTCCTAATGCAGGGACCAATTTCCTGTCATCTTTTTAAAAAACCATTCATCGTGATGTCCTAGAGATATTTTTCAACATTTTTTCTATGGTATGGTTGATTAAAATAAGCAATATTCTTGAATTTCATGACATTATAATCAATAGTTCCCATTAAAGATATTTTATTTCTCCACACAATGAAAACTTTTTATATTACCAATACTGAAGACAGAATTAATATCCATCTTTAAGCTACAAATATCATATCAAGTTGTTAGCTAATACCATGAAAATTCAGGAACATGATTTGACAAATAGCACATGATAGATAGATGATAGATAGATGATAAATAGATAGATACATAGATAGATGATAGATAGACAGACAGACAGACAGACAGACAGATAGATAGATACTAGATAGGCGGCCAGACAGGGAGATAGACAGGCAATAATAACTTGAATTTATGCTGTTAAAGGCATCAATATAACCAAAGTTTTTGTTTATCCTGTAAATGTTTAACTATGAATTAATAAAAGTCCCTTCCAAGGAAGCGCAGAACAAAAGGTGCTGACACTACCTCTCAGGGAGGGAAACCAATCAAACCAACAGAGAGGAGAAAAAGATAAAAATTCTAAGACAAGGAGATGAGAGGAAGTCCGTCTGAGGCAAACCTGGATGGACTGACATAACCAAAGGAGAAAGCAAAGAACTGTCCTATACCCTCCTCCAAACTCTGGGTGTATCCTGAACATCAATGTGACAGTTTCTCAATGCACTTAATCTTAGTACCCTTCATGAGGTCACTAACATAACTAAAGGCCGTGTGTGTGCATGTGTGCGTGTGTGTGTGTGTGTGTGTATGCGTACACGCACTTTCAAAATAAATGTCAGAGACTATATATACCCAGGTGTTGACAATAATAGTTAACCAAAAATGGTGAGATTATGCATAGTTTATATTTATGTTTATCTATAGTTTTTAACTTTTTTCTACAACAAATGTAGAGTTTTGAATAAGATTTTAAAGATTATAACCATGATTTTAAAAGAGAGAAAAAGCCGGTAAGGAAGATTCAGACAAGGAGACTCCTATATTATTACATTTTTGTCTGCATGCAAGCATCAAAACATGTTGTGTACCTCTGGAAATTGCACAGGTGGAAGTAATCTTAGAGGTGCTAGGATGCCTCACCCTCACTGTACAGATGAAGGAACTCAGGCCTAGACATGCTTTAGTGTTGTACCCAGTCAAGATTCACAGCAGCAAAGCAAGGAAATCAGATTTGTTGATTTTTAATCCAATACATTTATGAAGTGGCCAGAGAAACAGCATCATAACAGTTTATGGTTCTACAGTGTTTCCAATTAACTCCATTCAAAATTAAAATATAAAAATGCAAGGTTACTGGGCCAACAACAAAAGAATGGAATCAGCAGAGTTTGAAAGTGTAAGTCCAATCAATTTTGGGCCATTGTCTTCAATCAATGGCCGATCTCCCAGGATGCAATGAATGAATGAATGGGTATTCATCTATAACATGCCCCTCTTTAAACTAAATACTGGTCTCTGCACTACATCCTCTACCTTTGTAACACCTACCCCTGAGTAAAGACTGCCTGGTAATTGGATCACCGGTTGCCTCCTCATCTCCTCCCAAGAGAATGAGGGAAAATTATTATTAAAACCCTAGCTTTTTTTCAGTGTCATATTTTTAAAATATGGCTAACTGATCTATAGACAGCATTAAAGAAAATTTTACAGTGATGCATGCCTCCAAACTGCCTCAGGTAAAATGCATGTGACAACACCTACAAAGTCCTTTGAGCTCCCCAGACACGGCCATTGAAAATGAACAGTGGAAGCAATGCGCTCAAGAAAGGTATCTGCTGAGCCTGGCAAGACTCCAAACCATTAAATAACTTTCCTGCACCCCATCTGTATTTCTCAACGAGATACGGAAATTGAAACCAGGAACCACTAGTTTGGGGTAGAAGCAAATGCCAAAATTGTTCTGCAGCGTGGGTAAGAAAGAAGGTGAGAGGTGTGAAGGGGAAGCTCTCTGCAAACAGAGGATATAATGAAATTAACTTTCAAATTTAACTTCTTCCTTTCCCGTGTATTCTAGACCTAACATCTTTCCCATAGGCCTGCAGATGGTGCCTCTAGGGTGGCGGTCACTGATGTCTGAAGGGTGAATCTGGAACTGAAACCCACATCCTGGCACCTGCGGGTTCAGCATTTCATTAACAGTCCTGGCCTTTGATGGTTTTCAAGAGCCGCCCCAATAAATATCATTCCCAACAAGGAGCCCCTAGAATGCTGCCAGTCCAGTTTTATGTTTTGGGGGTATCTTAAGTCAGTCTTGAACTGTCTTTAGTAAAACCTAACATCCTTTTTGATTGACACATGTCATCCAGTAAAGGGAAGTTTAACAACTAATTTATATCTTGGGCCTCCATTAACATCTTGTTTTTGTTTAAAAAAATGACTTCAGTTGCCACAGAATCATTGTTCTACACTTCCTCAGACAAATCCCCTCACCTTGATTTTCCAGTTTTTACCCCAATTATAATGAAAGCATGCAGAGGGCACATCAGTAAGGTCAGCTAGTGGTCTTATCATGCATAAATTGTCATTTCCTGCTTTAAAAGCTGTCCCCATCTACTGGAAAATTCTTCTGGATATCCTGTGAATAGTAGAAATATTAGACAACATCTGTGGTGGTTTGAGGAAAGCTGTGGAGTAGAAGCAGTACAGGAAGCAGGAATTACTAAAAAGAAAGGACTGTGAGACTGTGTCCACAATACTTATTCCCATTTTACAGAATAAAAAACCTAGGCAATTTATAAAACTAAATTTTAATGATTCCTATAAATACTTTTTAAATATCTAAAGCACATTATACATTTTTATTGAAGTATTTAGCATTACTATGTAATTTCCATTCTAACAGTTTAGGAGCTTATGCTTTAAGAAATAAGGAATGGAACATTAATTTGGGGAAGACTTCGAGCTGGAGGTGAGTCTAGATGACAGTTTTATACTATTTGAGCACAAAAGTTCTTTGCATAGTAGAAAGAGCCCTTAATCACAAAACAAGTTTGGTTCCAGGGTAGAAAAGAATGTTTCGTTTCAATTTCAAATATCTATTGAGTACCTATTATTAGCTAATCCTCAGTGCTGTCCTGGTATGCCACAGAGTTGTGTCCATCCTCTTTTTTTCAAAATTCTGAAAATCTAAGGAGGGGAGAGAGATAACCGCTATAACAATGCAGAATAAAGAAGTCTCCAAACAGAGTTACAAGTGAGGAGCATTTGGGACCCAGAGAAAGTAGCAAGATGATCAAGGAAAATTTCCAGAATTGTTTTTGCAACATTTGCTTTTCAGCTGCAGCCACAGACATGAGCATTGTCCTCAAAAAAAAAAAGAATAAGCCGTAATTACAGGATGAAAGTAGAGATAAATTTGGCCCCTAGATGGTGCTGGCAAAGTGAAAATGATTAGAGGAAATCCATGAAGGTTTCCTGGAGGAAGGATGGGTAATCAAAGAACAAAATTAGACAAGGTAGGGCTTCGTGTCCAGCAGGAGAAGAGAGATAGGTTCATGCATATTGGACAGTCAATTGGAAGTAAAAAGAAAGTGGGGGAGGGGGGGGAACAAACAAAAAGCACCATGGCCAAAACCTAGTTAAGCCATTTATTCAGTGGTTGTCATTTGATCCAGAAATAAGTGGGGACAGACTAAAAACATCAGAAGGAGCAGAACAAAATACTCTTGAGCAACATGGTACTCTCACTGGCAATCCTTTTCTGAGCTTGCCGTGCGTAGGACGTTATGCTTCGTGCTAAGTCTGCAAGGCACATAATTGACAGCCTTTGCCCTCAAAGAACACACAGTGTTGTTAGGCAGGCAGGAAATGTCAAATGAGAGTTATATAAAAAATAAGAGTTTTTGGGTGCAGAGGGCAAAGTAATCAGACACCAAGAGACAAGCAAGCAAGGGCTATGATCACCAAAAATGGGCTAACTGAGGCTGAAGAAAGAGATGTAGGGATATGAACATAGTGAAAGTAAAGAAAGTGCAATTTGAGATTATGTAAACTGCTGTAAAGATACTCAAATGAAGCATGATATTCTGAACTACATGACTTGCTCACCCACAAACACTGAAACCACGTCGGCCCCAGGGACTTGTCCAGGATGTGAAATTGCAACCAGGTCCTCAATGTGTTAGAGAACAATTCGTTGAAAGTATATGTATGCTGAAAAACACCTTTTTTTCACTTACACTTCACCATACTTAACGGTACCATGGCCTAAAGTCAGGTCCCATGATGGATGCCTCTAGAACAAGCGGTACAATTAATTAGCAACATCTTCTGTGACAAATTCTCATCTATACACTGCATTTCTGTGTTTAATTCTTCAGATGTACTGTGTGTAAGCGCACAGTAGAAAGTTCACGACCTTAATTGTCCAACCTTGTATATGATATCCCAGATTATCCAGGTGGGCCCAATGTAATCACAAGAGTTCTCGTAAGACAGAGGCAGGAGGATCAGAGTCAGAGATGAAGATATGACCGTGGAAGCTGCGGTCGGTGATAGGAGGAAAAGGACACAAGCCAATGAATGCAGGCAGCCTCTAGGAGCTGGAGGAGGCAAGGAAACAGATTCTTCCCTGAAGTCTCCTGAAGGAACACAGCCCTGCCAAACCATTTGAGACTTCCAACCTCCAGAATACAATAAATCTGTGTTGTTTTAAGGCATTAAGTTTACAGTAGTTTGTTACAGCAGAAATAGGAAACTAACACATGATCCATATTGAAAGTCAAAATCCTGTGTTCACCAAGATCATGCTACTGACCCTGAGTCAAGTCTACAGAACTTGGAGCTGTTCCCCACTAATGGAAAAGCAGTGAGGGCTATCATTTGACCAGCCACAACCATTTACAAGGAAGCTTTCTGGAGCTGGATCTATAAAATGTAAATTAAAATCTAGGGCTCTGGCCTCACCATGTTCTAATCAACTAACAATGTTTAGCGAACTTTTTCCACAAAGGGTCAGATAGTGAATATTTTTGGTTTTGTGGATTATATGTTCTCTGTCACAAGTAAATTCTTCTAATGCAAAAGCAGCCATAGACAATGTGAAGATGAATGGGCTGGCTGGCTGAGTTCCGGTAAAACTTTATTTATGAAAAAGGCGGCGGGTCAGATTTGGCCATAGGCTGATCCCTGAACTAGGTAGGTATTGACATCAATCACTAGTAACAGACAAGGTTAAATACATACTTCTCCTTTACAAGGGCTTAATAGCTGGGGAGAATTGGAGCTCACAGATGGAAACTTTTGCCCAAGCAAATGAAGAAACCTGGGACTCCATGTCAATATGCCAGAAGAGTTTAAGAGACCAGTGTGTGACACCTACTATACATGAGATTAAAGGTACATTTGTCACCAGGCCTAGCCAGGATTAGGAGACTTAATTTGCATTTCAGGATCTTACAAGATAAAACTTGCCTGCATTTCTTCTAACCCACACACATCCCTTCCATTCCAGATCATCCCAGATTTTCTCTGATGAAAGTGTTTTTAGCCTAAACAATTCTTCACTCTTAGTGTTCCTATGACAAAGTTTAATTCCAGCTCATAGACTAGACGCATAGCCAATACAGGGGGAAGGTTGACACACTGCACAGCTTCCTTTGTTCTTTGTCTGCAATGTAGTTCCTGCATTTTCTACTCTAGGGCATGTGAAATGTTTCAACTCCAGTTATCTCCACAGGAAGGAGCTTCCAACTTCCCTTATTTTATAGTGCAAAGGAGAATGCACATCCATTGTGATGATAAAAGATTTTTTAAAAGAGGGGGATAAAACTCCCTACAATAAATGTGTTCCTGATAAAGAATTCCTCCTAACACTTTCAGTTGCTGCATTTAGTATTCTTTGCTCAAAAGAAATCAAACAGAGAGGTCTGAAGAATAATGCAAAGATTCTCATTTTAATTTCAATCACTCTTCTAAAGCCCTGGAGTTGTTCTAAAACCAGGGTCCAAATTTTGGTGAAATGACTACTCATCTTGCTCCCCATCACTCCCTCTGCTTCCAAGTGTCTGTCATTTTCCATCTACTCTATTGAGCAAATCAATCTTTCAGTAGAAGGCAACATCATATATAATGAGTTCTCTTGGAGGTGTATTTCTCTCACACCCAGACAACAGTAACCTTTCTACTGGTTTCTCCATTTCTGTCCTGAAATGCATTCTTAGAGTTTCAGTTCCTTAATATGGTATTGACCAGGGAGCAAAATGAAAGGACATGGCGGAACCCTGTGTAATAGATGCACTTAACAGTCTGAGATACTTGCCAATGCATGAGAGAAGAGAAATCTCCTACATTCTCATACATTAGAATGATGTCAGGGAAAGTGCAAACTTGCAAGACTGAATTGAAAAAGATTTGAGACGGTACCTATATCACAAAGAAATGCTGAAAGGTTAACAGATGCCCAAGTGGTCAATTTAGATTAAAACAAAACTGTGATGACAGACATTCGATAGAGAAGTCAATAGACTTGGGCTGATTGAAGGGATTAGTGCATAAGGACTGAATCTTAAAAGCCTTTCTACCCATAAAAAATTATATATATATATATAATATGCATATACAAATATAATTATGCATTCATGTACACATAAATATAATGATTACACTGTTTATTAAAATCCCACACATTGTTTTAAAATGGACTAAAGGAATTATCCCAAACTATTAACAGTATGTAGCGGTGATTTTTCATCACTATACATTTCTGTATTTCCAAATGTTCTTTAGTAAGTCAATATAATTTTTATAATTAAAAAAATAGTAGTAGTAAAAACCTTCTTCTGCATTCCTTTCCTTAAAAAGTAAAATAGGCTCTCAGGAAAGCCCCTTAAGGAAAGACCATCAACAGAAAAAGAACGGCAGACAGGTGCCTTTTGCCAAAGTGAAGGTGAAGAAAGCAATGCCCAAAAGCCTTAACCCTGTGCCCATGTTCTGCCTAAGAGGAAGGGAGAAAAGACAGACAGAGGATGTAGAATAAGAGAAAGGTCCTAAGACAAATGAGAAATTAAAAAGTAGGCAGAGTCAGTGAAGTGCGAGTACAGAAAAACAGAAGGGGCTTGCCAGACCCTGAGAAAGGCCAGACTGGAGACAAGCTCCAGCAAATGTGAGGCAGGTAAAATGTGTCCTCGGGCTGCAGTCCTGCTGGTACTTCTGATCCCCTCCCACCCTCCAATCCAAGGTTCCTCCCTCTCATCAGGGTCTTGGCTTCTCTCCTCACTCACCACCTTAAAGATCTGATGAACTTTCAGAATAAGTTTTAACTCCTATGGGTTACCCCCATCCAGTGGTATTTGCATCTTGACAAGAGGAAAATCCCTTATGTGAGTAAAACAAAAAGAATGAAGACGACCATGAAAAAAATCACCTATTAAAAAAGACAAAAGAAAAAACTGGGGGAAGGAAGTATTAGGAATGGCAGAGGGGGCCTTCCAGGACTGGCTGCCTCCCTCCTCCCTCTGCACTTCTACTAAAGTCGTAGGTGTGGGTTCTGAAGTTAGATGACCACAGTTCATACACCTGATTCTACCTCTTCCCAGCAGTATAAACTTGGATAGATCCTTGAGTTCACTTGCCTCAGTTCACTTGTCCATGAAATGGGCATAACAATGGCATGTTCCTCAGAGGTTTGACTGTGAGTATTAAATGAGCTAATCCATGTAGAGTACTTGGTGCCTACCACATAGCCCACAGACGATAAATGCTAGCAATAATTCTTATCACAATGTACACACAATACATACTTTCTATCTCCCAAGGGAAGTGAGAATCTTTTAGAGTGGGACTCATGTTTGGTTTATCTTTGAGCCAGTTGACATTAGATTTAATAATTTGATGAACTCAGATTCTGCATAGAAGAAAACCAAAATATGCATCCAAACACATCTCCCTAAACTTCTGTAACCTAAGGAAAGCCCAATGCCACCACCCCCAGGAAGTCTTCTCTGATGTCTCACCCAGAGCTATGAGCTGCTATGAGAATCCCACTTACACACTGCACTTTTCCTTGTCACCATTTACTAAAAACCCTTGTTAGATTCTTTTTTTAGTAATATTTTTACTTTTCAATTACAGTTGACATACACTACTATATTAGTTTCAGGTGTACAACATAATGATTAGACATTTATATAATTTACTAAGTGATTAATCCAACAAATCTGGTACCCTTCTGACACCATACATAGTTATTACACTATTATTAACTATATTCCTTATGCTGTACTTTACATCCACGTGATTTGTAATTACCAGTTTGTACTTCTTAGTCCCTTCCTCTTTTTCACCCACCCCGAACACCCTTCCCCTTAGGCAACCATCAAAATGTTCTCTGTACCTATGAGTCTGTTTCTGTTTTGTTTGTTTCTTTATTTTATTCTTTAGATTCCACATATAAGTGAGATCATAAGGCATTTGTCTTTCTCTGTCTGACTCACTCTGTTAGCACAACACCCTCTAGGTTCACTGATGTTGCAGACAGCAAGATTTCATTCTTATTTATGGCTGAGTAATATTCTACTGTAAATATGTTACTTCCTCTTTTTTATTCATTCATCTATTGATGGGCACCCAGGTTGCCTCCATATCTTGGCTGTTGTAAATAATGCTCAACAAACATACACATGCACATGTCTGTTCAAAGTAGTGTTTTGGGTTTCTTTGGATAAATACCCAGAAGTGGGATTACTGGGTTCTTCATTGTCTCTTGTTACGGACTTTGTTTTAAAGTCTATTTGTCTGGTATAAGTATTACTACCCCATCTTTTCTTTTTTTCCATTTTTATGAAATATCCTTTTCCATCCCTTTATTTTGTGTGTGCCTTTCAGTCTGAAGTGAGTTTCTTATAGGGAGCATACGTAAGGGCCTTGTTTGCTTATCCATTCAGCTACTCTATCTTTTGATTAGAGCACATAATGCATTTACATTAAACATAATTGTTGATAGATATGTAGTTATTGACATCTTATTATGCATTTTTTAAATCTTTTTTTCCTTCTTCTTCTTAAAGATATCCCTGTAACATTTCTTGTAATAATTGTTTGTTGGTGATGAACCCTTTATCTTTTTCTTGTCTGGGAAACTCTTTATCTGTCCTTCGATTCTAAGTGATAGCTGTACTGGATAGAGTAATCTTGATTGTAGTTCCTTGCTTTTCATCACTTTGAATATTTTGTGCCAGTCCCTTCTGGCCTACAAAGTTTCTGTTGAGAAGACAGTTGACAGTCTTATGGGAGTTCCCTTGTAGGTAACTAACTGCTTTTTTCTTGCTGCTTTTAAGATTCTCTCTTTGTATTTAACCTTTGGCTTTTTAATTATGATGTGTCTTGGTGTGGGCCTGTTTTGGTTCACCTTGTTTGGGACTCTGTGCTTCCTAGGATTTTATGTCTATTTCCTTCACTAGATTAAAAAAGTTTTCTGTCATTATTTCTTCAAAGAGGTTTTCAATTCTTTGGTCTCTCTCTTCTCCTTCTGGTACCCCAATGGTACAAATGTTGGTACGCTTAATGTTGTCCCAAAAGTCCCTTAAACTCTCCCTATTTGGGGGGATTCCTTTTTCTTTTTGCTGTTGTAATTGGGTGTTTTCTGCTACCTTAACTTCTAAATTGCTGATTTGATCCTCTGTTTTATCTAATCTACTCTTTTTTTTTTTTTTTTAGTTTCAGGTGTACAAGACAAGGTAATGCTTAGACATTCATCATTTATATCCCTCACACTGTGAAGCCCCCTCCCCCCATCCACTATCCCTCCAACCTCACACTGAGCCATCACATTATATATATAAAATTATAGTTGGCATTCATTAATGTTTAGCTTCTGGTGTACAATGCCATGATCAGGTATCCACAGTATCCCTGAGGTGGTCTCCCAACTAGGACGCATGTCCATCGGATACCCAACAAAATCTTTACAACATTATTGAATACCTTCCCCAAATTAATTTTCAAAAAACCCTGAGGCCATCTTGTGGTTACCAGCTGCTATCTAATCTACTCTTGATTCCCTCTAATGTGTTCTTCATTTCAGTTATTATATTCATCATCTCTAATGGGTTCTTTTTTTATGTTTTCTGTCTCCATTTTTATGTTTCCTATCTCTTTGTTGAAGGTCTCCCTGAGATCCACTGAGCATCCTTGTAACCAAGTGTTTTGAACTTTATATCTGGTAGATTGCTTGTCTCCATTTTTTTAGTTCTTTTTCTGGAGTTTTGTCTTGTTCTTTCATTTGGGACATGTTTCTTTGCCTCCCCATTTTAGCTGCCTCCCTGTGTTGGTTTCTGTGTATTAGGCAGAGCTACTATGTCTTCTGGTCTTTGTAGAGTAGCCTTGTATAGTAGGTGTCCTATGGGCCCCAGTGGCACAGTCTCACTGGTCACCTGAGCCCGGTACTCCAGGTGTGTCCCTTGCATGTGTTGTGTTTACTCTCCTGTTATAGTTGAGCCTTGGTTGCTGTTTGCACATCAATGGGAGGGACTGACCCTGATACTGATTGGTTGTGAGGACTGACCATTACTACAGTGGAGAAGACGCTGTGCGGGGGCTGACCCTATGGAGCAAGATTCAGTTTAGCAGGGCTCTGGTGCCTGCCCTGTCTGCCCTTTGGGTGTGTCATCTGCAGAGGCAGCTGGGTGGTGCTCTAGCTTGGTCCAAAGCCAGCCACTGAACATGCTGGTCCCAGGGCCTCCTGAGAGGAGCCCCACCAGTTCAGCCGCAGTCTTTGCTCTGCCCAGGGACACCTGGCATGAGCCACAAAGCAATCCACTGATGGCAGCCACCCATGCTGGACTCAGCAGTACCTCAAGAGGCCAAGCTGCAAAACGAGGCCAGCTGCTACCAGGGCTGGCCTTGGGGCCCACCAAGGCCAGATGCTTCTTGTTTGGGTTTTGTGAACTTTTGAGAGATTTGGGGAAAATCCATAGCAGGACAGGCTATTTGTATGAAAAAGCCACTGGAAGTGGCTCGGGTAGGGTGCAGGGGTCTCAGGGAATTACCACAATGGGGAAGTTGAAGGTGTTAGCCAGGTTGATGGAGGCTCAGATATGGCAGCCACCTAAGTCTGCATGTTGGGAAGGGGGAGGGCTCAACAAAGGAACAGTGGCTCTGCCAGCACATCTGCCTGGGAGAAAGCAGCCCCTCCAGCCCTTGCTCTGTAGCTGGACAATTCATTTTCTCTCCATTTGTCCCTGGCACCTTTCGAGATGCTGCCACAGTGCTGGAGACCAGAGCCAGTGAGTCCATTGGTGAGTAAGTCCAGAGCAAGTGAGTCCGTTGGTGTGGGTACTTCAAAAAAACTCCTGGAACTCCAGCTGTCTTCTCTCTCACTCAGTTATAATCTCCTCTAGTTTTTCACAGCCAGAAGTCATTGGGACTTCTCTTCATGGCACTAGAACCCTCAGCTAGGAAGCCTGGTGTGGGCCTGGAACCCCTCGCTCCTCAGGGTGGACCTCCACAGCTGAAATATTCCTCCTGATTTTTAACCACCACACGTAAGTTTGGGGCCAGCCCGTTCCATGTCTCCACCCCTCCTACCAGTCTTAATGTGGCTTCTTCTCTATTACCTTACCCGTAGGGCTTTGGTTCAGCTAGACTTCAGGCAATTCTCAAATATGGTTGCTCTGTAGTTTACTTGTAATTTTGATGTGGTCATGAGGGAGGCAAACACAGTATTTACTTACTCTGCCATCTTGACCAGGAATCCAAACACTTGTTTGATTCTTTCTCGCCACTAAAGAAATATTCTTGAAAGCAGCAACAATCTTAATTATCACTAAATTTAATCACCACTTTCTTCCTCCTCCCTTATACAATATTGGTACATGGTAGATGCTCAATTAATATTTTTGAATGAATTGAAATAATACTACTATCATTTAGTGAAGTCTTATATTGTACAAAGTACTCATCTAATCCTCATGGCTAGTGGTACTTTTATTAACCCGATTTCATATACCAAAAACAAAATCAAGACTCTGAAAGGAAAATTATCCTAAGTTCACACAGGCAAAGGGTGCAAACCCAGGTCTGGCTCAGAACTTTTGTTACACAAACTCCTTTCTAAATAATTAGATCCAGGTTTGTACACAGAAAACTGGAGAGAGAAGTAGTGTTCATACACAAATTTCTTACAGGCTCTATAATTTATATTTCCCCAATCTAACTTTGTATTTAATTAAATAGATTTGATGGATATGTCCTGTGCAAATCTTATTGCTAAGGAACTCTGAGGAAAAAGAAGAGGTCAGCATATTTTACCAGTTCTCTTTTGAGCAATGCTGTGACAAAGGGAAAAATTCAATAAAGAAAAATGTGCATTAGAAAAGGAACATTGGACTAATGGTAAATCAGAATGTTTTAAGCAGAAACCAGACAAAACTGGATATATTTATGCCTTTCCAGTTTAATTCTTCAAAGTCCATGTGACAAAATTCTAGAGGCAATAATATATATTGGTTTGAGTGTGACAGAGAACAGATTTAAACCATTTCTTATAAATTTGAGTTCATACCCAAGGGCTTCAATTCTCACCTTTTTACTAGCAGCCTTAGTGCTATGAAAGTGCAAATGTGTCCAACCAGGAGGAAATAGCTCTCAGCCTAGAGAAAAGCTCCGGGAACAATGCAGGTACTGAAGAGCTGACATGATGGGGGTGATACCTACGAAAGGCCATAGCCATCTGGGAGCTTCTGAAGTGTCCCAGGAATATCATCACATCACTGAACTAGCTGGCAGAAAACTGCTTTTATTTTTATTGATTTACAATGACACTATCATATTATGTGGTGCGTGTGATATGACTGTACATGTGATTTTGTGTATGCTGTGGCATGTGTATGTGTGTGCGTGAGAGAGAGAGAGTGAGTAACTGTATGATGTGGTCTGTAGTTTTGATTTGTCATTGTGTATAACTGTGTTTCTGTGTGTGTGTGTGTGTGTGTGTGTGTGTGTGTGTGTGTGTAATATAATGAGAATCTATGTCAGAGACAGAAAGCAATTACCCCTCTGCTCAGCTAGGGGAAGAGACTTCAGCAAAAGTCCAACAATGACAACAATACATTGATGAACAGGATAGGGAAAAGGTTGGGAGTAGAGGAAGGTTCCCAAAGCCAACCGATAGAGCCATTTAATACAGAAAACACAACGAGGTCTGGATTTAGAAACAGCAGTTCTTATGTAAATTATAACAAAATTCGATATTGGTCTTTGCCTATCAGTTTGACAAAAGTTAAAAAGATTGATAATATCCAATGTGGGCAAGAGTGTAGGAGATGTAACCCTTTTGTACACATCTGGTGGGAGTGTAGTTAATACAGTATTTCTGGAGGGCCACCGGCAATACGTATTACAATGTAAATCATGCACCTTGTTTCACCCAGCAATTCTACATTGGAGGAATTTATCATAGGACATGAAAGGGTGTGAAAAGATGTAAGTGAAAACATATTCCTTGCAGCGCCACATATAACTGGGGCAATGCCCATCACTGAAGGCTCTCTTAAATAATAATAATACTGCTGTCTGAAGGACAAATTGTAAGTCTGTACATAATGACCCAGAAAGATGCCCAATATATAGTATTAAGGTAAAAGATCATATTATAAAATGAAAAGTGTTATATTTTGTTTGTTTGTTTCAGAAAACTAAAATTGTGTTCTCATTTATGGAAAATATTTGGAATGATTTATTAATGATTTATAACAAAATGTTAATAATAGGTTAGAGTGGAAGATGATGACATTGGTGAGGGGAGAGAATTTCACTTTCCATTTTATATATAATTATTTTTTCACTAAAGAGCATATATCATTTCTACATTTGGAGGAAGTAATAATAAGGATGTTGCCATTAAAGAAGGAAGAGAGGGAGGGAGGGAGGAAGAAAGGGAGGGAGGGAGGGAAGGAGGAAGGGAGGGAGGGAGGGAGGGAGCTTTTCCTAATTTGCTATGGTAGAGCAGACTCAGTTTATGTCTCTCCATTTCTGATCAGAGGCCATGGCCAGATTCCCAGGCTATGCAAAAATCTCAAAGTTTGACACCCCAGATTTCCAAATTTGTTTTCCCACTGATTCATAGCCCAATATTTCCTGTGCAGCCTGTGCACCTGCAGCCATCTCGGCAAAACAAACAAGGAAAAAGTCCTTTTCCAAGAGCTCAGCTAGTACTTCCTAACAAATAGGGGAAAAAAGAGCTTTGGCTATTTAGCAGCTTATAGATGGTTTAATTTGCTTCAATAGCAAAAATGAAAGCAAGGGCTAAATATACTCTAACAAAAACTCACCAAAAGGCATTAGGAATGCATGCTATTCAGAATACAAATGTGGACCATCATTTTACATACAGCAATAATGTTTAGATTTCAATGTGTGTGGTAAAATAATGAAACAGCATCCTGTTTTCAACAATACGATAGCTCTACCCAATTGTTTGGGGCTTTGTTTTCTGCCTGTGACTCACTGAAATGGAGCCCTTCATCATTCATAGCATGTCTTGTACAAAGTACACTACCATACTTCTCCTTCTGCATGAAAGGTTGCTTTTATTAAATGGGATAAGATACTTTCCACCTGAAAAAAACGTAAAAATTTTCATTGTGTATCACGTTCTTTTTACACTTATTATGAACTTAATATTTTTCTGTTTGCCTAACAATTTTCCAAGTGTTTTTTTTTGTTTGTTTGTTTTCATTTTTGATGGATCTTTCATCACTATGATTTCCTAAAACATTTTCTTTCTCTGTCCTCTCTTCTTTACCACCACCAACTCTTATTTTTTTGTGATCTATAAATAAAATCCTAAGTATATTAGACTTATTCTATTTAAAAGAATTCTGGGGGAAAACCTTTTTGAAAATCAAGGAATTATACAGGCCAACTCAATTACTTACATGTTTTGAAAATTTCCCATTTTGTATATGGATTCTTTTTTAAGTAGATACATCTATATTTTTCTTTTCCTTGTTTTATAACTATAAAAACTAAGTAAGGAGAAAGAATATCTTGAAACAATTTGAAAAGTAATGGCAATGGAACCAGGAGCCCTAATTCTCAGTTACAATCAAGGTATATTCACTATTAATCCATAATTTTTTATTATTATTTTTTAATCCTGAAAATAGATCTTCCTATAAGGTAAAACATGAATCGATTGTTGGTGCTATTTCTTCAAGAACATTCTTGGTGAATTCCACCTGTCATGCAGTTTTTTTTTCTTGGGTAATAACAGACTTTTTAAATCTTCCTGGTATCAACACTTCGTCAATACTCTAAAGGAGGATATGAGGAAGCACTAAAGCAAAAGTAAATAACAATGATCTCACTTACAGAGCCTGGACTAAAGGAAAACAGCCTGAAATATAGTCCATATGGTCATCTTTCTTTGCATATGCTCAGATGACAACAGGAAAATATGTGAGGCACAAACAGATGGGCAAAGGCAAGTCCCAGACAAAACACTTTATAAATGATTCTGCATTAGGCCCAGCTCTGTGACTAATTGCTAAATGACCCTGTATGTGGCATGCAGCAACTCTCAGCCTCAGTCTCCCTCAGTTGCTTAGAGTCCTATAAAAGATTCAAAGCACTACAGAGATTTAAGGAAGACTGGAGTCTACCTTCATCTCCCTTACATTTCTAGCCACATGCCAGAAGACTGTTACTACTTTGGTGAGTATCTGTTCAGTCCTTTTTCTATGTCACCACATAGATATAAACATATAAAAAAAGTTTATTTTCTTATTGTATTAACAGACTCATGCAGCTTTAGTGATTGTGCTAGATTGCATTCTGTTGCCTGCTATTGGCTCCTCTCTCTGAACACCTCGCTGCCTATTGCTATGATTTGCAGTATCTCCCAATAGGTACATCTGAGACTGTGGAAATTTGCATATGCATTTGGAATTCCCCATCTGAATCTCATAGGAGTCTGAAATAACGTGACGTGAAAATTTGGGGATGGTCATATGAATTGATGGTGATGTTCTCTGAATGTGGGAACCATGAAGAAGAGTCAGTACTTTATTATTATGGCTACATAATAAATTACCCCCCAAACTTAGTGCCTTAAAGCAACAACCATATTTTATTGTTTTTTCACGTGGTTCTGGGATTTGACTGGGCCCAGCTGAGCAGTTCTCACTCAGGCTTTCTCACATGGTTGCAAGCAAAGGGTGGCTCATTCATTCACATGTCTAATACCTACGCTGGGAAGACTGGAATACCTGGAGATCCTCTGACATTTTCCTCTACCTCTGTTTAGTCTATTCACATGGTCTCTCCAAAATGGTGGCTTCAGAGTAACTGGATGTCTTACATGACAGCTTAAGACTTTCAAGGTGCATATCCCAAGAAAAAGCAGACCTGGAAGTCACATGGCATCTCTTGTGCTGCACACTGTTAGTCCAAGCAGCAATCACAAAACCTCTTTAAAAAAATTCAAGGGAGGAGAAGAAAGATCTCACCTCTTAGTGAGAGTGTTGCATTTTAAGAAGCACATGGAGAATGAGATACGTATCTAGCCATCTTTGGAAAATACAACCTGACAAAGCCAGATTTAGAGGGCTAGTAAAATGAGCTGGTAGAGATCATGTCAAATTCTCTGAGTGTTAAAAATTATTAATGCCATCATTAAAATAACTACTTAGTTAAATATTTTCACACAACCTACTGGTAAAATTTGAGATGATTAGTATTAAAATTGAGCTGTGGGCCGGCCTGGTGGCTCAGGCAGTTAGAGCTCCATGCTACTAACTCCGAAGGCTGCCAGTTCGATTCCCACATGGGCCAGTAAGCTCTCAACCACAAGGTTGCCCGTTCAATTTTTCGAGTCCAGCAAAGGATGGTGGGCAGCGCCCCCTGCAACTAAAATTGAATATGGCACCTTGAGCTGAGCTGCCGCTGAGCTCCCGGATGGCTCAATTGTTTGGAGAGCGTCCTCTCAACCAAAAGGTTGGCGGTTCAACTCCCTCAAGGGATGGTGGGCTGCACCCCCTGCAATTAGCAATGGCAACTGGACCTGGAGCTGAGCTGTGCCCTCCACAACTAAGACTGAAAGGACAACAACTTGAAGCTGAACGGCACCCTCTACAACTAAGATTCAAAGGACAACAACTTGACTTGGAAAAAAGTCCTGGAAGTACACACTGTTCCCCAGTAAAGTCCTGTTCCCCTTCCCCAATAAAATCTTTAAAAAAAAAAATTGAGTTGTAATTATGCTTTTTATTTGTTGTTAAGGAGAAGCATTTTATTCATCTTTATATAATTTTAAAATGTATGGTAACAAAATGAAATCACAACCTACTGAATGGGAGAAGATATTTGCAAATCATATATCTGATAAGGGGTTAATATCCAAAATATACAAAGAAGTCACATAACTCAACAATAAAGACATAAAAAAGCAAACAACCTGATTAAAAAATAGACAGAGAATCTTAATAAACAGTTTTCCAAAGAAAACATATAGATGGCCAATAGGCATATCAAAAGATGCTCCAAATCATTAATTATCAGGGAAAAACAAATCAAAACCACAATGAGATATCACCTCACACCTGTTAAGAATAGCTATTATCAAAATAAGAAAGAAAGAAATAATAAGTGTTGGAGAGGATGTAAACCCTCATACACTCTTGGTGGAATGTACACTAGTGCAGCCACTAAGGAAAACATTATGGAGATTCCTCAAAAATTAAGAACCTAACTACCATATGATCCTGTTATTCCACTTCTGGATATTTATCCAAAGAATACCAAAACACTAATTCAAAAACATATGTACACCCCTATGTTCATTGCAGCATTATTTATAAATATCCAAGATATGGAAACACCCTAAGTGGCCTTTAATAAATGATTGGATAAAGAATATATAGAGATATATATGAAGATATATATGCATACACATAATTGTCTGACACACAAGGTCAGACAATTAAGTTTGTGAACTCATCCTAGAAAAAGTGCTACAAACCTCATTGCTGAATATCACTACGGTCACCTTCAAAGCACTCCCCTTGGGATGCTATGCACTGATGCCAGCATTTAGTCCACCCTTCAAAGCAATTTTGGAACTCTTTTTCTGGAATGGCTAGCAGAGCTGTCGTTGTATTATCCCTTGAGGTCTTGAGTATCATCAAAATGTCTTCCTTTCAATATTTCCTTTATCTTCAGTAAAGAAAGAAGTTATTGGGGGCCAGATTAGGTGAGTAGGGAGAGTGTTCCAATACAGTTATTTGTGTACTGGCTAAAAACTCTCTCACAGACAATGACGTGTGAGCTGGTGCACTGTCGTGATGAAAGAACCATGAAGTGTTGGCAAAAATTTCAGCGCATCTAACTTTTTTATGCAGCCTTTTCAGTACTTCCAAATAGTAAAATTGGTTAACTGGCTGTCCAGTTGGTATAAATTCATAATGAATAATCCCTCTGATATCAAAAAAAAGGTTAGCAACATCGTTGCAACAAGTTTGTGAACTTAACTGTCCAACCTTTGTGTGTGCGTGTGTGTGTCTTGTAATATATACATATGCATTACTTAGCCATAAAAAAGAAAGAATTCTTGCCATTGTGACAACATGGATGGACCTCGAGGATATTATGCTAAGTGAAATAAGTCATATGGAGAAAGACAAATACCATATGATTTTACTAATATGCATAATCAAAAAAACAACACAAATAAAGAAAACAAAACAAACTCATCGATATAGAGAACAGATTGGTTGTTGCCAGAGGGAAAGAAGGTTGGGGGAGTGAATGAAATGGGTGAAAGGAGTCAATTATATAGTGATGGATGGTAACTAGAATTATGGTAGTGATCACTTTGTAGTGTACATTGATAGAGCCACTCTGCCCACAGGCCATCACCCCAGGTGCCTTGAACATCTGCCCAACCCAGGAGCTCTCTGGGTTTGGAAGGACCTGTAAGCATCACTGTTTACATCCCCTCCACCTCCATAGGTCATGCAGGGGCTCTATCCAGGAGCTTTGGACTACCAACAAGGTTACTGCAGCACATTCCTGGACACATCACCCAAGACTATTTTGGCCCCAAACAAAGGGAGCAAGCAGGATCCACAGGGCATTACTACACACACTAGGCCTCCCCACCTGGAGCAGCTCCAGCTCAGTGGGCCACTGTCCTGGATGCGTTAGGCACCCACTTGGCACCTACCAGCTTGCCAAAACTACAGAGCATACACAGCCTACACAGAAGCCACTTCTACATCAGGCCACTTTTCCAAAACTGGGAAAGATAGCCACTTTGTTTAATTCATATAAACAAACATAGAAAGTCAAACAAAGTGAAAAAATAGAAGAATATCTCTCAAACGAAGGAATGAGAAAAATCTCCAAGAAAAAAGAAACTAAGGAAACAGAGATATATCATTTGTGTGATAAATAATTCAAAGAAACGGTCATAAGGATGCTCACCAAACTTGAGAGTGGACTAAAGGAACTTAGGGAGAACTTCAACAAAGGATTAGAAAGTATAATAAAGAACCAAGCAGACCTGAAGGATACAATAACTGAAATGAAAAACACATTAGAAGGCATCAATAGCAGATTAGCTAACACAGAATGGATCAGTGACCTGGAATACAGACTAGTGGAAAGTGATCCATCAGAACAGCAGAAAGAAAATAAAATGGAAAAAAAAAAAGAGGATAAAACCATAATGAGATTTTACTGCACACTCATTTGAATGACTAAAATTAAAAAGATTATAATACCAACTACTGGCAAGCATATGAAACAACTGGAATTCTCAGACAATGCTTATAGGAATATAAAATGGTGCAACTACTTTGGAAAAGTTTGTCAATTTCTTATAAAATTAAATGTATATTTACCTTTGGCCCAGCAATTCCACTCCTTGGTATTAAGGAAAGAAGGAGGGAAGAAAGTAAGGATACAAACCATGTGTCTACATTGTCCTGTATACAAATATTCATAGTTGCCAAAAACTGATAACCCAAATATTCACATTTTATGTGAACAAGCACACAAAATGTGGTAATTCCATGCCATAGAACACCATTCATCATAAAAAAGGAACAAGCTACTCTTATACACAACAGAGTGAATCTCACAAATATTGCACTGAGTTTTTAAAATAAGTCAGATACAAAATCGTGTATTATGATATGATTCCATGTATATGAAATTCCAGAAAAGGCAAACTAATCTATAGTGACAGAAAGCAGATCAGTCATTGCTTGGGGCTGGAGGGTGGTGAAGAACTGACTGGAAAAGGAGAAGGAACTTTTAGTATCAGTGGAAATGTTCTACACCTTAATTATCATGATGTTTACACCAATATATGCATTTTTATGTATATTATAACACAATGAAATTGATTTTTGAAAAGACATAGTGATTCATAAAATGTTGGTAATTGGGGGAAATGAACATGAAACACCATTATACTGAGATGGGGCCACAGTCAGATCAGCAGGAGCACGGGTCAGTCTGTTCAGTGATGACATGTGGCAGCGGCAGGAGTCACTTTAGATGATCAGTTTGTTGGACAGACTTTGGGATTCTGCTAATAGGACCAGGGTATGGATAAAGCATTCTGCATTGTTCAATGTTTGAAAAAAAAATTCTAATGAGAAGTTGTAAGGCAATATATGAGAAAGTCATTTCTATACATTTGGAGAAAAATAGATTTTTATATAGAAAAATCTTATACTTCATACCTACCTTGTGCATCAGAGGACTGAACTCAGTGGACTTGGGAGAGCTACCTGGAGATATTGTCCACAGGAAAAAGCTTTCTGGAATTGTTTGGATAGTCTTACCTCTGTAACAAAACAAACGAGAAGAGTCTTTGGCAGTGCCGCAGGGATCCTCCACTTACTGTACCATTATGCCTTTGAAAATGGACAGCCTTGGGTTGAAAAGGCTCCCCACTGAGTCTGCAGTAAGTAAATGAATAAATAAATTACTTCTGATTGGTGTTTATCTGAACTGGCTCAAGGGAATGTTGTCATCTCCTTGCAATGACAGTGGGAGAATGTGGTCTAGGCTATGCAGTGGCGCTTACATACATTACAATTAATCAGAGAAGTGGTATTTATAGATAATGATACCCAGCTATTTCATCAGAAGTTGAAAGAATGCATGTGTATGTCTTCTTGGCCCTCTTGCTTTGGGGCTACTAGCCAAGCTACAGTGTTCTCTTGGAAACCTGTCAGGACTCAAGATAATGACCAAAATTCTAGCATAACATCCCTAATGCAGTTCTTGCTGGGCTCCAGGCTGGCCTCCTCCACTCACCAGTGAAGAAGAAGAGGACATGGCTTCTTCCACTCTTCTTCCTTCATTTAATTAGTAAAAGAGACTCAGATAATGTTTAAGCTCAAAAAGAGGTATGTACCTAATCACCAGGAAGAGGTGGTTTAGGAAGGCATGGTAGATTGATTTACAGTCCCCCAAAACTGTCTATACCCTAAACTCCAGGACCTATGAATACATTGCTCTACGTGGAAAAACGGACTTTGCAGATGTGATTAAGTTAAGGACCTTGAGATGGGGATATTATTAGTTAAATATTCTTCCTAGCTGAGTAACTGCACAAGAATATAGGGTAGAATGAAAAACTCCCACCAAGCATTTGGGTGACTTTCCTTAGATGGCCACAGCTCCAGGGTTGGTCTCCTGCTTTTTGATGCAGTCTCAATTGCTACCTCATTCCAAACCCAAAATCTAATTCCACCCTCTGAGGACGCATTTGTTTCTTTTCAGCCAGAGAGCAGAAAATGGAAGCAATCTCATTTAGCATTTAGCAATTCAGTATTTTGTAACTAATGCAAGCTCTGGTGGGTTCCCTTCCCCCCCACCCCTTCTGCTCTGCCACTACTTTGTCAGCGCTCCCATCAGGCACAGACTGCACAACTGAAAAATCACTTCTCTGTGGGGATCCTGAGCTGGGAGGCCTGAGAAAATCACCAGAATCATTTCCTTGGGCCCCATAGGAGCCGAAGCCCTTTGCCCTGTGAGTCAGGGATGACTTACAAGAGAGGGCAGGCTATTTGCAGCTCTCCAGTTCCATAATTCTGTGATTCTCTCCTCCAGGATCACAGGCCAAGCAACAGGCCTGGAGAGGTGGGACAAAATGAGTCCGGGTATCTGGGAGAGACCTTGAGGCCAACCAGAAATTGGCCTCCAATTTTCTTTTTATTTATTCCAGGGAGATATCAAGAGAAATATACTGTACTTCCTAACCTGAAATTCTCAATGGAGGCAAAAAGAATCACAAGTAAACATTGCCTAAAAATCAATTTTGAAATAGTGGCTCCACAAAACATCGAACATGCAACTTTGTATTTCTTGATAAGTTGTGGTCAGAAAGTATTCCCATAATTGGCATATTGTATTTGTGTCCTCGGAACCTAAATGTGTGGGGATAGGAGTAGTAGGAATTAAAAACTTGTTTCTGGAGCTGTTTGCTGACAGCTCATTTATGCTTGTGAGGCTCCAGAAGATACTAGACCCATGTGCATATACACCTCAGATGGTGTCTCACTAATGCTTCCTGACACGTTGTTGATTTATGGCTAAAATCCCTCACAATGGAGAATTTCACTGGTCTCCAAAGGTTCAAAAACAATGATGTGTGGAGAATAAAGATGCACCATTTATTTTATTCTTCTTTCTCCAACAGAGAAAAACAAAAGTTATTTAAAGGCAAAGATAACAAAAGGATACTTTAATACAATTACACTTTCAAACAACTTGCCAAGAAAATAGTTTCAGCTGCCAAGTCAGCAATTTTCTGAAGATATCCTAACAGAAAACGGGATTAATGGAAAAGGAATTATCAGGGGAAATTTAACAGCAGGTGGTACACAGCATGTTATTACTTTTTTATTCATTATTTGCCTCAGAGACACTCCCAAAACAGTCTAACCAAACTGACAGACAGCAGCCAGTACGTTGACCTTGTGAATGCAAATCTGTGCAATAATAGTATCAATGTGACCTGCTGTGCTCTGCCTCACCACATTTATTAAAGTATGCAGCAAGCAGCCACCTCCCTGATTTGCAGAGAGGGAATCTAGAGACAGAAAGCCCTCCCCAGGAGCACTGGAGAGACCTAAAGGACAAATATGCCTAGAGCCCTCCCCTCACTCCCACCCCAGTCCTCACCTCCACAGCCCACCCCCAATCCTCCATCATTAGCCTATGACCCCTTTCTGACACCCAGGCAAATGGGTCCTTTTTCCATCCAGACAATGGGAAACGCTCCTCAGGCTTGAGCCATTAGTTTCATGTGACTCCTGAGTTTTCCTTAGAGATTTTCATGTCAGAACTTAGAAGATTTATGCCCAGTGGTAACTTCATGAACCGTTTTTTATTGTGAAATGGACATGAATTTTGGTAAATTGCCATGGGAAAAACAGGAGAACTATTCCTGAGTTTACATCAACCACCAATTTTTTCTAGAGCTGCTTATCCAGTTTGTGTGTTATTTATATATTTAATTCTCTACTCTCTTGCTGTTCACCTTTTTAACCATTTTAATGCTCTCAGAATATTCACAAGAACATTGCAAGGAATACATTTCACCATTTGATAGTGGAATACCAGAATATGAAGAGAAATTTAAAATCCTAATTACTTCATCCTTTCAGCAGTTTAATACAGTTTATGGTGGGAAAGAAGAATAAGTCATTGCTGTAATTAAAATGTGAGGATTGTCAACGCATTTTTTTATTTTACTATTAATCGTTCAAGTAGCATTTGTTAAGAGGTTACTTTTAACAAATGCAAAATATTCTGAAAAAGAGTTACAATTGAGCCTTGAACAACACAGTTTGAACCGTGCAGGTCCACGAATTTAAAATTTTTTTATACGCGAATTTAATTTTTTTTTTTCCGATCAGCTGTTGTGAATCCAAATATGTAGAGTGCTTGGAACCAGAGGCCGACTGAATCCGGGGCTCATGCTGCCTGCACCGCTCAGCCAATAGACGGACACAGGAGTTGGGTCATAAAATAAGCATTTATTATCAGAGCATCTGTGGTCTGAGAAGGCAGCGGGTAAACACCTCCAAAAACTGCCTTAATATTTCCAGACCAGCTTAGGGTATTTAAGGGAAAATCTGGGCATTCCTCCAGAGGCTACGTGACAGTTACAGTTCCGGAGGGTGGGAGGGTCTGTTCTGCTTCGTGGAGCCTTCCCTCTGGCTACACAGCTCTCCAACATGGTCAGCAACCTAGGAGCAGTGATGGGAGTAACCTGGAAAGTTGCTAGGCCATAAAAATTGTGATCAGTAAGCATGAGGGTATTCATCATAAGTTTCAGGGTAATTTTCAATAGCAGGGAACTGGTACAGGGGACGTTCTGAGCTCAAACTGCATGGGTTGGAGGGCGGGGGGGGGGGGGGGGGGGGTGATCTAATGTTAAGCTCTAGACATTAGAGAGACATTAGAGAGGTGAGGCCAGACATTGAGAGCTCAACCGGACCCTGTTTCATGCTGACTTAAGTTATGCCTGAGTTATGTGAGGATTTTCGTAGGTGCGGGTGGTCAGAATGCCTAAGCCCCATGTTGTTCAAGGATATACAGTATATAATAGAAGGGAAAGAGCAAAAAGATAACTGGTTTTCAGCGGATAATCACATCCCTTTTTTTTTTTTTTTTAACTTTTACTTAAGTGTGTTTTTCCAGGACCCATCAGCTCCAAGTAACAGAGTTGTTTCGATCTAGTTATGGAGGGTGCAGCTCACAGTGGCCCCTGTGGGAATTGAACCAGCAACCTTGTTAAGAGCACTGTGTTCCAACCAACTGAGCTAACGGGCTGCCCCAGATAATCACATCTTATATTTGGTTAATGTAATTTTCAAAGTGTCTTCACTTTGAAATAATTATTCCTTCAGTAATACATATTGAATATCTACTGTGTAATCAGGCTCTGAGCTAAATTCTGAGTGTATCACTGGCAGAAATTGAGTCCCATTATTTTCAAGTAAACATCCAGTTTTTAATAGCTACCATCTTACTGAGAACTTCTTATATGTTAGGTACTACATTAAGTATTTTATTAGCAATAAACACAGCTAGAATTCATTGAGCTCATCTGAACCAGGTACTGTGTGTTGGGAGACAATTCTCAATGGGTCTCTTGCAAATGGGTCTCTTCACATCTTGCAAACAAAGATCTGACTGCCTGTGTTCTGGACTGTCTTTTCAAGGATGCTTGTATAATATAGCTAACAGCCTTGGAAGATAGAGAAGGTCTTCCACCAGAGCAAAGGAGCAAATTTACTTACTGCCCGTTATAAAAAACTGAAGTTTCCCAAGATCAGAGTTTCTATCTGTAACAAACCCACTGCATGTGCAGGCATCATCTGGCCCTTGCAGCTTTTTCTTGTGGAAAGTGGAGCTCAGATAACCAGCATAACTGCTGATCCTCTGGCTACGGCTATTGCTGTGAGTAATAAAGTGATTTGTCTCTGACCCAGGAATCTTGTGTCTTTTGCCAGCATCCATGAAACTATAGCAGGCTAACGACTTACCTTATAAGTAGGGTGTCATGTGGGGCGGCCTGCAGGGTGTCAGGCGGGGTCTCTGTTCCGCTCCCCACGTAAGAACGCAGGACATGGTGAGGCCAAAAAGGAACACCCACGGAGCCATAAGTAGGGGAGTCATATCACTATATTCTCACCGGCGGCATCTGCCTCTCTGCAATCCGCTCTTGCTAGCCCCCATTTTCTGCTAGCGTAGCCACAGCAGTTATATTAGCGGCCAATGGCTTATGGGTTACAGCTGACGGCCAACTAGCCACAGCTGATGGCCATCCAATCACAGTTGATGGCCATTTACTACCCGAGCCAGCACCTTTCTATGTGAGGCCGAGAGCCTGGAAACTGCTTTCTGGGGCTCTGTCCCCACAGAGGGTAAAACCTCAGACCCTCCATAGTTCTTGACACTGCTGAGTGTTTTACAGATGCTACTTCACTGAATCTTCTCAACAAACTATTCATATTATCCTGATTTTAGAGATAAATAATCCAAGGCTTAAAGATATTAAAAAACCCACTCAAGGTCACAGAGCTAGTCTTCTCCCTCCCACTTCCAAATTTTTGTTTATAGTGAATGCACTGATTTCAGCCTAGGGTATAAGCATCCAAAGGTATCAGCATGAGAAATGCCTCTGAGTGAATACACCAATTAAAGCACTGGGGCAGATCTGGGAGGGAAGTAATGAGAATTTTCTCAGTGAAATGAGTTGCTTTTGGCTCTGCAGGTCAAGCTCCAGGCTTTACACTCAGAACTAAAATACTGAAGCAGAGGAAGGCTGAGGAGAGTAATTCTGGAAAGTGATTCTATTGGAAGAGCTGTCACAGGGAAAGCAACAGTCTGGGCTTGGAAGCGAGAGCAGCCAAGGTCAGACCAGGAAGAGATGGAGGCACAGGTTTAATCAGGGAGGCTATTACTGCAGCTCAAAGCATTGGCTTGATGGGACTTGAGGCAAACCCACAAGCAAAATTCTCACTTCAGAGCTACTGAGAATAAGGTGACCTCTCAAACTCCCAGATCTGACTCATTCTGAGAAGTTGCTCTAGAAATAAACACAGCCTACTGGCTGCCAAATCTGTTAGCCTAGAATTTCTTTCCCATTTGACTCAGAGAGGTGGCAGAGGCCACACAGATGAGCCTTTCATATTCTCTCAGACGCAGATCTACTGACCCACAGCACAGGGACTGGAACATTCCAAAGCTAACAGGCTAACTGTGTGCAATAAGAGGAACCAATCCCCAGGAGAGAAAACAGGAAGTGGGACCCTTCACAGACTTCTGCCACCAGAAGACAGTGTGTCACTGAGATAGCTAGCATGGGTTATCAGCAGGAAAATGTGGGTGTAATGAGAAATCAAATAATTTCCTCAGACCTGAAGGCTTAGCATGTCCAAAACTTGAATTGCACCCAGGAGTGAGTCAGAATCCTAAATAATGTATTTGGATGATTTAACATTTAAAATAAATAAAAAGGTTATGTCAGGAGGCACAGCCTGCTTGCCCACATTCTACCCAGATCCAAATGTATGGATCCGATTTTCCAGACATTGGGACATTTTTGTGATCCTTTGGGGAAATGTATAAGTGCTATCAATAGCCTTTGACCTTAGATGTATATCATGGTCAAACAGGAGAAGTTATAATTAGGAAGCACAGTGTAAGAGGTAAAGGTGAGACAACACACTAAAATACTGCTTAATATACAGAGCACTGTGCAAAAGTGCTGATACAGGAAAAATGACTATTGATTAAATCTGGGGCTTCAAATCCCAGCTAATGCCATAAAACTTAATGGATTACAAAGGAAACACACACACCGCAAGAAAGCGATGGGAAGCACAGCTTTAGCGATTCTCCTAATTAAGGCAACTGCAGAAAACATACACTGAATTTTTTTTTTTAAGCTAAACCTTTAAAGATGGATAAAAATGGCATCTTTATTTACATATACTTGCCCAATGCAGCTTTCCTTCCCCTCTTCTTGAAGAGAATTTACCACTACACTCATAGACTCAATCTCTTTTTACCCTCAGGATAAAAAGTCCCAGGTCTGAGCCTAGGTCACACACTGAGCCCAGACCTGTGTGGTCGCTGCAGGAGGGAACAGCTGCCCCTTTAGAAGGGAACAGAAGGTATGCAGATGCCAAGAGGCCACAAACTCAACATTCTTCAATAAATCCCCATTGCCTACAGCATAAAGTCCAAGTTCTTTAACCTGTCATAGAATGTGCACCCGTTCTTCTGGGACAGTCCTAGTTTTTAATTTTTGCCCTAGAATAATTTTTCAGACTTCCTTCACTCTCAACAACGCTTGGGTTTAGAAAAATTATATGGCCACCCTACTTACGAAGTTCTCATGACATGGCTCCTGCCTACCTTTTCAACTTCAGCCTCAGTTTCCCAAATATAATTGAAAATCAGCCAGTCCAAAGAGGCAACAAACATAAGTGTGCTGGTGTATTTGACTTCTCCCCATGAGACCTGTCTTCCTGCACAGGCTTACACCTCTGATTCACTGCCCTGGGAGGACAGCCCACCCTCATGTTTGTCACCCACGTCTGTTTGACACATCAGTCACCAGCACCTTTATGAAACAATAGTGCTCTTCTGGTTCAGACTCTAAAGGTTGCCAAACACTCCATCCAGCTCTCTTGCTCCTACTTTCTGACCTTTCAAGGTCAAATAATTCACCATGCTCCTGGCCATTGTATACTAACTCAGATAGGTTACACAAACATTATCTTTCAAAAAGAAATGTGTCCCAGCAAGAGATCCCTTCCATCTGACCCACACAACCTGTCTCCTGGTAAATGACTTAGCATATTCAAGCTACCTAGACATCTACTCCTGAAATCCCATTATGTAATTATTCACACAAAAATTAAAATTAACAATCCAACCCCTAATGTCCTTATCTACCAAGAAGTCAGATCTCCTCATTCCTAAAGAGATGAACCATTAAATCCAACTGCTTCTATTTGTTAATACCGGATACTTGATAACAGTTTCATAGCATAAGTCTTAATCACTAGAAAGTCAGAAATACATCCCAAGACTAAAATTACACTTTCATATATCAATCTATCCACTTTGGGGGCCATCTTGTACGTAAGCAGAATAACCCAAGCAGGTTTGACCACTTGGAAGTCCAATCTGGATTAGCCTGGGATCTACAGGAAGCAGCTTTTGATATGTCTTAATATTCCAACTAACCCACATACGTAGTTTTATACTTCAAAAAGCAGTCAACTATTTGCTTTTTTAATCAGTGGTGACTATAGATAGATGATAGATAGATAGATAGATAGATAGATAGATAGATAGATAGATAGATGTAGATAGATAGATAGAGAAAGAGAGAGAGAGAGAGAGAGGAGAGAGAGAGGACATTGTAGGAAGTATAGTTCCAAGGAGAATGAAATGAAGCCCAGAAGCCAGCTCTCAGACTCAAGACGCCCGGCACAGAGCCGCCTCTCTCCCAACTGGCTTTCCAAAGCCAAGCTCATAGCATCCAGTTGTTCCATTGTGGTTTTGATATTCTGCCTTCTCCTCTGAACTGCTCCATCAGTTCACATTGAGGACTAACAACTACATTTTGTCTTAGTGAATTCTTATCTTCTAAAACCAGCCTCCTCATGATGACTTTTATGTTCTGGCATCACCGTCAAGTTCCCCCCTCAGGATGTCCTCCCTTCTCTAATGTCACCATTTTATCCTATTTCCTGTGGAATGGGCTTTCTTTCAGGTCTGTTACAGCCCCTCTGGGCCCAAGCAGTCTTGCCAAACGTTGAGGGATGTGCAATCCTTTTCCTTCTCACTTAACTTCAATCCTTTCCTCTTAAAAGTTTCTCTTGCTAGAAACCCTTCGCTGAACTAAATCAGCCTTGAAATTTAAGATGGTGTGCTGGTGTGCACCATGGTGGGGCCAAAGGGCAATACAGTGGTAAAATTAAGAGCGCTCATGAAGAAAGATCCAAATGGACGATCACCTCCTTAATCCCTCTTCCTCCTTGTAACTTTTTGTGGTCTTCTTGTCATTATTTGGGCAGTTTCCTCTTATGATTACACTGTATGTTGGCATCAGGCAGGTCTGCTCCCTTCCTTTTAAAGAAGGAACTCACAAGTCACTGTCCTTCTACAGCCTCTGGCCAGGCAGGTCCCCAGGTCTTTGGAGAACCAGCCTGGTGCCAAATCAAGAAAGATCGATAGCCATGGAACCCCTGAAATTCTCTATAAGGTTATTTATCTTTTCATTCACTATTGAGATAACTCCTTTTTCAGAATCACACACAAGCCTTCAGGACAACTTCAGAATTTCCAAATAGAAGGGGTTTAGTGGTAGCAGTCTACTTGAAAAGGGAATCAAGGGACCAGCCTTGAAGGTATATTTACATAGAAAGTCCATGATTTGGGATTGTATTATATGTTCCAAATCAGTTTTTTAAAAGAGCAAATTTTTCTAAAGCTATAGTCCACCTAATATACAACACTGTTTTAATCGTCCCTATCAAAGAATGGATAGTTCATGGAGATTATGGGAGTAAATGGCCCCAAATCAACCCTTGAGTCCACTATGATTCCAATCTTTATCTAGACACTATCAATGTACTGAGTGAAAACTAATGTCTTAATCTGTCCCTCCATCCTAAGGAATTTCCTCAGGATTTAAGGTTGTGAGCCAGCTTGTGGGCACCACAATGATGGAGCTGCTGCTGAGAGCCTGCATGGTCCAGTGCAGCAGTTCTCAGCCAGGAAGTCTCCTCACACTCACCTGTGGGTCTTTAGGTGTTCAGGCCCATCCCCCAAATTTATTGAATCAGAATGTCAAAAATTGAGGCTCAGGCACAGGTACCAGCAGTTTGTGGGTGGTTCTGACAAGAGGCCTGGGCTAATGAGAAAAACCAATTTGGGATCTGAGTTGGAATACCTACGTTCAAGTCACATCTCCGCCAATGATCATTTACGTGACTTAAAGTAAGTCATTAAATCCCTTAGTGTGAACTTTTCTCATGAGTAAAATGAGGACAACAATAATGCTTGCTCTCCTCTCCTCTAAGGTCATGATAAGAACCAGTGAAGTCACGCTGTGACATGTCCACAGACCTCAGAACTTTGCAGCTCTGTACCGATGTTAGTATTACCATGTGAGGGACGTGAGCTCTCATTCAAGGACTTAGAGGATTTCCTGACCCATGATCGCAGCAACTCCTGCCTTTCCCTTCATCTCAGCTTGACCACAGCTCTTTCTACTGCAAAGAGACTCATTCAATTTACCTCAAGAAATGAGTTTGTTTATAAACTCATTTATAGAGTAGAACTAGAAATGGAACAAGAACCAGGAAGCTATCAGAAACGAAGGCAATCTAGTTTGTAAGGACCATTAACCATCTCTAGCACTTTCTCATAGGCCATAGTCTCCCTGGCAGAAAGTCTCGGCCCGCCCCAACTTCTCGTCTCCCCTTGGACCCTCACCAACATCGTGGAACCAACTCTGCCTCTCGGTCCCTCTATGCGTCCCTTCAGCTTCAGCTAGTCACCAACTATCTAGCATTCTCAGCATTTTGTATTTCAGATACCTGAAAGAAGAAATAAAACTGGCATGGTCAGCTCCTGGGTCAACAGTCTAATAGGCACTAGCCAATTTTGGGTCAGATGCTCCCCCCTGTCCAAATAATAGTTACAAGGTAGGCAGGGATGGGGAGGAGAACAGAGCAGAGTTGCACAGTCTACAGGGGAATCTCCTGAGCAGTGGTTACAAGCGGGGCCATTATCCTGAGGAAGGACTGAGGGCCAGCAGGCTCCACAACCGACATCTCCAATGCAATGTCACAGTTCTCTTCTCCTCAGGGGTAAGGCAATGAGACCAAAATGTTCATCTTGGCTGTAAGAAAATCACAAGATTATATTCCCAGTGTGTGAAGTTATAAAAAGTTATGAACTATACCAGGTAAGTAATACCCTCCTCAATATGTAGTTAGAGCCAGCTTTGAACCACTTGGGTTTAGGTAGAGACCCTGGGCTCCAGATACCAGCGTTCTGTCACGTCAGCTGACTAATGTGCTTCCTGGAACACAATCCTCCAGCGCTGGTTCCCTTCTTTACCCTCTGCCCTCTCTACTCCCCAAACTCAAGGCAATCTCTCCTAAACTTCCTGAGCCAATGTGGGATTGTTCATTATGGCCCATGAGTCTTAGTCAACAAAAAACAATTCAAGATTTCCTGGTTGTCTGAAGAGTTTGTTTCTATAATCTCTAACTTGGATCTTCTCCAGCTTCTACAAGTAACCTTCCCTATCCAAGGCTTGGAAATAAATAATGGCTAAAAGCTAAAAATTCTTATTTTCCCAGGCCACACTGAAACTTCCTCAGTACTGTACTAGAAAAAAAGAAGCCTTTGTCCACCCTTTCACTTCCAGGTCACCTCCTGTCCCCACAGTTCCAAATGTCTCAGGCAAGTTGCACTCCACTCCTGTTTGCCATTTTCCCAGCCACAGCTATTCTTTCCTCTACCACATGGTGACGCTTTTCTCTGACAATGTCTTCCTGCCATGGATTAAAAAATGAGGCTCCAGTACAGTCCTCAGAGTTGCAGGGTGGTTTCTCCCTCAGTCTGATCTTGGGGTCTATATTGCAGTGTATGAAACTCCCCGATGCAGTTCTTTCTCTCTATTTTTGTTGCACCCTCTTCCAGGGACCTGGATAAGAAATATTTGAACCCATCAGCCTGCACTGCACTAAAAAGTGCCCCCTCTCCACTGAACATGAACAAGGACCTAAGGACAGGGTCCAGGTGCCTTGACTCTCCTAAATTAAAGCAAGTTTCCTGTCTCGTGCTGAAGGAAGTATAGCATCATAAGTCTGTCCTTGAGTCAAAAGTTACTTGTTCCATTTTCCCCAGGAGGCCCGCAAGTAAACACAACCCCTTGCTGAGAGCCCATGATGTGCCCACTCCAGATCTCCACCACTTTCATAACTCTCACACCATGCCCTCCCCTAGCATAGAGGGAGAAGAACAGGCTTTGAGATCAGACCTGCGGCTGAACTCTAGTTCCACCCTTATTGTTTAGTGGCCAAACTCTCCTCCTACTTCTCAGTTTCCTTAGCTACAAAATGGGGATACAATACTTAAGTCAGGGATTAAATGAGGCATCGTAGGTAAAGCACATGACATAGTACGTGATATATAGTAGATGCTCAATTAACGCTTCCTCCATTTTCTTCTCTCCCTGTCCACATGCCCAGCTCCTTTATTTTAAAATTTTTGTCCAGACTCCAGGGCCCATCAATCTAATCTGCTTTCAACTATTTGTTTACATATCTAAACAGCAATTACCAATATGATACATAGAAGATAAGGTTTTTAACTACAGGACAATTTACAAAACGAGAAACCTGTTTTATTTTTTAGGATACAGTTCTAAATTGATAAGATGAATATCCAAAATAATAGTGGTTTAAACATCATTGAAGTTTTTCCTCTCACGAACTCCTACGGTAGGAGCTTCCCACGTGGGGATCCAGGCTCCTTCTCTGTTACCACTCATCCATCCCTACAGTATTGCACTGGCCTCTATAGTCCGAGAAGCCTTGCCACCACATCTGCATTGCAGTCATCAGAGACAGGGGAAAGCAAAAAGGAAGGCAAGCCATATCCACTTAAGGACACACAGAAGTTTCACAGATCACACTTCTCTTACATTTAGAATTCAGTCACACCCAACTCCAAGGAGGCTGGAAGGTCAGAGAGGTTGCTATGTACCCAGCACAAAAAGCTACTTCTAGGGAGGAAAGAGAAAAAAACGTGAGAAAACCAAGTTTGTGCCATAGTGTTAATCAGGAGCTTTTCTCTGCCAAAACAAATATCAAAGCCAGAATAATCCATGTAAGCCGAAAACCATCCAAGCTTCAAGTAACGACCCATTTATTTCAAACAAATCCATAAACAAAGTTAACATCAGCCCAAAACACATATACAAATGACAAAGACTTTCAGCTAAATCAAGTGAATATAGCCGTATAAGAAAACATTAAACATTTTGTCCTAGAAAATCACTAATTCTTAGAGCTGGTGAAGATCTTAAAGGTGATTTAGTAAAACCTTCGACTTAATGCAACAATTCTCTCTACAGTGATCTTGACAAAAGCTATCCCATCTATGGCTGAACACTTTCAGGGGATGGTCTACAATCCCTGGGAGTTGTAGACAAAGACAAAAAGAGCGAGCCAGCAGTCAGAGCCCACACCTGGGCCACTCAGCCATGTGCAAAGCCAAAGTGTAAAAGCTCCAGTCCTAGGATCGCTCAAGAGTACGAAGCATTGTGGAGGGCTAGGGATTTTCATTGGTTTAGGTCTAGAGATAAGTTTGCAAAAAAAAAAGGATACATTTTCCCTGTAACACACAGGTGACATTGGCTTGGCTTGGCTTTGAAGTAAGAGTGAGAGTTTGCCAGACAGAAATCAGAAATAGTGAAAAATAGCACTTGTGAGTTTAAGAAATTAAAAGTATAGTGTATTGAAATGAGAATAACGAAAAGTTAAGTGTAGAAAATCATAGGTTGTATGCAGTGCTTTGGAAGATAACTGTTTTGCTATGAAAGCCAGGAGCAGAATGTAAAGGGTTTTGTGTTAGGTGCTAGGACTTTATCCTGTGGATGTCCAAGAGCCAGCAAAGTTCTAAGTACAATCAGATCTAATTTTAGATAACTCTGGAGTGAGAGAAAGGTAAGAAGTTGCCAAAATAGTCCAGGGAAGAGGAGTAAAGCATGAAGAATAACTAAGAACATTCTATCTAAGAAAACTGTTTGGTTTGGTGCTCCCTCTAACTAAGACATAAACAGGAAAAGTTTTTGTGAAGATTTTAAGTTTACCTCAGGTCATGCTGTGCTTCAGGAAATGAATTGCTAGTAGGGAGTTTAAAATGGGTTTCACCAGAAACAAATACCTTAATAAAATAAGGATCAAGTATGTTTCAGTTGCTCCCCTGATCCACCAGTTGGTGAGTGTTCCAAAAACAAAATAGCTTGATTTGGCACGAATTACTTTTAATAATATGGATATCATGAGAACACATGCAACAATGGATACTGAAAATGGATGACAACTAACGACTACTACTTTGCTTTAAAGTGTTTGCAAATCATCTGCTTAACACTCTGTTTATTAATAAAAATCAATGGTTGTGGATTTCTGGTCAAAATGGTGGAGTAGGTAAATGCTGTGATTGCCTTCTTTCATGACCACATCAAAATTACAACGAAACTACACAACAACCATCATTAAGAACTACCTGAAATCTAGCTGAACCAAAGCCCTACAACTAGGAGAAGCCACCTTGAGACTGGTAGGAGGGGAGGAGAAGTGTAATGGGCTGGTCCCATACCCACTTGTGATTATTAAAAATCGGGATAGATATCTCTGTTGTGGAAGCTGTCCCCAGAGGAGCAAAGGGCCCAGACCCACACCAAGCATCCCAGCCTAGAGTTCTAGTGCTGGGGAGAGAAGTCCCTACAACTGGATGTGAAAAACAGTGGCAATTGTGGCTAAGGCAGAGGGCAGCTGGGGTCCCAGGCATTCCTCTTAAAGAGTCCACACACAGACTTACTCACTGACGGACTCACTTGCTCTGATCTCCAGCACAGGTGCAGCAGCTCAAAGGGCATCAGGAACATACAGGAAGGAACTAAATTGTGTGTCTTCAGGACAAGGGCTGGAGGGGCAGCTTTTTTGCAGACAGATGTGCTGGCAGAAGCCATTGTTCCTTTGTTGAGCCCTCTCACCTCCCAGCATGCAGGGGCCGCCATATCTTAGTCTCCATCAACCTGGCTAACACTGTTTGCCCCACCCTGATGATTCCCTGAGACTCTGCCCCACCCAACTTTCAGGCACACCCAAGCTACTTCCTGCAACTTCTCCATACAAATGGACTGTCTTGGCTCACACTGCAGCCTTCCTTAAAATATCTTAAAGATTTACAAACCTGAAACAAGCAGCATCTGGCTTCGGTATGTCCAACACCCCTTGCTGAGCAGCCCCAAGCCCAACACTAGTGGCAGCCAGCATCAGTCCATGGCTTGGCCTCTATAGGCATCTCCAAGCCCAGCACTGGTGGCGGCCATCTGCAGATTGCTTTGTGGCTCAGGCCAGGTGGCACTGAGCAGAACACAGGCTGTGCCTGAACTTGTCTTCAGTGGGGATCCTCCCAGGAGGCCCCAGGGCTGGTAGGCCCAGAAGCCAGCTCTGACCAAGCTGGAACATCACCAGGCTACCTCCAAGGACAACACAACCAAATAGCAGACTGGGCAGTCACCAGAGTTCTGCTAAAATGAATCCTGCTCCACAGGATCAGCCTCCTTCATTGCAGTCATGATGAATCCTAACAACCAATCAGCCCAAGGATCAGCCATGGAATGGAATGGGTTCTTGCCATCTGCAGAAGTATGGATGGACCTGGAGAGTACTATGCTGAGTGCAGTACATCAGACAGAGAAAGACAAATGCAATGTGAATTCACTTATTTGTAGAATCTAAAGAAGAAAATAAGTAAACAAACAAAACAGAAATAAACTCATGTATACAGAGATTTTGATGGTTACCAGATTGGGGGTTGGGAGGGTCAGTGAAAAGGGGGAAGGGTTTAAGAAGTACAAATTGGTAGATACAAAATAGTCATGGGGATGTAGGATACAACATGTATAGCAGAATACAGTCAACAACATTGTGGGGCGGCCGGATGGCTCAGTTGGTTAGAGCGCCATGCTCTTAACAACAAGGTTGCTGGTTCAATCCCCACATGGACCACTGTGAGCTGCACTCTCCACAACTAGATTGAAACAACTACTTGACTTGGAGCTGATGGGTCCTGGAAAAACCCTCTTAAAATAAAGAAAAAGTTTAAAAATAATAATAATAATATTGTGAAAACTATGTATGGTGTCAGATGGGTACTAGATTTATCAAGGTAATAGATGGGAGTGGTTTGAGGGCTGGGTGAAAAAGGTGAAGGAATTAAGAAGTACATATTGGTAGTTATAGAATAGTCATGGGGATGTAAAGCATGGGGAATATAGTCAGTAAGATGGCAATAACTAGGTATAGTGCCAGGTGAGTACTAGTCAGGGGATCACTTCTTAAATTATATAAATGTCTAACCACTATGGGGGCACCTGAAATTAATGCAAAATAATACTGACTATCAACTGTAATTGAAAAATTTTAAAAGGGAGAAAAATAGGTGAAGGGGAATAAGAGATCCAAATTTCCAGATATGAAACAGATGAGTCATGGGATGTAATGTACAGCATAGGGAATATAATCAATAACACTGTGACAGTGTGGTATGCTGTCAGACGGTTGCTGGACTTATCATGGTGATCCCTTCTTTAGGTATATAAATGTTGAGCAACTACAGTGTATACCTAAAACTACTATTGTATGTTAGCTATACTTTAATAAAAATATTTTTAAAAAATCAATGATCAGTTCAATAGCGCATAATTTTTAGAAATCGTCTTTGCCCCGTTTTAAAAAATTGATACAACATTGTGCATCCCTAAATGTCTTCATTTTATCAGTCACCGTTGTTCCTTAGAAATGACTGATGACAGTCTGACATCCAACCGAACATGTTTTCACAGCTCATAGATGTGATATATCCAGGTATGGGATTTGACCATATTAAAAGTAATTAATTATTCGTTTACTATCTTGGCCTAGTATGGATTGCAGTTCCCTTTATTATTGCTTATTTGGGCTTTCCAATTTTGAAATTACTTTTGTGAGAACAGAATATGGAAATAAAACAGGACTTGAACACTTTTGCTTTCCCTTTGTCCTTGGCAGTTAGCATCTGTTGCAAAAAGCAGGATTCAGGCAGATCAGAAACAGTCCGTGTTTTTGCATCTCCAACATGTTAAATCAAAATCAAAATGCTGCCATCCTTAGCATTTGGGGAGTGGCAGTGCCTTCTTGCCTGCAGATTTCCTAACACTGGTCTCATTGATGTAGGCCAGGCTTTGGAGTTCATTCGCAGCCCTAGGTCCCTCCCTCTGTGTTCTGGGCTTATGCTGCCTGTGGATCCTTGATGTGAGTTCCTCTATCCATCCTCATTGAAGTCAGTTGTAATTGCAGTATCAGAGTTATTTTTTCTCAGGCCCACCTACGTTTCTGCCCAGTTAGGTTTTTGATAGTGGAACTAATACCTATCTTTTTCCTTCACAGTTTTCAGTCTGATTTCCCCAAGTTCAGTGTATGTGTCTGATAATAACCAGCATCCTTCATCCTCACAAACCCCAAGACGACAGTCACTTCCTTCAGCATTCAGGTCACCATCATGTACCCATATGTTCTCTCCTTTGTTGGTGAGAGTTAAGCCCCAAGTTGCAGTGCATTGTATTCTCAAACTTCCAAGAGATGAAATTACCTCCAAAACATAATGTATTGGGTGCTTTTTGTCAGATTAGAGCAGCATGCAGAGCCTGCACTGTCCCTACCCTCCCATCAAGTCAATCTCGTTTCCATGCCAACTTTAAGTTTCTATTGAGAAGTCATCATCCATGTTCCTTTTCTGGATAAATGTTTTACAATATCACTACCTTTTATCCTTACAAAAATGTTCCATTTGTTATTAACTTAAGAAACACTTATTAAGCATCTATACTGCATTAGTTTTCTAGAGCTACTTCCAACAAAGTACCACAGTGGGTAGCTTAACCAACAGAAATTATTTTGTAAGAGTTCTGGAGGTTGCAAGCCTGATATTAGGGTGTTGGCAAGGTTAGTTCCTTCTGGCTGAGAACTAGGGATCTGTTCCAGGCCTGTCTCCTTGACTTGTGCATGGTGGTCTTCTCCCTCTGTCTTTATATCATGTTCCCTATATTCGTGTCTGTATCTAAATTTTCTCTTCTTATAAAGACACCCATCATATTGGATTAGGGTCCATCCTAATGGCCTCAATGTAACTTAATTATCTCTGTTAAGGCCCTATCTCCAAATATGGTCACATTCTGAGGTACTTGAGGGCTAAGGCTTCAACATGTGAATTTTGAGGGACACAATTCAATACATCCTATGAGCTAGGCCCCGGGAATACAGCAGTGAATGAAACAAAGCCCCTGCCCTCATGGAGTTTATTCACGCTCTGGTAGGAACTTGGAGGATGAGCAATAAACCAGATAGTGCCATTTAGAATCTAACCCAGCCAGGAGATGGGGGGTAACAGGGGATGGAGCTGGGAGGGCTGAACTTCTAGATGAGGTCACATTTCAACAGAGACGTGAGTAAAGTGAGGGGCAAGCCAGCCATGTGATTGTATAGGATGGCATGCACTCCAGGTATAGGGAATGGCCAGGGCAAGACCTGAGGCTGCGGCATGCTTGGCATGTTTAAGAAACAGGAAGGAAGAAGTTGAGTAATGGAAATGACATCAGCAGGGTGTGGGCTCTTATAAAGATTTGGATTTTATTCTAAGTAGTATGGAAAGTATAATTTGAAGGTTACAAACAGAGAACTGACATGAGAAAGAAAATTGTACCAAAATTGGATTTTATGAAATATAATGTACAATCCTTTCTGGGAAATATATGCCATCTGTAAAAAAAAAAAATGCTTAAACACTTTTCTGGTAGACTTTATTGAAACTAAGAATTCCTTCTGGAAATTCCATCACACACCTCCCCTGACAGTGGGCCTTGTGAGGACCCTAATAGTCTCATCGTCTTCAATTAAACATTCACATAAAATATCGCTACCAAAAGGGAGCCTTTGAATTGGCTTTTTCAGAAGCCTCTTCCCTCGTGGCAGTTTGAAATTAAACTTTGACACATGCTTTGTCATGAATTTGTCCAATAAGTTGCTTTAACGAAGAGAATCATATTTACATTTTGAGAGATCACTCTGGGTACTGGATAATTCACTGTAGCATTTTCGTCTGGGTGTGTAACTTCTTCTATTATACCTGTTTCTTTTGCATATTCCAAGCACAGTTTTCTTAATTGTGCTAGTTCTTTTCAAATCTAAATTGACTATTCAGGTCCTCTGTCTCTATGTAGTCTATTTAAGTTACAAGAAGCTAAGTGGTTACAAAATATCTGAAATGCCAAAGCAAGTCCATTTATAATACAAACTGACCTTTCTGTATCAATGAACAAAAAGCTTCTTAAAGTCTCTATTTTTCTGATTTCCCTCTTTAAAATCATTAAAAGTCAACAATAGTTTGGAGAATACATAACCAATCAAATAAAACTGATTATTCCTCTCCTACTAAAAACAAAAGACAAAGACTGAGTATTACTTATGTGATTTACATTTTCTGAGCAAAACATAACATTAGCATTCACTAAGGGAGTCCTAATAAACATCAAAGAGATATCACACTTTCAGCAGAAGTCACTTTTTGTATCATCTGATAATAGTAGTATTTTTTTGTTTCAAATTTTAGATTAAGTCTTAATAATGAAAAAGGGCAAACTACAGGTCCTTAGATGAACTATGGCTTTTTATAAGGTTTCATTTTGTGTATGTATGTAAAATTTATGAAAATGTCTCCTAATAAATGAGATACAGAAAGAGGAAGTTTTAGAAAAGTCAAATCAAATCCAGAGATACATATTTCCCCTCTTACCAGGATGGGCAAGTAGAATGTTATTGGAGTTTTATCTCTTCCCAGAACTACCAGTGGTCCTGGGAACCAGGCTGGGGCAGATCCCTCGTTGCCATTTTTTGTTGAATTCCCCTACCCCTGCCCATACACACACACACACACACACACACACACACACACACACACACACACTCACACACCACGACCACCAACTATGTTTATGAAAGAGTAAGTATCTCCTGCAAATATAAATTTATTAGCTAGTCGAGATTTTAGTAGATTATGGAATCCAAAGAACAAATGAGTGAGGGACACAGGGATGGGATAGGAAAGAAAGGCAGCAAAGAATGGAGGGGGAAAAGGGACAAAGAAGAAAGGTAAAACTTGTCTAAAATTTTAATAAAGAATCAGTATGTGCAAGTAAATTGCACTCAAAAGATTATTTGCTTGAAAATAAAATCACATGAACACATTTCAAATTGGAAATTATTAGTGCCACATTAAGCAACTGGGAAATTAAGGGGCTTACACTGACAGGCAGCATATATACTAAAAATTGGAACTAGGAGATCGATAATTAATGTCATAGCAGTGATGCATTTTTTATTTTTCAAACAAATTGTACCATTTTTGCTTAGAGATTTCAAGCTTTCTGTATGCAATGTTACTGCTGGTCTTTGTTAATCCAAGCTAAATATTTCTAAAGTATATTAAATAACATACCGAGTCCCCCTATATTTCCAAAATTCTAAATATAAAGCGTTATAAAAAATGCTTTTACCGTATTGGCTGGTTTTTATTTAATAACTCTTATTTGATAGTCAACTTTTCACAAAATCCCCTTAAATTTGATACTTCCGTTCTTGTGAAGATATTTCATTTTTACATTCTCAGTCCTCAGTCAAAAATCTACAAAGTATTGTGAGTTACAGTGCAAGAGTAGGAAGCATGACTTCACACATGCCATGCTTCGTGGAGTTCAGACACTCCCTAAAATGTACATCTGTAGCTTTCAAGAACCCTAACATTCTCCCACAAAGCCATAATTGTGGATCTTTGGGGTCATAATCCTGGTGTGTAAAGATTGGGACTGAGTTAGGTTAAGGGGTCAAAGAAAAAATTGTTCTCCCATATACATCAAATGCAAATGGCATGTGTATTCATACCAAAAAAAGGTATCAAGTGTCCTGATATTACTACAAGTGAAAATACTTGATACTTTTTGGGGGGCTAAGTCACTTGGCATACCATGGGTTAATTGAAATTTTGGAAATGTTTAGAATAACACTGCCAGGCTCAGCCTAGCTCAAGCGCTGAGGTTTTTTGATACTGACTAAAGAATTATGAACCAATTATCCATTTTCAAATTTTAAGGTAATTACAAAACTAGAAATACTGAAAATAATTGCTTGCTTCATGTACTGTCCACCATCCTGAATTTGCTGGCGCTTCCACTGTACTTCCCTGTCAAAGTGGGATGTAAGCCAATCCCTGGGAACACTCACTTATCCCCCCTTTATTATACTGTAGAAAGTTAAGTGGTAGATTCATTGAACTAAAATAGCATTGATAAACACTACCAAACTCATTTTTAAAATCAATAGGAATCCAGCAGGCATTTCTACTGAACATTTAAGTGAAAATTTAAATGTGACCCAGGGGTTCTTCTTGTTTTATTCATGTTTATTATTTAAATATTGCATTTATAGCCTAACTGTGGTTACCCTAACTTGATTTCTATCTTGAGAAGTTGTCACTCAAGCAATCTATCGGCCCAGGTCCCCAAATTAGATCACTCTCTCAATTCACAAGAAACAACTGATGGTCTTGTCTCATAAAATAATAGTGGTTTCAAATCTCCCTTCCTTTTCCATCCACTCCCATCTATCTCCAACTCATTCTCAGAGAATGACAGCAGCTCCTGACCTCTCTGTAGCAGACAGTTTAAGACGTGTAAAAGCCTGGCCTGAGAGGCTAGCAACAGTATTGACTGAATCACCACGGATGTGATCCAGCCCAAGTGCAGAACACACGCGCGGTCATCACTAGGGCTCATGGCACTTTTCCTCAAAGGAACAAAAACCCAGGTATTTGTCTAAGTTCTTGAGCTTTGGGAAAGTCACTCACTTAATTAAGCTTTTTAGTGTCTTTTTAAAATATGTTTTAAGTATTCAAAAAATTATTAGGGAATAGTCAAGGTATACAAAAGGTATAAAAAGAATATAATAAACACCTGTGAAATTATCACCTACCTTTAAAAATAGCATTACCATTGCAGTTGAAGCCCGCTGTGTACCCCATCCAGATAGAGAAGATACCATTTCTTGTTTATCTTTCGCATGCCTCTCGGTAGACTTTTCGTAGGTGTCTATGCTATCCAACATGTACAAGTGTTTTGTGTACGTAAAGGTTAAAATACTGCATATATTCTTTGGCAACTTGTGTTTTTCCCTTCAGACTGTATTTATAAGCCATATATTGATATGTGTAGTTTTAACTCATTCTTCTTGAGGAATTATTTTCCCATTTTATTTGAATATACCACAATTTACCCGTTCATTCTCCTATCGATGGATGTTGAATTTATTTCCAGTTTTCTGTTCTTACAAACAATGCTGCTATGAAAACTTTTGTTTTTATCATTTCCCATAAGATGCTAAGCCAGTATGTTGACCACGTGGGGTACAGATGGGTTTTAAGTATGCCAAGAAATGAATCTCTCCTATCCTCAGATTGGCCATATCAAAGCCTGGATGGACCAGAGCCCCTCACTGGTCCATTCTACCCATGAGCTGCCTCACCTGTTTCTGGCAGGGCATGCTGTGAAATAAGAATGAAAATCATCAACTCCTACACTCAGTTGGGACACTAAAAATGGAAAAGAGATCTTACTATCCACATTAACAAGATTTTGCTACCCCCTACATTAGCATTACTTTACTTCCCAGGAGTCTCTTACTCACACAAATTATTTGATTGTTCATTGAGGAAAGTTCCCCCAAAGACTCATCAGTTCTTCAGGGGAAAGGATCAACAGGTTGTGCCCTAAGATACTTTGAATCTCTAGCCTCCCAATCCTTCCCTGGCTGTTTCCATTGATCCTGGACTGTTGTATCCTGGTCCTCACCCAGTCCCAATCACCTTCCTACATTGAAATACCTGCCTTAAACCAAAATTCCATTCCCCAATAAATTCTGATATTGTCTTTCCCCTTCCGAGACAATTCCAAAGTTCTATGTCAGTGGTAAACAATAAACAATTGTTTATTTTTAACAATTTATTATGCCTCTTTATTTTGTCGATGGTTTCTTTTGCTGTGCAGAAGCTTTTAAGTTTCATATAGTCCCATTCATTTATTTTAGCTTTTACTTCCCTTGCCTTTGGAGTCAAATTCATAATGCTCTTTGAACCCAAGGTCCATAAGTTTAGTACCTATGTTTTCTTCTATGCAGTTTATTGTTTCAGGTCTTATACTTAAGTCTTTGATCCATTTTAAAATAATTTAGGTACATGGTGACAGATAGCAGTCCAGTTTTATTCTTTTGCAGATAGCTATCCAATTTTCCCAACACCATTTATTAAAGAGGCTGTCTTTTCTCCATTGTATGTTTTTTGCTTCTTTGTCAAAAATTATCTGTCCATATTTATGTGGTTTTATTTCTAAGTTCTCAATTCTATTCCATTGGTCTACATGTGTGTTTTTCTGCCAATACCATGCTGTTTTGATTATTGTAGCCCTGTAGTACAAGCTAAAGTCAGGCAGTGTGATACTTCCAGCATTGTTCTTTTTTCTTAAGATTGCTTTGGCTATTCAGGGTCTTTTGTGGTTCCAAACAAATCTGATGATTTTTTTGTTCTATTTCTTTAAAAAATGCCATTGGGATTTTGATGGGGATTGCATTAAATCTGTATATTGCTTTGGGTAATATGGCCATTTCAACTATGTTGATTCTTTCAATCATGAGCATGGAATGTCTTTCCATTTCTTTGTGTCTTCTTCAATTTCTTTTAAAAATGTCTTGTAGTTTTCAGCATATAGGTCTTTCACATCCTTGGTTAAGGTTATTCCTAGGTATTTTATTCTTTTTGCTGCAATTGCAAAAGGAATTGTGTTTTTTTTTTTATTCCTTTTTGTGAGATTTCATTGTTAGTATATAGGAATGCAATGGACTTTTGTACGTTGATTTTGTAGCCAGCAACTTTACTGTATTCGTTGATTGTTTCTAACAGCTTTTTGGTGGAGTCTTTAGGGTTTTCTATATATAGCATCAGGTCATCTGCAAAGAGTGACAGTTTAACTTCTTCATTCCCAATTTGGATGCCTTTTATTTCTTTCTCTTGCATGATTGCTCTGGCAAGGACTTCCAACACTATGTTGAAAAACAGAGGTGAAGGGGATAGCCCTGTCGTGTTCCTGAACGTAGAGCAAAGGGCTTCAGTTTTTCACCATTAATTATGAGATTAGCTGAGGGCTTGTCATATATGGCCTTTATTATGTTAAGGTATTTTCCTTCTATTCCTATTTTATTAAGTGTTTTAATCATAAATGTATGTTGTATCGTATCAAATGCTTTTTCTGCATCAATTGATATAATCATATGATTTTTGTCCTTTATTTTGTTTATGTGATGTATCACATTGATGGATTTGAGGATGTTGAACCATCCTTGTCCTCCAGGGATGAACCCCACTTGGTCGTGATGAATAATCTTTTTAATGCATTGTTGTCTTCGATTTGCTAGAATTGTGTTTAGGATTTTTGCATCTGTATTCATCAGAGATATTGGTCTGCAGTTTTCTTTTTTGTGTTGTCCTTACCAGGTTTTGGTATCAGGGTAATGTTGGCCTCATAAAATGAGTTGGGGAGTACTGTCTCTTCTTCAATTTTTTGGAAGAGTTTGAGTAGGACTGGTATTAGATCCTCTTTCAAGGTTTGGTAGAATTCACTAGTGAAGCCATCTGGTCCAGGACTTTTGCTTTTGGGAAGGTTTTGGATGACTGATTCAATTCCGTTACTGGTGATCGGTCTGTTTAGATTTTCCAGTTCTTCATGGTTCAGCCTAGGAAGGCTATATGTTTCTAAGAACTTGTCCACTTCTTCTAGGTTATTGAATTTGGTGGAATATAGTACTTTTAGGTGATCCTTTGTATTTCTGTGGCATCTATGATAACTTCCCTTTTTTTCATTTTTGATTTTGTTAGAAATGAAAATTTGTCTTCAGAAGAGAAATGTTAATTTGTCTTCTCTCTTTTTATCTTAGTGAGTCTAGCCAAGGGTTTGTCAATTTTGTTAATCTTTTCAAAGAACCAGCTCTTTGTCACATTAATTTTTTCTATTATTTTTTTGTTCTCTGTTTCATTTAGTTCAGCTCTGATTTTTGTTATTTCCTTTCTTCTGCTGACCTTGGGTTTCGCTTGTTCTTCTTTTTCTAGTTCTTTAAGGTGTAACATGAGGTTATTTATTTGGGATTTTTCTTATTTCTTGAGATAGGCCTGTAATGATATAAATCTCCCTCTTAAAACTGCTTTCACTGCATCCCAAAAATATTGGTAGGATGTATTTTCATTGTCATTTGTTTCTATGTATCTTTTCATCTCTCCTCTAATTTTTCCTTTGATGCAGTCCTTCTTTCAAAGTATCCATGTATTTGTGTTTTTTCCTGCTTTCTTGTTGCAGTTGATATCCAATTTCAAAGCCTTGTGATCAGAGAATATGCTTAGTATGATTTCAATCTTCTTAAATTTGCTTAGGCTGATTTTATGTCCCAATATATGGTCTATCCTTGAGAATGTTCCTTGTACACTAGAAAAAAAATGTATAGTCTGATGTTTTAGGATGAAGTGCTCTATACATGTCAATTATGTCCATTTCATCTAATGTGTCATTTAGGGCTGCTATTTCATTATTTATTTTCTGTTTGGATGACCTATCCATAGCTGTCAATGATGTATTTAAGTCCCCTAGTATAATTGTGTTTTGGTCAATTTCTCCCCTTTAGTTCTGTTAGTAGTTGCTTGGTATATTTTGGTGCTCCCTGATTGGGGGCATAAATATTGATGATGGTTATGTCTTCTTGTTGTATAGTCCCCTTTACCATTATGAAATGTCCATCTTTGTCTCTTGTTACCTTTTTCACCCTGAAGTCTGTTTCAGCTTATATCAGTATGACTACACCTGATTTTTCTCTGAATACCATTTGCTTGGAGTGTCAATTTCCACCCTTTCACTTTGAGTCTATGCTGGTCCTTGTAGCTGAGATGTGTCTCTTGGAGACAGCATATGGTTGGGTTTAGTTTTTTGATCCAATCTGCTACTCTGTACCTTTTTATTGGTGAGTTCAGTACATTTACATTTAGGGTGATTATTGATATATGAGGATTTCCTGTCATTCTATCTTTAGTTTTCTGGTAAGGCTGTGTCTCCATTGTTTCTTTGCCTTTTTGTTGTTGTCTATTATTTCTGTGTGATGGTATTCTATGGTGTTTTCCTCTGTTTCTTCTCTTATTACAGTATATATTTCAGTTCTGGATTTTTTTTGAGTGGTTACCCTTAAGTTTATGTAAAAGAAATTTTGATATTTAGAGTATTCCATTTTTTTCAGTACACTTACGTTCTCTATTCCCATATTCCGGTTCAGGCCTTTACTCTCCCCCTTTTTATGTTTTGGTTGCCACAAATTGTCCCTGTTGATGGTGGTCGAATAGCCTCCTTTAGTATTTCTTGTACTGTAGGTCATGCATTAGAAAATTCCCTCAGCTTCTGTATGTCTGGAAAGGTGTTTATTTTTCCTTCATATCTAAAGGATATCTTTGCTGGATATATTATTCTTGGCTCATAATTTCTCTCTTTCAATAGTTTGAATATTTGGTTCCACTCCCTCCTGGCTTGTAGAGTTTCTGCTGAAAAATCTGATGATAATCTAATGGGCTTTCCTTTGTAGGTTACTGTCTTCTTTTCCCTGGCTGCCTTGAGGATTTTTTCTTTGTCGTTGATTTTAAACAGCTTCAATACAATGTGCCTTGGAAAGGGCCTGTTGGAATTGAGGTAATTAGGTGTTCTATTTGCTTCTTGGATTCAAAGATCCAGTTCTGTCCACAAGTTTGGAAAGTTCTCATCGACAATTTGTTTGAGTATATTCTCTGTTCCCTTCTCTCTTTCTTCTCCCTCTGGTATGCCCATTATTCTTATATTGCTCTTTCTGATGGAGTCAGAAAGTTCTTTTTTTAAAAAAAAAAGATTATCATGAAATCAAATTAACATTTTTTTTTAAGATTTTATTGGGGAAGGGGAACAGTACTTTTTTGCAAGTCAAGTTGTTGTCCTTTCAATCTTAGTGGTGGAGGGTGCCGTTCAGCTTCAAGTTGTTGTCCTTTCAGTCTTAGTTGTGGAGGGCGCAGCTCAGCTCCAGGTCCGGTTGCCGTTGCTAGTTGCAGGGGGCACAGCCCGCCATCCTTTGCGGGAGTCAAACCACCAACCTTGTGGTTGAGAGGACACACTCCAACCAACTGAGCCATCCGGGAGGCAGCTCAGCTCAAGGTGCCGTGTTCAATCTTAGTTGCAGGGGGCGGAGACCACCATCCCTTGCAGGACTCGAGGTGTTGAACTGGCAACCTTGTGGTTGAGAGCCCACTGGCCCATGTGGGAATCGAACCGGCAGCCTTCGGAGTTAGGAGCATAGAGCTCTAACCACCTGAGCCACCGGACCAGCCCCAAGTCAGAAAGTTCTTGTAGAGTTCTTTCATTTCTTTTAAGTGTCAAGTCTCTTTCTTCTTCCATCCATGTAATTTCCAGGTTTCTATCTTCGATGTCACTGATTCTTTCATCCATCTGGTCAACTCTACTACCTAAGCTGGCTATTTCATTCTTAATTTTTTCTATTGAGTTCTTAATCTCCAGAAATTCTATTTGGTTCTTTTTTAAAATTTCAATCTCTTTCGTAAAATGCTCGTGTTGTACTTTGATTGTGTTTCTGAGTTCATTAAACTGCCTTTCTGTGTTTTCTTGCATCTCGTTGAGTTTTTTTCAGAATTGCAATCTTGAATTCTCTATCATTCAAGTCACAAATTTCCATATCTTTAAGTTTCTTTTCTGGAGACTTTTCACTTTCTTTCTGAGCTGTCTTGTTGCCTTGGTTATTCATGGCAATTACTGATTTCTTATTTCTCTTCCTAGACATCTATAGGAGTGGCTTCTGCAACAGGTTGATAGGAAGAGGTCTTTCTTTTGTTTTCCAGTTCTTCTTGGTAGAATGTTTTATTTTCTCTCTGAGTGCAGCCTTTTTTCTCTCTCTCACACGGTAGTGCTATGTTTTTTCTGCACTATTCCAGCTTCTCACATGATGGAGGGATTCCCTGGGAGACAGGCTTCTCCTCTGTTAATAGTTCACCTGGGTCACAAGGCAGTGTCCGTGTGCGTATGCGGAGAGCTTTTGAAGGTCCAAAGCTCTTCTTCAAAAATGATTTTATCTTCTGATTTGTAATAGGAATTCATTCTTAGAACAAAAATTTTACGTGTGTGTGTGTGTGTGTGTGTGTGTGTGTGTGTGTGTGTGTAGCAAAACCTTATCTACCTTATCTTGTAAGGTAAGTTACTTTTAAATGACTTTGATTAAGTAAGAAAATGAAGTATAGAAAAGAAAAGTTCCAGTGTTTTTCAGTGATCTGAGAAATGGAAAAAGGAATCAAGCTCCAAGCCTTCTCCAGAACATCCTCTTTTCATAAGTTCTAGTGATAGGATATCCATAGCAAGAATATCAAATACATGGCACATGTGCCAATTCTTCCTTCTTCCTTGCCTTTGGCAGATATTACAAAGCTATCAGAGCTTCATTCCACAGCACGAACTCTATTTCAGAATCCTTCTCAACACACTACTCCAGACAGCCAATACCAAGCAATTCAGGTTGGTACTCGGGATAACACCTTTGTCTCTGCATCTACCATCCAAGCAATCTTTTTTACTTTCTGCCTTCCCCAACTGCCATGCCATTCCTTCACTGGATGCTCTGATGATACTCTTTCCCATTTTCTCACTTTGTCTACCCTGTCATGGCCATTTTTAAAGTTAAATTCAAATTGATTCCCTCCAGGAAAGGTTCTCCTGCAGCTTTATATGACGATGACTTGTCCCATCATAAACTCTAGTGGAACTTCAGCCTGAGGCCATCACCAGTGATCTGCCATTCTCCAAACATAAGTGCTGTTTAGTGCTTCTGTGCCTTTGTATGTTTGCCTTAGACCTGGAATCTCTTCCTTTCCATTTTCAGCCTGGTCAATGCTAATCTCAAGATCAAGTTCAGGTGTCAAGGGCTCTTTAAAGTCTGAAAGAAAGGGCCTCCTTCTTCAACAGTGAGGCATTTCCTTTCCTCAGCTCCCAAAGCATCCTGTGCTTTCCTTCATTACAGTAAGTATCCTATTGTCACGTAGCTGTTCAATTGTCTTTCTTCCCCAAGAGAGAACGAGTCCCTTGAGGGCTAGGATTTGCATTCACAAAACCTATCAAAGTACCAGGTGCAGGGTTAGTAATCAAGAAATATTTGCTGAGTTGAAATGAAATAAATTAGATTTACTTCAACCCATAAAACTAGTCTAAATTTTTCAGGAAAATCTCAGTTTCACAAAATTGTATTATTTTTATTGGACATAATTCATTATTATAGAACCATGATTTCATTTATATAATTGTGTCAGTCTTTTCTCATAAAGAAATTAACAGATCAGGAAAAACGTTTTTGCCAGATTCTATGTCATCTTGGGTATGGGAACTATTGTCACTGAATACAACAAATTGCACTTGCTGCAATTGGGAACATGGCTGCAGCTGCTCGCCCCCTTCTCTAGCTCACCACCAAGTGTGAGGATGATCCCAGAGCAAGCAGACAATAGAGTTACTGGTTGCTTTTTGACGTCTATATAGTCACCTGAAAGTAATATAGGCAAGGTGCATAAGGACTATTTTTATAAAACAAGAAACTAGGAGGTTGGATTCCAAGCCTGCTGCCACATGCTGGAAGACACAAAACTCAGGCATTAATCAATCACACAGGACAAACCATCAAAAGTCATTAAGCAAAGAGATTCCATTATGGCCATTCCTGTAGTTCAACTTACTATAAACAAAACACAGGTTGTGCCTTACAGAAGTTAAAGATAAACTTACCATTGTTTTTCTTTCTTCCTTTCCCCCATACCAATAAATTTTCCATGGAAACAGAAAACACATAGACCCTAGCCTGAGAAATGGAGGGAGTCTCTCTTCCACTAAGAATTAGAGACCACCACTCTGTCTGTGGGGCAGTCTTTCTTTTCTTATTTACTCTCTACTAAATAAACTTACTTTCACTTTAAACTGTATTGGCTCATGTTTGAATTCTTTCCTATATGAAGCCAAGAACCCCACTCCAGGTGATTCGTCTCTTGCAGGCATCAAAAGGAAAGGAGGCAACACAATAACCATCTAATGAGGTTTGCCATTGCAATCAGGATCAATCTTCCAGGTCAGTGTAACTGTAAACGTGTAAGGACAAGTAGGGAAGAACCTGGCACTTTAATCAGTGCAAAAGTTGGATGCTTGAGAGAACACTAAAGAAAATAACTAATGAACTCTTTGGAACTGTATCGCAAAGTTGGTCAAGAGTAGAAAGGGGATGGAATCAGGTCTCTTCTTGAGTAATTGTTTTCTGCAGTCAGGTCATATTTTTAAAAGGAAAACTGTGTGGGAGTTGGTGATGAAGATGAAGAGTAGCTGAGAGGCAGGACATTTCTACTCCCTTAGTTCTATTTTGCAGCCTATTTTTCAGATACTAAAGTTGGAGAAAGGAAATATTAGAATTAAAACGTCCTCTCCATAAAGATGAACAGCAGAAAAGATTCACTTTGACTATAAAGATTTAAGGATTATGTACAACTGCTCCTAAAATGGGAAGACCAAGACCAATAGGGAATCACCAAACAATTGTCAGGCCATGCTCCATCAATCTAATTTCACTATAGGGTAGCCAAAGCAACTGGATCAATAATTTTGAAGTCCAACTCTGTTGTCTTGGAAACAAAATGGCTCACCCTTGTATGGAGCTGATCAATTGCTCAGCAATCAAATTGCAAATAATGGTCTTGCTGTACTGTATACAAGGCAATGTTGGATACAAGGGTAATTAGAATTCTAGGCAGGTTTCCTATCACAGAAGGTTAGAGATGTAACCAACACAAAGGATTAAGGTATTATATATTTGAAACTACACAATTTTCTATTTCTTTGATCCCTTCCCAAACTCACAATTGCTTTCAACCGAGATGCACATTTAATTGGTTTCTCTGCAACCAGCAAGACTGCTTATTTATTTTAATCTAGCAACTAAAGGTATGATTACAAATACCGCATTTTAATCACTTGTCATGTATTACAACTTCTGTAAAAGTTATACACATCTTTTTATATTGTATCCTTTTGAAAACAACATAAATAATTTGTTAGAAGGGCTAATTTTGAAGTAGCTAGAAATTTGCCACCGTCTTACGCAGGGGGTCATGAGTGAGAATTCGAAATTTTAAAAATGTTAATGAAGCTGTTGGAAAGCAAAATGAAGGAAACAGAAGGTTTAAGGACACTGTAAGTGCTCTTTAAAATATAAAGAAAAGCAATATATATATATATATATATATATAAAGAAAAGCAAACAACTGGGGAAAAAATTTTCTTCCCTGCCCTAAAGATTAGGATTTGAAGAATTGAAATGAGTAAATAATTATGAGGAAGAAATAACCAAGAACTCCCAAACATGTATACCCACACTCTGCCTCATTCCTCCTTTTATATTAGAGGAGGTGACCCGCCCCCCTAGCTAGTTCCACACTTTGGAAACTTCACTTTCCACCACCTGAAATCGCTCTCCTACGTGAATCAACCTCTCCCTTTCCATTGGATCCTTCCCATCAACAATTGTGCATGTGTAAGATTATCACATCTTTAAAGACAAAAAATTCTCTCATCATTACAGCATTCAATTCCTCTGCTGCCCTTTACAGCTAATTTCTTGAAAGAGTTTTCTAAACCCACAGTTTGTATTTTTCACTTCCCACTCACTAAAATGTATATCTATATGGCTTCTATGACCCACACACCATTGAAAAAGTATTTGACTTCATGTCAATACACACAAAAACCACTTTTTGGTTTTCAAGCCTACCTGACAGCCTGTGACATCCTCCAGCTTAATACCCTCCGTCCCTTGGATTCCATGCCACCCAATGCCCCTGGTTTTCCTCCCTCATCTCTGATCTCTTTGCCTCCTTTGCTCTTTTTTCCTTTAACAGACCCCATGAGATAGCTTAAGACTGTGCCCTCTACCACCTTCCTTTCTTATTCTCTTTTCTCTCCTTAAGGAATTTCATCCAGACCCGTGCCTTTGATTAGCACTTTTAGTGCCTGAGACTCTCAGATAAAACCTCTCCCCTGAGCTCCGAAAAAATATATCTAATTCCCACTGTGAATCTCCAATTGAATGGCTTGAAGGCATCTCAGTCTCAAACATAATAAAGACTAAATTCATGATCCTCCCTAAAACTGAATCTTACTCCAGTATTCTCAATATCAGTGGCACCAAGCCAGAATCTTTGCTTAAATATTTCTCAAATATGTCCATTGCTTACCACATCCACGGCCTCTTCCCTAATCCATGCTACCATCATCTCTTGTAAAGGCTTCTGCAATGGCTTCCTACTAACTGGTCTTCCTACACTCTAACCCTCCTCCAGCATATTCTCTACATAGCAACCTGAGTGACATTTTCAAAAGCAGTCTGATGTTGGAAACACCATTATAAATACCATCATTGACTTCCCACAAATCATACATTAAAGTTCAAAACCGTCCATGTGGACTACGAGGTCCTGCATTTCTGGCCCCTACCCATCTTTCAAGCATCAAATACCAGCTTCTACCTTCTTCTCTGCTCTCCAACCCCATTGACCCCTGCCTTCAGCTCAGCAATTTTTTTCTACCACAAGGCTTTAGCACATGCCATTCCCTCTGCATGGAATATTCCTCTTCCTCTCCTCACTCCCACCTCCAGCCACATTTACAGCCTGTTTTTGATGCTTCAGCTAAACCATCACTTTCTCCCAGATTTCTTGCCAATATAAGTCAGGCTCCTGTGTTATACATTTTCACAGAAACTCATCCTTCCTTCAGAGAATTTAGCAGTGTTTATAATTATACATTCATTAGTACAATCATTTGTTTAATGTCTCTCACGCCTGACTGAAAGCTCCATAAGATTAATTCTAGATCTGCTATTGCTCACCACTCTTTCCAAAGAGAGACTATCCAGCATATAACGATCACTTAATAAATATATTTAATAAAGAAGTGTTTTTAAAGTATTTCACCTATATGTCATATTTCTGCCATTGAAAATGTGATAAAATATCCACAAATGTCTCTTGGATGACTCACAAACTACATTATGTGAAGGCAGGTATGATAAATGGAGTGTTCTGGAAACTGGGGGATAACTGAGTCCATATATTTTAAGGCAAAGAGTTGGATAATCCATTGAACAATTCCCCAAGAGCCGCTGTGCTGACTGAGAGAAATTGCTGATGGGAATGTACAGTGACCATAAACGTGTGGAAGAAATAAAAGGATGTACTCTTTTTTGCATCTAACCCTCTCAATTTACAAAGTAGATAAGTTCCAAAAAGGTAAAAAGACTTGTCCAAGCTCATGTAATGTAGGACCCAATAACACCTCTTTATTTGTGTCTTTCCATGTACCTAATATTGGGCTCTGTTCTCATAGGACATATTATAAAGTGTATTAATTAAAAGGAACATGGTAGGTACACAATAAAAGTAATTCATTTAACACATATTTACGCAGCACATTCTATCTTTGGGGGCCTGGATAGGTACTGCAGAACTGAAAACAAGACAAACATGATATCTTCCCCCATTAATTAAGGTAATTGTAGACTGTGAGAGTTGCTATAAAATATATAAACAAGGCAAGGTGACAGCCAATAGTGACAGGAGGAAAAACCACAGCCACTTTTGATAGACTGGCCAGAGCAGACCTCACTGAGGAATGACACTGGAGTTGAGACATAAAAGGGTAAGTGACCTTTATGACACATGCCGTTGTCGAACACTGCCTGCCACCCTTTGCATGGAGGGGGAGGAGTCACACAGAGGGGTGAAGGACAAGAGCTATGGGCTTAAAAACAAAGGCTGAGGGCCCAAGGACCAAGGCTTTAGGAGAGACCTTGCCATAATTTATTTCTAGGGTAGTGACAGGCAGCATTAAGATCCCATCACAGGGATACTGGGCTTAAGGGGCTTCTCTGGGCCCACTTGGTTACCTATCTTCTTTACACTGTTCAACATCCTTTCCCAGTGATTACATCATCTGATCATAGAACATCCCTGGGAGGATTACACAGCAGAAACCGTGATCGTCATTGTACTGAGTCCCAGAACAGTTCAGGAACTTACTGAGCTCAGATAAATCGTCCAAGGCAAATGAACCCCCATCTCAGGAACTTGGCTTCCAAGTCCTACATCCTTTCCACAAAACCACATCAGATTTATTTTGTCCTCTCCTGTGCTTTTGTTCACATCATAAATATCTAATAATGCTTCAATGTTTAATTCAGCTCATGCATTTTTGAGCACTTACTATATATTCTTGCTAGATACTGTGATGAAAGTGAAGGGCTGATGTAGCTAATCAAAGGAACACGAAATAAAATCCCAAAATGTCTCTTGAATCTGTCCTCCTGTGCAGTCACTGCCCCTGCCTCTATTCTGACCGCATCCTCTCCTAGTGCAAGAATCACCTGGTTTCCCTGTCTCGAGCTACTCCAGTCCTGCTACTGTCACCATCATCTGTATACACTTCAAAACTTGTCATTGTCTTCGCTGTAAACCTTGATGGCACCCCAATCACTTTGGCAGGGTTTTTCGATCCTGGTTACACAGAATTACCAGGACTTAAATGCCCAGTCCCTATCCCAAAAATTCTGACTTTGATTAGTCTGGGGTGGGGTCATCATTTTTTTTTTTAATTTCCAGGTGACTTTAAAGTACAGCCAAGGCTGAAAATTCCTGGCCTACCAGGAATAGTTAGATCTCCTGAGCATTGCATTTGAAGCCCTTCACAACTGAGCAACAATCTATATTTCGTGTCTTATCTCTTCCCATTTATACTTGTTACTATAATAGTTTCTTAAGGTACCTGTCACCCCTCTTAGAGTGTGAGTCACTTAAGGGCAAAAATCCATCATTTGTCTCTGTATCCCTAGTATTCATCATACTCCCTGACAAATAGTAGTTGCTTAGAGAATCTTGGTTGGATGGGTAGATGGAAAGTGAATGGATAGATGGGTATATTAATGAATACATTCTGAACTGACCTGATCAGAGACCCAATGGCCTATAATCCCATAGCTGAATTATCAGGACTAAGAACTAAGACTTCTATATCAATATGCATCAACTATTTGCCCCAGAAAATTCTTGCCAAGGAAGAAAAAAGTGTAAAGGCTGTAAACCCACCAATCTTAAAGTATTATAACTCGAATTTGCCCAATTCCAATCAGATCCCTGCACTGATATTCCAGCCACTCTCAACCAGAGCTATAAATTTTCACCTCTGATCTCTCTCTCCTAAGATCTTAGACATTATGGGGGGTCGGGAGGTGTTCTCCCTATTTCAGTAAGTCATAAACTCAGTGTTGTTTAACAGGTTATTCTAGTGTTCTTTTGGGGGTGTCAAGAATCAACACCTATGTTCTTTTCCTGTCTTACAGTGTAGCTTTGGGTAAGTCAGTTTCATTGTTAAATAGCTCTAGATGTAAAATGAGTACAAGAACACTTACCACATGTCTTTCTCATGAAGTTTTTGGAAAAATGGGAGTGTCCTATAATTCAATACCAATGTCTATCCTAGGATCTAAAAGTATTTTATATTTGACAAGTGTAAATAGATTACATGGTTAATACCACTGCTTCTGAAAGTGGCAGAGGGAAGAATTTCATAGCTCCAAGTACCATGTTGTCAAACTCAGCATTCTCTAAAGGCAATGACTTTATCATACCATTACATAAGAGCAATACAATGGGAAGAACTAGATGAAAATTAAGACCTTAAACTGGCTGCTAATTTCCTCATTAAGAACTAAAGAATACCTCCAAACTGCTGATTTCTTTATTTGACTTCATTAGAAAATTACACATGGATGGATTCATAATTACTCTTGAATTATAAGCACTGTTTATTAATGTTACCAAACTGAGGAGTAGTACAACTCTCTATGATATGTCAACTTAAAAATGCTGTGAAGAGAACTGTTATCTATGTTAATTATGTTGAACCTTTAACATTTTGGATTCTAAATGGTACTGATGCAAGTTTATAGACTTGCAATATTAGGTCTTTACCCTTCACAGGAAGAGAAAACAAGATCTACCTGCTGTTCATTACCTAAAAACAGGATAGATAGAAAAAAAAAAAAGTTACTACTACTTTTTTAGAGGATCACAAGCCAAGCTGCCTTAGATTCCAATAAAATCAGATCACAGAACAGACCAGCATTAGAATTTCTGTGCATGGAAGTGTTGGTTTGGGAAGTGTTCCTTTTCTGATTATTGTTGCCTGGGTATTTAAGATGCAAAGAAAAGGTTTAGAGAGTTAATGAGCTGATTCTTTAGAAAAAGACAACTATATTTCTAAGTTTGTCCCTGCAAATTGGGGTATGTATAATTCAAAGAATGTAATTTGATATTCAAATAATAATACTGAATTTACTGGACAATATAGAAAAAAATGAGAGGAATGTGAGGTTTTCGATGAAAGTGAGTTAATTATTTTTGCTTGCCAAGATTTAGTAAAACTAGATTTGTAATCACCAACGTGTCCTGCAGGAAATCTGTAGTCTATAGGACCTTTCTAATTTGTACTAATTGACTAAAACACTCACAATGAATTATAAAATTTTGTGAACTGGAGAAAGAACTATGATTATTAAGACTCCAAGGCAGTGAATCAAGCCAAGTATCTTTGTTTTACATAGAACAATGCCCCTCAACAGTGACCAGAACATATCCTAGCAACACAATAAGCTCTTCATTGATAACAAAGAACATATAATAGTTAAAGCAAATAACTGCTCATCCTACTTTTGTTTTGTATTCTATTCTTGTCCTATTGCTAATTTGTAGCCCTAGCAAATTACTAATCTACCTTCATGTCTCCAGGTCTCTTTCCATAAAATTAAAGGGGATGTTGTGGGATGTTTAACAAGAAAAGCAAAGAGCTACACTAGGTTAATATTAATTTAAGTCAAATTTAAGGTCAATAACAAAGAAGGAAAGGTTATTTTAAAAAAAATAAATAAAAAGCTCAAATATCCCATTATCCACCAACACTAGATTTCACTAAAACACAGCTTATTATTTGGTAGTCTCCAGAGACAACCTTTAACCTCTCAATATAAAGTATTGTCAAAGCCCAGCCACACACAGCAAGTGTCTTTTTTTTTTTCTTCTCTCCATTAGCCCTTCTGGACCCCTATTTTTTTTATGGAGGCTAAAAAAAATACATTTCCTCCTCCCTACTAAATTATTCTAGCTAGGCTAATAATCAAATTAACAGAGACAGATTAAAAAAAAAACAGACAGATTAACAGGAAATCATGTACAGTTTATTATGGGTACACATGCTGGGGTGTCATAGGATATGAAACCCCAAATGCATGGGATACTTGAAATTTATACGCCTTATAGACAAAGGAGAAAGGGGGCAAGAGCCTGGGAAATAGGCAATTTACAAGTCGCTGAGGAAAAGTACAAGGAATTCTTGCTAGGTAACCCAGGAACAATGGGACATGGGGGGAATCCAGTTACCAGGCACCTGTCTGGAGCCTTCCTATCTAATGTTAAGGTGAATGTGCTAAGATGCCCTTCCTGGAGCAGGCTTTTCCATCTGAATCTCTTAGGCAGGAAAGGGGAAGGGCCAAACGTTCTTTCTGAGTCTTTTGTTTCTTAATAACCATCTTAAATACAATAACCCAATAATCACATTTTTCAGGTGACAAAACTTTGGTCCCCTTTACCTTCTTCCTGCTTTCTTTCACATTGGAATGATTTCTGGAGCAAACAGCGGGGAGGGAAAAGAATTTGGAGCCTCACAGTCTCCCTCCCAACACCTCTCCCTTAAGGGTCTGTCCCATTCTTGATACCACCTTGTTACAGAAAAGGAAACGGTAAACTAGACCCTGGAAAACTGCCACCTCCTCTGTCCCACAGCTACTATGATGCCAGTAAAATCCCTGCATTTGGAATCAACTGCTGGGCGTGACATAAAATGTACTCCGAGAAAGCATCCAGTGATTTTTTTTTTTTTAAATCTCTATTAAGGGGATGTTATTAATTCTTTCCAAAAAAGACTTCTCTTTGTTCCCCTCCAGGGTATTTATTTCTCACTGCTAAGGAATACAAGCCCAAGCATTGTAAGGAGCCCAGCACAATCCAGCTATTAAAAACTACACTCAAATCTTACCAAAGGTGACTCCTTGGTGGCCATTCTCAGCATTCTTTTCAGCAAATGAAAACGCATCTCTGAGAGAAGCAAAGCACTCATTTACAAATTAGTTCCTTTGCAGTTAATATATTGTTGCTAGAATTTAATACTCTCATTATCTTTCATTATTTACAGCCAGTGTATTAATATCCCATGAAATCTTTCATCTGAAATGATTTTAATCTTCTCAATTATCTTGTTCTAAACTCAATCACATTGCAGTAATGAACTTGCTCCCCCTAACTAAGTACTCATAGGGAGCCCACATTACCCTGCAAAAAAGTAATTACTAACCTGAAATGTTCAATGGCCCTGGTGGGGCACCAGGACTCCAGCAAAACTCAGTGTTTACAATAACATCAATTCTTTTATAACCATGAGCTTAGATTCAGAGTAGCAATACCTTGTAACTGATACCTTAAATCTTACACGAAATACTGTCTACATGTCCCAAACAGGATCTCTTCACTCCATGTTTAGGACTATGACAGTCAACACTGGAAATACATGTATTAACTCAAACAGCTCTTATTGATATAATTAGGAAAAAACTGTCACTGTGCAGGGCACTGGAGATTAAATGATATATAGGCCAGAGTGACAAGGGTCTCAGAATCTCACAGGCAAGCAGAGGAGATTCCACAAGAAAGTTACCTCTAACAAAAGATACAATGAAAAGTTCTGTATGCACAAAAATATCAAAAAACTGTGAACGGAAAAGAGGCCACATGTTAAACCTGACAAGCTCAGAAGACTGAAAATAACCACATAGGATGGCATGGACATAAAAATTCCTAACTAAGGTGGGCCATGGCGGGAAGTCACATCTTTGGCCTGTAGCTTTCTTGACAAAGGTCAATCTTTACCTTAAGTGGGACTGTCTGTCATCTTTTTGCATCTAAGATAACATACCCTTGAAATATCAGAGTAATCCCTTTTTCCAGACCCCCCAGGGGACAAAACCTACCACATCAGAGCAGGAAAGTATAAAATCCCTCATTGTTATCTTGTTCCCCAAATACCATCTCTATGTGCTATAAAATGCTATTAACTATCCTGTACCCACCAATGTAAAAACAGTGTGTGTCTCTCCATTTTGCTTTTTATCCAATCCCAGAGATTTCCCTGCTTTGATGGGGGGGGGGAGGGAGAATTCCCCCCCCATCTACAACCAATGGATTTCATGTAACTTTCGTCCTTTGATTCTAATGTATAAAATAAGCTGCAAAATGGCCATTTTCTGGAGCATTTTCTCAATCCGTTGAGACTTTGCTTCCCGGCAATTGTCATCAGTTTGGCTCAAATAAATTCTTATAAGCTTTCTCTTAGGCTAGATGTTTTTAAGTTGACAAACATTACAAGATTTATTGCCAAATAAGTAGATTAGATATTTCAGAATAGTTAGAGATCACTGTGGACTAGACTGAGCTGGGAAGTCTTTGCAATTTTAGAGGCGCTTAGGCACAATCGTGATAAAAGGGCAGGGGCCGAGTGGTCACAGATGGAGAAAGGCATCCTTAGCAGCTGCAAATCACTCACTACTGAGCACCTATTATGTGAGCACCAACCAACTCAGGGCATTATCTCCACTAACTCACTTATATTTCAAAACTTACAACAAGCAGGTCTTATATCTTGACTTTACAAAAGAAAAAAAAAGACAAAGAACAGAGAAGTCACACAGCTAATTTGTGGCAGAGTCATAATTTGGACACCCCACATGTCCTAAGTCAGTCTTCTCACTCTGCTGTAATGTGCCTCATTTAGCCTTAGGTGGAGGAAACAGTGAGAAAGAACCTGCAGAGCTGACACTTTAGGTCAACCCGTTTGACTGTAGGAAAGGACCCAAGAAGTTGAACCAAGAGCGATCAGGATACGAAGGTAGACTGTGGAGGGCCCTGAGTGCCAGGGAGTCTCCTCTGAGCAGACCCCAGTACACGATGGAATGTGGCTCCCCAGAGTTCCCAAGCCACAAGCTGTCTGCCAGGTGCCAATGCCATTTGCCTGGGTAACTCAGCATTTATTCCTGCCCTTTCTGCTTCCAAAAGCAGTCAGTTTAGATAGTTTCAAGCCACTTGCTCTATAAGACAAAGCCTCAGAATATCAAAGATAGAAGGACGCAGGGCGATGGTCTAAGGCAGGGGTGTCCAAACTGCGGTCCGTGGGCCAACTGCGGCCCGCGATCCATTTTTAATTGGCCGGCAGCAAATTCCAAAAATATATTTAGTTTACTTAAATAAACCAGGTGAGGCAATACGTACTTCACCTCGAGTGAGTGGCCCGGCTGTTTGTGTATTTTACCGCATATAGCCCTTGGTGAAAAACGTTTAAAAAAGTTTGGACACCCTGGTCTAAGGCAAAAACCCTGTTTCTCCAAAAATAAGACCTACCCGGACAATCACCTCTAATGCATCTTTTGGAGCAAAAATTAATAGAAGACCCGGGATTAGATTAGATTAGATTAGATTAGATTAGATTAGATTAGATTAGATTAGACCTGGTTTTATATTATAGTAAAATAAGACTGGATCTTATATTAATTTTTGCTCCAAAAAACACATTAGAGCTGATTGTCCGACTCGTTCTTATTTTCGGGGAAGCATGGAAGGTCTGTGCTCGCTCTCCCATATCCAAGCCGTTCCATCACCTGCCCAGGGTCAAGAACTAGATGCAAGACTGGTCTCCACTCTGCCCCTCTGTCTGTGTGATCTCAAACCCACGATCTAACCTTTCTGTATCAAATCTCTGTATGGAAAAAATCTCCGTAATTGCCACCCAATTTATGCAGTTTCTAAACATCTGTTTAGCTGTCTGACACCCCAGCCTCCAAAATGTAATTTCCTACTACACTGGGAAAACTAGAGTCCCAAAACACTTTGTCTATGACAACTTTCATCTAATATTTAAAAATGCCAAGCGCCCTCTCCCATTATGGCAGGTGTTTGTTTTTTTATCGGTTGACTGAGAAAATAATGACCAAAGCTTCTGCTGATATAGTCACTTTTTACAACGAATTTGCATTTTACTATTTGGAACAGCATCTACACACAGTTGAGAAATAAAATTACCCATCTGCGGGAAACATTGTATTTATTCTGATCGAACAATAGACTGATCTTCTAATAGATTTGCCATACTTTGCATTGACATTAAGGTCTTTCCACAGATATCCAAGCCCTCACATTGGGAACTACTATGACCAGCGCTGTTTAACAAATTAGGTAATTATTATCCTCAGAAAGTTAATTTTTCTTCATTTAATGAAATAGGATGTTAAATGCCACTGCTGTTAAAGCAGTCACCCAGAGAGTCTGGTGTGTTTGATGTCGGCACTGTTGATTACTAATGTAGAGATCCTAAACTCACCTTCACAGCACAACTATATTCTTATAAAGAATTTAGAAGGCAGTTGCTTAAAGGGCAGAACTCTTGTTTGGTTGTTTGCTAGTTTTCCCCTCTGAAAGGCCTCATTAAGCACAAGAAGCTGAGCAGCAGAGTTTAAAAAAATAAAAATAAAAAGCAAAAACTGCCTTCCAAAATCCAAGGGTTCAAATGAGATTGCATACAAATTGCTGGGGTCTCTCTTCGTTCAGCCAAGCAGCGATTATTCCTACTTCTATGTGACTTGCATGGCAAACACTGAACAGAACACAGAGGACAAAGAGCCAGGACCGGGAAAGACAATAAAATTGCTGTGTTCCTTTGCTTCCTCCATCTACCAGTTTCATCTCTGCCTTGCAAATTTCTTCCACATGCAGCTGTCCATCATACAGGCAGCTTTTAGGAAATGAAAAAAAAAAAAAAAAAGCCATCAGTTGTCATAGAAACAATAGCAATTTGTGCCACCTTTGTGTGAGTGGATAGAAGGCTTCCTGCTGCTGTTTGGCCAGTTTCCAAGGACCCAGGGTGGGAAACAGGCCGGCTTAAAATGGAGCCCCTGAATTTCTGACAAGCAAACTGATACCCTTCCACTGGGCTGTCACATATTTGCCTGAGAGAAGGTTAATTAAAATACAACCTTGGATGTGGGAACACTTTCAGAAAGGCACATTACTCAACCCTAAATTCCCCTGTGTGAGGTCTAACAAGGCAACTGTAACCTTGCACCCAGGGTGGTCCTGTGGGGAGTGGCCAGGAGCAGGGCGTTGAGCCCTCAGCCTGATGGGATCTGTTCTCATCAGAAAAAGATGTAATCATCTCTAAGACTCTAATTAAGCAGGTGATTAAGGTTAGCATTGGAAAAGGAATCCTCCCTAGGGTGAGACGGAGATGCCAGGGATGTGTGCAAGGCCAGGTGGCTATGGCTTTCTTTCAATTTACGGCCTCTTCAAGACTGCTGCAAAGTGGTTTCCCTCATAAGTCAGCATGAAATAGTAAACTGCAGGCCTCCACGGTGGGCTCTAAATGGCTGGCAGCCCCTGGGGCTCACCGAGAACAAAAGCATCCATCTGAGAAGTGGGACACAGCGACCTCATATATATTAAGCTCATGTAAAAATGCAGGGCCTGTGGGTTTGTGGAGAAGAAATTCCTGTTAGCAGAACTTCTAGAAGTTTCTCTCCCACTCTTCATGCTGTTGTGAGTACTGATGATACAGGTTAGCTAGCATGTCCCTAGGTAGACAGGGAGGTCCCTGGTGGAATAAACAAAATACAGCCATATCCTAAAACTTCAGGTTTTGAAATCACTCCTTCACTCCAGGATATAATGTAACAAGGCCTGGAGATTAACCATAAAAATACTTTTGGCCTGACAAATGGAGCAGATCTGATAGATAAGAGAGGGTTGCTTTGCTAATTCCTTTAGGATGGGCAAGCAGAACAAACCTGGTAGACGAATTTCATTAGAAGGCTCCAGTTCCCTTCTTCAAACAAGTTCCCTTCTTCAAACAGCAACCCTTCCCCAAGCAGGCAAGGGAAGGTATAAAAGTAAGAGCTTTTGCCTCAGTCATGGGGCACCCCCGATCTGGGACCTCCTGCTCGGGAGCTGCAACCTCTTCTCCTGCCTCTAATATACTATCGTCATTTTAAAACTCTTTGCCTCTCCCTGGTCCATGTTTCCATTCTTCGGCTTCACGAGGCACGATCCCAGCCCACACCCAGACACTGCCGGCAGATCCAACATCACCTACATCGCTGAGACAGTACCTAAGGTTATAGATACAGAGCAGCAAGGAGGGCTTGGTGGTGAAACAAGCTGGGCAGCAGGTCTGTCACCAGGCATGGGGTCACATCCCAGTGAAGGCCAGAGGAATCCAGAGCGCTGAAGGGAGAGGTCAGGAATCACACAGGAGTGGGAGCAGGGGGTAGGAGGGTATACATAAGCAGACACAGGAAACTGCCAAAAGTCTCCCCAAGCTGGCAATATCCGGATTCCCAGAGCAACCTTGAGAGTACATTTGAGACTAGATATTGAGCCATGGTCCAAATTCACTCAAAAGTTTCCTGCTAGGACAAGAACAAATTACACACCAGATCAGCTGCATTAGGTTTAGCTGCATGAGACAGAAAATAAAAAAGAGCCCTGAGCCCTGGCAAATGCCAGACGTTGGCAGACTAGGGCTGCTATGGCAGCTTCATGGCAGTCAGCGACCCAGACTCTGTTTCGTTTTCCATTCCACCTAAACTGAGGGCCTTGGCCTCACAGCCCATGTGGGGGAGAAACAAACTTCCCTCTACACTCAAGTTTCTTCTGTCTGGTCTAATAATCAAATAGACATGAAACAGATTAGCAAGAGAAAATAACCAAATTTAATACATACATGTGTAGGGCAACCCCAAGTGCTTGAGAGAGTCAGAGACCCCACAGGCAAAAGCACACAAGGTTCAGAGATAGAAAGGGGGATGGAGGTATATAAGACATCCTCAGCCAGGGATGTGCCTTAAGGGCTCAAAGGGTCATCGTTTAGTGAATGGAAGTTTACCCTGTTATATAGCTATGTCAAAAGAAGATTTCTCTGATAATCTCCTATGAGCAAGGCCCCTAATTCAAATTCTTCTAGTTAGTTTAAGGGAGGGACAAAAGCATTTCTTGAGTCTGTTACCTTTAGCTCAAAATAATCTGCATTTCGCTGAGACACATCTTGGGGTGGCTCGTTCTGAACCCGCACACCCACAACAGCAGGTATAGCAGCAACAATCACAAGCTCATTCCAAACAGCAGGATGGAAAAAGTAGGGTGTACTCTTCCCCTTCTACAAAGGTTTACCAGAGGTATTAACCAACACTGCCACATAAAATTCACTGGCCAGAGTCTACTTATATGGCCACACCGAGGAGCAAGGTATTTGAGAAATGTAGTCTCTAGGGTGAATTCACTGCTACTCAGAATAAATCAGTGTTACTAAGTAAAAGGGGAAACAGATGCTTTTAGGTAACTAGAAGTCTCTGCCAGTCAGGGCATTTCTTCTTGGACTCATGATCTCTTTAGAATGTATCTGTCATGGTCACTAAAAAGAAAACTATTCCTCTGTTCTTTACTCACAAAACTGTGGGGGTGGGGGTGGGGAGGGACATCCCCATATCAATCAGTTCTCCAACTCTCCAGACACCAACTGGGTATCCAATAATTCAATTCTGACATGAAAAACCAGAGTTAGTGAAAAGCCCATAGGTTAGGGTTCAGTCACACAAAATTGTTACCTCCCACTTCAGATGCCAATTGCAAGTCCAGGCGTCCCACACTTTTGACCAACTAGCTATAAATGGGGGTTCCAACAATCCCATCCATGGGTTCAATAATTTACTAGAACAGCTCACTGAACTCAGGAAAACACTTTACTTACTATTACCAGTTTGTTATAAAGGATATAACTCAGGAACAGGCAAATAGAAAAAATGCCCAGGGAGGGGTAGTGGGAAGGGGCGCAAGGCTTCCATGACCTCTCTGAGCACACCATGCTCCCAGCACCTCCACGTGTTCACCAGTATGAAAGCCCTCTGAACCCCTTCTTTTACAGTTTTTATGGAGGGAACATTCCATAGGCAGGGTTGATTAAATTATCGGTAATTGGTGATTGAACTCAATTACCAGGGTCTTTCTTCTCCCTAGAGATGGCAGAGGGTTGCAATTTCTAACCTTCTAATCACATGGTGGGTTCCTCTGGCAACCAGTCCCCATCTTGAAGGTATCTAGAAGTTAACAGCCACCAGTCATCTTATTAATATACAAAAAGACTCTCTTAACCACTCTGGAAATTCCTAATGTCTCAGAAGATCGTGTCGGGAAACGGGGACTAAGACTAATTATAACAAGAAACGCTCTGTCACCCCTTTCACTCAAGAAATTACAAGGGGTTGAGGAGCTCTGTGTCAAGAACAGGACTCAGGGACCAAGTATGTATTTCCTTTTATGTCACCGACACACATTGTGCATCAGGGAATGAAGCCTTTGTTAAGATTTTGTCCCCAGAATAGAACACCTCCGCAGAGGTTGGCAGGCAGTGCTGGGCTCATGAGTCCAGTGGGAGGTAAGGAAGTTTAGGAACTCCCATCTGTGAGAAGAATCCCTGGAAGGTAAAGCCCCAACAATGAGTCATCACCACCGAGACTGAGTCAGTGTCAGTAGCACCCGTGGCTTCAACTATTGTGGGCTCACATTAACACAAAGTCAGGCTGGGCTACTGTAATAGCCAAGGAGATCTCAGTCATAACCACCGCTTCACAGCAATGGGATTCATTCACTGAGAATTAACTCTGCAACCACTATCCTAGGCGCTGGAGACTCAAACACCGAGAAGCATTGAAACCGAGGGTCCTTATGAATGTCATTAAATGTACTTTTAAATCCTAGCTCTAGAAATCATATGACTCTCTCTATATCTACCCCTCAGAGACTTAGCCTTTCCCCCAGATAATGAGCAGCCCCTGAGGCAGCAGAGGACAGTGGCCCCAACCTAATGACCACATGGTCTGGACCTCTGGCAGGATAAAGATAACATCTTGACCTAAGTTATGTTTCAGTTCCTTAACCCTGAGGTGCAATGACTCCCTGGCTACTTTCCCATGAGACCGGACAAAGGGACTCTGGAAAAGACCTCAGAACTGTCCTCAAGACGTGAAGAAATGATTCATTACCGTTATCTCACTTCCGACCAATCAGCTCCCAGCACAACTCCGAACCCCTAACACACGGTATCTTGTGATTTTGTCCTATATAATCTGTAGCCTACATGCTGTCAGAGAGCCAGGTCTTTGAGCTGTAGCTCACCTGTGTCTCCGGGCTTGGTTTCATTTCCTTAGATAAACCTCTACTTTTTTTGCTGCAAACTCCTATTCATGTCTCCATTGACTTTGAAATGAACTCCTGGAGTTCTGTAACAGCATCTGTTCCTCTGAAGATGCTTCCAGTCTTGCAAATGAAACAATATGTAAATTATAGGTTAAAAGGAAGTGTGATGTGTGGTGCTGGGTGTTGCTGGTGCAAGATGGTATATTCACCTAAATCACACGGGAAGCAAAGGCTTCTCCCGAGGTGAAATTCTGCTGGGTTTTGAAAGACAAGTAGACGTTACACTAGCTGAAGACACTAGAAAACTATTTCAAGCAGGGGAACAGCACCTACACAGATGTAAAGATAAATAGACATTTTCAAGAGGACTACTGGCAGATTGGTCCGGATGGAGTATATGCTAAAGTGGATGGCTAGAGACTCTATCGTGACTATCAAGAGTTAAAACATAAAATGTTTTTCGTGTGCTAAATTCGGTTCTAAATGCTTTAGTTATAAGTCATTTAATCCTTATGACACCTCTATGAATAATATCTTATCTCCATTTTACAGATAAGGAAACTGAGGCCCAAAGAGCAAGGTCACACAGCTAGTATGTGACAGGCCATGTCTGAATGTAGGGAGTCTGACTCTAGGGTCTGTGCTTTTAACCACTACTTAAAAACAGACTCATACTGCAGTCTGGTGAGGGGCTTCCACCACTTTGAATTTGAACTTTATTTCAAGTAATGAGGAGTCTTTGCAGAGTTTTAAGCCAAATGATGATAGGATCAAATGTTTGTCTTTCGAAAGTCACTCTAGGGGTTGTGTAAAGACGGTTGCAAGGGGGCAACACTAGAGTGATGGGCCAAACCCAGGACAGCTGGGATCTCAAGGCGCACTAATCTCTTTAGTTAAGTCAGTTCCAGGAAGAAACCTTCACCCTAGAGTTGGTGTCCTGAAGCCCAGATGCACCCACAAGGGGACAGGCAGCTGAGCACTGACTCCGAGGAGCAAGGCTCAGGGCAGGAGTTTGTATCAGGGTCCCCTTGGAGTGGGCACCCAGAGTGGCATCCAGCATTCAGGAACAAAAAAACTCTGGTCCCAGGAGAGCTGGGCATGAGGCATGCAAGAGAATTGACAAAAAATTCCAGAAGGTCCCCATGGGTCCTGAGCAGGGAAAGACCAGAACAGAGCTCTAAGTAGAGCTTGGACACAAAGAGTGAGGCAAGAATCTAGTTTCCAGAACCGTGTCTCAGTCATATAAAACCAAAGGGAAACCAGCAAAGGCTGACTTTGTGCAGTAAGTCTGTCCTCAGAATTTCAAGCCAGGCTAAAATAGGTTCAGATGGAGGCTCAGCAGCATTCCTGGGCTGCAGGAGAAAGTGGCTAGGGAGCGTGTTACCCTGAACTCCTGACACAGCCCTAGACCTAAGCCAGGCCATTCCCAAACCTAGATGTTTGTGCCACAGGGCCTGAGGCACTTGAAACACAATGGTTTGAACTGAATCTAAAAAGAGCCTGACTGAGATCACTGGGAACATCCAAAGGCCACAGCCTAAAGCACTCAATGCCAACAAACAGATTTGGGGCACTGCCATGCCATCTCCGGTCTGTCCCGGGAAGCTTCATCTGGCTTTTCTCTCCAGACCCAGCCAGTCTACAGGAGCTATGTCTTCTCCACTTCCAACAGGAGCCAGGAGATTCCAGGCATATGGCCGGTAATGGTTCAGGCAGGGGAGAGGAGCTGGGGTGGGCCAGCCAGGGTCCCAGGGGATTTGGGCAGTTAGGAGAAGAAGGCATGGTGGAGAATTCTGCCAACAGCTGCACAATAGGAGCCATCTGGTATTGACTAAGGAAGTAGCACTGTCTCCTGATTCCCAGAAGGAGCTTTGACCCCTGAGTGATTCGTGAGGAGGTACCTGTACCCAGAAAGGGTGTCGCCACGTAACGAGCATCAAAATGCAAAAGAACATTGGTACAATAGAAAGAACACAAGCTCTGGTGTAGTTTGTTCATTTAGCAAAGATTTCTTGACCTCCTACTATCAGGCACTCTTCTAGGGATGTGGTAGTAAATCCTGGCTTATCCGCATGAGGTGGAGGATGTATCTTCATCTTCCATTTTTGGAAATGAAAATAAAATGAGGTAGAGAGATCTGTTTTCCAGAAAATGAGCACCTTCAGAATTGTGAGGGCTATTAACAAAAAAATTTATTCATGACACTTGTGGAAGAACTGTAAGGCAAACTTTCCTCAAGGGAGGACATCAAGATAGGTTTAGGGACCACTGCAATGGAGTTTTGCAGTGGGGGAGAAAGACTGGGCTGAACTCCGAATACAACAAGGAAAAGTGGGGATTTATAGCCACGGAGCAGGATGAGGGTCTGTGGATAGATATATTGAAGGTGGGGGTTTTGGTTAAACAAATTTAGGATTCTTGCTAAAATTAGACAATACGAAGACAAACAGAGAAGTCCAAAAGTTGAGGCCTCGTTGAAAAAGCGCTCAGAGAAGCCTGATTCAGAGTTTGGTCAAAGAGAGAATCTTTATCAGGGACTGGCAAAAACCAAAAACCAAACAAACATGTCAAGTATGTCATAATGACAAATCAAGAAGAGCTGTGGAGTGCCAGTACATCTTCCATATTTTCTTCCTTATTATTCTAAACTTAAGACAACAAGAGTGCAGTTATACGCCATCATTTAAATATATATTCACTGCCAGCTGGAGACAACCTGGCCCTAAGGAGTAAAACATCGTATAAGTTCATTGCTTTAAATCCACAATTGCAAAAAAAAAATGTGTTTAAATTATTTCACTCTTCCTTTTCCTATCCTTCCTCCACTAGAGGGGAGCAGTGGAGCACTTTCCACATGAATTTGTGGTATAGAGTAGACATATGGTACCCATCTCTGTGTCAAGTGAGAAATGGTGCCCATGTATATTTTTGAAATTACAAAATATGTCTCTTACATCTGTAGGCACTTGTTTCCTAGTATAGATCCCTACACATTCCCATTCCCTGCTCTGCCCAAAAGTAGGAGATGCCTTGAACACTTAAAAACTAATAAAGCAAAGACGGTGGGGTGGGGGTGGGGAAGTGGCAGGGGATCCACGACGTTAAATGCATATAACTAAGTGAAATGCATATAACTAAGCCAATCTGAAAAGGCTACCCTTTGTGATTCCAACTATATGACATTTTGGAAAAGGCAAAACTATGGAGACAATAAAAATATGAGTGGGTGCCAGGGATGGGGGGAGGAGGGATGAATAGACAGAGCGCAGGGTGTTTTTGGGACAGTGAAACTACTCTGTGTGCTACTATAATGGTGGATACATACTATTCAATATACTTTTGTCCAAACTCATAGAATGTACAACAAAAATGAACTCCAAAACTATAGACTTTGGGTGATTATAATGTGTCAGTGTAGGTTCATCTTGATTTAAAAATGTCCTATTCTGATGGGAGGTGTTGATAATGGGGGAGACTATTCATGTGTGGGAACAAGGGTATATTTTGTTATAAATATAAAACTGCTCTAAAAAATCATCTTTTAAAAAAACTAATGAGGTGATGCAATCTTTTAATTTGTGTTTGGATGCAATTTATAGAACAAATTGCAGAAAGGTTTCTACACCACTTACTAGCACAAGCACCATAAAAAGGCCCCTGACATGTACATACTTTTCTGGAGTCAAATGTTTCTCTTTGGGGCATAACTAAGACTAATGCAAAACCGGAAGTCATCCCATGCCCATCACCCCATTCTCAGATTCCCTGATATGAGTGTGACTCAGTGTAAAGGACAGATACGTCCTTTACATATCTGGGAGAAACAAAAAGAGGAGTGGGGAGGTTTTGCTCTCTACATCACACACCCACCCCCCACCCCTCCCCAGTATTCAGGGATGTGTTTAGTGCCAGCCTCACTGTCTCTCCCGCTGCAAATCCCCACAGTGCAGAAACTCTGGCTGTGAATGGCTCAACAATCAGGGACTCCTGGAAGCTGGAGCACGGGAGAAAGAGGCAGGAGAGGACACAAATACAACACTAGAGATCAAAAGGTGGTCAGCAGGCTAAAGGCGAGGGAGTCCTAAGGAGGAAGTAGGAGGGAAGCGGAAGGGGGCATCCCCTGCTCACACTTGGCCGTGTGAACCCAGCAAAGGGCTACAGAACAATGCGGAACCGAGATGTTGGTGCAGCACGAAGATCTAACGCCTTTGACGTTGGGAGCTTGTCAGCTTAATCCTGACGTGTGAGAAAAAAGAACAAAAGAACTTCGGAAGGCTTGTGTATATCAAAGGAAAGGGGCTCGAAGAAATGCTGCAAAGAAATGCTTCAGCCTAAGATGCTTCCGGAATTTGAGATGCTGATGAAGCTGCCGCCGCCGCCCTCTGCAGCTGTGGCTCTGAGCGTTGCCTTCTCCCTAACTGCCAGTTTGATACCACAGCCTTTTGAAGTCCTCTTTCATGTATTTGTAATTTACTTCTGCAGCAGACAGAGCTCACTGTTCTGGCAGGTTCCTCGGTGCCCTCTGCTGGTGCTATTGAGAAGCTGCATCAAGGAGAGCAAGAAGAGAACGCTGTTTCCCGGTGTTTGGTGCAGCAAATTTTTATTAAAGTTTACCCCCTATCTGTGGTTATCAAACTTAAGTGTTCACCAGAAACTCCTGGAGAGCTCGTTACAACAAGATTTCTGGATTTCACCCTCAGAGTTTCCGATTCAGTAGGTTTGAAGTACAGCTCAAAATTTGCATTTCCAGCAAGTTCCCTGGTGATGCTGGTAATATATATTACAGTCCCAGAACCTCTGCCATATACACAAGGCACTGGGAGAGGTAGGAAGGCACTCTAGGAAATCAGTGGACATTATTCTAAAGCAGGAAGGGCGCTGAGTGAACTGAAAAAGGTTTCCACTTGCCAGGGTGTCATTCAGAGTAGTAAGTGGTGCCAGCTGAATGAGAACTGAAGTCGGTGCACTTCCCATTACAATGTGCTGAGCCTCAACTAGTCTGACCTGACTTTGACGTGTAGCAACATCTATAACTGCCACCCGGGGGGAAACACACCTCAGAATGTTGCTGAGACAGACAAACTTACCACACTCAAATTCCCACCGCCTTCTGACTGCATTCACCAGCAACAGCCACCTGTCTTCTGGAGATTATGGCTCAAGGGAAGGGGAGGGGGGCGCTGGGTTTGTAACTTTTCTCCCTGAAGCCCAGAGTGTGGGAGCAGGTGTGAGAAAGCCAGTCTTTGTTGTTACTGCTTTTAGTCATTTTGTGGCCCCCCATTGCCCTCAGGACAGGCACTGGAGCAGGCCTCTACATCACGCATACTACTTCCCCTTTCTTCTCACTTATCCTTCATATACTCTAAATAATGACAGTTTCTCCTCTTCCCCTATTGAACCTGTGCATTCATGGGCCTTTAACCTGTAATGCCCTCTCCTTGCCTGCCCAGTGATACCTCTTCCCATGGCCACCCTTTTCTGAGGGACTCTTATTCATCCATGAGGACTCAACTTCGATTTTGTCTTTGGATAGACACCTTTCACCCCTCTCTTGAAGACTGAGTAGGAACCCAGGCAGACCACAGCCCTCCACACTCTCATGGCAATTTTGTGTTCATGGGGTCCTTTCCACTAGACTCCTTGAGGACAGGGACTATGAGCTCCCCTTTGGGTGTTGATTAAAGAAGTAACCACACACTTTGTACTTTATGGGTTTCCTTAACCCACCTTTCAATATTGCAAAATACTTTTAATCCAACTTCTTACGCCATCCAAACTCCAGATGCATGCCTGTCTTTACACATGTCCCTCCCCACCTTTGTACCATTCATTGCATCTCCAAAAGATCACCCTAAGTATACCTTTCAATCACCTTCATCATTTGCTATTCATCTGGTTCTCAAAGACACATTTCTTGGTCAGGATAGACCTAGCAACATGTCCTATACTACACAGTAACTCTATTTCAGCTCTTACTGTCAGAGACAGTTGATAATAGTGTCCGTTTTCTTTACCTCCGAGCTCTTAAACAACCCTGGGAAAAAGAGGGCAATGGCTTCTTCTACCACCTTTAATCAGGACCATGCTTAAGCATTCCCGACAGAGGAGAAGCTATGTTTTGAAATAATTTTCAAGATACCGAATGAATAAAAGAGGTCATTTCATTAATTCTATAGTGAGTAACGGACATTTTGGTACCTAAATGACATTGCCATTGGCTGTGCTGCCTGTAGCAATCCAGCCTGCACCAAAGTGCTGCACTTAGGAGTGAAATCTCATCCGGGACACATTACCAGGAGATAAGCGCATAATGGGACAGAAGTTATAGTGCATTTCCCAGTTTGATAAATGAATCAAATCAACTTTCTAAAGTCCTCTGGGAGGGAACATGAGTCAAAACCTGGGAAAAAGGAAATTCTTGTCTGAGCAACTATGATCAACTCTCTGGGCATTTCCTGGGAATTCACAGCCAGTGAGGCCACTCACTGACCCAATTGTACATGTCATGCCATTAACCCCAAATTGTACACTTATTTCCAGGAAATCTATTGCACTTGAATCGCTGTCACTATAATAAGCATAAAAGAAGAGGGTATAAGAAGTGCTTCTAAAGAGGCTCTTTTGCCTAGTTCTAGAGAACTTTTGCTGGAATAATTCTTCCAGTCTTCATGACTCTCCTCGAAAGAGGTTAATAACTTGTTACTGACTGCACTGGAAAAAACAGAGCCACATGAGTTCTCCTGTGGCACTGGGACTTCATTTTAATCGATTTTTAGAATTCAAAAGCCATCTAATGAATGGGGAATTCCAAACACAGAAGAAAGAGTGGGAGCAAAAATTTATCCACTAGGAAACAGGGGACACATCAGAAAAGATATGTCATCTCCTTAGGAAGGAACTTTGGATATATAAAAAATAAGAGTTAGAGATAAATATTTTCAAGATGTTTAGGGCAAAGCTGGGAGAACATCAGGATATCTATTAAGTAGGAAGCCAATGAAGGTTTTTGAAAGTCAAGAAGTGGCATGACTAAAGTTGGTTCTTGGAAAGCAAATCTAACATTATAGGGGATTAATATGAGAGGAGAGAGACAGGACTTGAGAGATTATTACAAAAGTATAGGTGAGAACGCTATTGATGAGGGTTGGATGGAAGAATGAAAAAAATATGGGATGCCATGGCCACAGGTCTTGATCAGTGATGGGACTTCATTTTAATCGATTTTTAGAATTCAAAAGCCATCTAATGAATGGGGAATTCCAAACACAGAAGAAAGAGTGGGAGCAAAAATTTATCCACTAGGAAACAGGGGACACATCAGAAAAGATATGTCATCTCCTTAGGAAGGAACTTTGGATATATAAAAAATAAGAGTTAGAGATAAATATTTTCAAGATGTTTAGGGCAAAGCTGGGAGAACATCAGGATATCTATTAAGTAGGAAGCCAATGAAGGTTTTTGAAAGTCAAGAAGTGGCATGACTAAAGTTGGTTCTTGGAAAGCAAATCTAACATTATAGGGGATTAATATGAGAGGAGAGAGACAGGACTTGAGAGATTATTACAAAAGTATAGGTGAGAACGCTATTGATGAGGGTTGGATGGAAGAATGAAAAAAATATGGGATGCCATGGCCACAGGTCTTGATCAGTGATTGGATTTGGAGGTGAAAAGAGAAAGAAACCAAGGATGAGCCTTAGATCTTGAACCTGGCTGCCTGATGGGACAAAGGAACAATGTTCTCCACAGAAGTAGGGAAAAAGAAGATTCTGGCCCTGGCAAGAAATGGTAACTTGAGTTCCTCCCTCTCTGAGAGTTAGTCCTGCCCTTTCCATCACCTTTTACGAAACTGCAAAAAATAGGAATTACTTTCTCAGCTTTTTCTTTATTTACAGGAGTTTCTATGAAAACCATGGGGCTCTGGGACACTTGAAACGAAAGGATGACAAAAGCAAAGGCAGAGATGAGAATAAATCTTTTCTTCCTTCTTCAGGTTTTCTGACAAGCTTGTCTCTAGCTCACACTGGAGAAAGACAGGATGGCAGGAGGAACTTCCCCCACTAGCACGTAAGTTCCACGAGAGCATCAAAATTTTTTTTTCCTATTTTGTTCAGTGATGTGTCTCTAGTGCCTAGAGCAGGCCCTTGCAAGAGTGGGAGCTCAGTAAGTATTTGTTGAACGAATGAATGATCCTTATTTTTAGGCATATGAAGAAATAAAGTATAGAAAGTCTCTCACAGCTAACTCAGGATCCCCCTCCCAACCCCAAACATCTAGTCTGTTCATTCTTTTAATTTTTTTTCATCCTTGTCCAAAAAACACCTAGAAATAATTCACAATGAGCCCTGCTTTATATTCTCACACTCTTGCAAAGCTCTCAGGAAATGACAATTGCAGGCAGTATAACAAGGAAATGGAAACTCTCTGATGAGCAGGAAGCTGGATGTTTATGTTATCAAGCAAATGTGGTCTCTTGCTGGGGAGGGAGACTGGATCTGGGAGAACGCAAGTATTTGACTTCTTTTCTTGATTTTATTTTCTAATTGTAGACTCATTGCATTATTTTCATCATTTCTCTTTTAGAATAAAATTGAATAGAAATTTGCCAGTTGGAGACTGGAATGCCATCCAGAATAATGTCTCTTTTGATGCTATGAAAGGAAAACATATAACCAGTTTTGGGAAATCTAAGGAGTGGATTCCTCTATGGACCCTCAAAAAGTCCAGGAGCTGGTGTGAGAGAAAAGACACTAAGGTAAAATATTTTTTAAGTGGATAAAGATTGAGAAGTAAAAGGATGTTATTCAAAATAGTAGTTTATGAGTCAGGTTGGTCTTGACATCAGAGGTCTTTAGTATCAGCCCCACCCATCCGGACTCACTGAGTTAAATCATATCTCATCCTCCTTTTCTGCTTCCTGAGATTTAATCATGGTTTCCTCAGTGAGTGTCATCAGCTGCCTAAAACTTTATAAGATAAAAGGATGTTTTCTTTTTGGGAAGCTGCTACTCAAGGGCTGAACCTGACTTCCTCCCACTCTTTTCAAATTATATTCTGGGGTCATTTATTAGATGCCTATTGCATTTAAGATGTGGTGGGAATACAAATACAAAGACGAGTAAGACTTTATCTCTATCCTGAAGAAAACCACCACTCCCATGTAAAGAAAGACATACAACCAAGTTCCCTATAACAGGCCTGACAAGGGCTAACATGGAGCCACTGAAGGTTTTTGAGCTGTAAGTTTCATGATCACCCAGGCTTACACTTTTGAGATGTGTTCTACTTTACTTCTGTCATGACTAACTTCATCCTTTCCAAGGAAGTGCAAGAGAGAAGATAAATTCACTTGCTCATTTTACAAACATTTATTGTTGAGTCCATTCTGAGGCATTATATATGTACCTACTTGTAGTTAAATCCCAAAGAAGACTACTTGTAGTTAGATGCATTTAGAGAGAACTAGAACTGAAGATGGGAAAGTAATCATTCCCTGGATGAGAAAACCAGGAAGAAGAAAATGGTAGGAAGGAATGAAGGGGAGAGACATGTGAAATGTAGGAGGAAAGACAAGAGAATCTAATTTAGAGGCATGAAAACACCGAGACACATTGAGATGTACCTGATAGGGTCCGTCTGTCTTCTCACCAAGAATTAGGACAGTGCCTCACATATGGTAGTGAATAAATAGGTGTGGATTAAGGTACTAAGAAACAATCAGGTGTATTTCTTTATAATCCTTATGTTCGTGAGTCATACTTGTTCTTTTTGGAAAATAAAGCTTAATCTCTCTCCACCATCTCTGTTTAATTTCCCAGGTCATCTTTACATAAACCTGGCAACCATATCATAATGTATCCTTTAGGCACTTTCCTGTTACAAATAACCTACATCTTAGATTACTTGCGGTGTTTGATGTTACTATTGTAAACATACAAATGATGGCAAGAAACTGTCACAGCACTGCAGAGCAAGACCCCTTGAGGAACTCAAAAGTAAATCAGTAAAAGTTCCTTGCTGGTTTGGAATTCAAAACAATCCAGGCAACCTGCTCATGAATCTCCCTCAGAAGCAGGCAGCTCTGGTTCTACCTCTGGTTGACTGCCATTCTCAGGAACAAGATTCTCACTTGGAAGGATCCAAGACAGTGGAGTAGATAAAAGCTGTGCTTGCCTTCTCCTGTGAACACATTACAATTACAACTAAATCACAGAACAATCAACCTGAAGAACCATCTGAAGTCTAGAAGAACAGAAGTCCTATAACAAAGAAGAGCCACATTAAGACTGGTAGGAGGGGCAGAGACACAGAAAGGACTGGTTCCAAACCTGCGTGTGGAGGTTGAGAATCGGGAGAGATATCTCAGCCATGGAGGTTCCCCCTTAAGGAGCAAGGGACCCCAGCCCCACACTGGGCTCCCCAACCCAGAATACTGGTGCCAGAAAGAGGAGCCCCCACAACATCTGGCTGTGAAAAACAGTGTGGATTCTGACCATCCATGTGCAACAGAAGGCTGTGGGGAAATCAGACATCAATTTAGAGGGCCTGTGCACAGACTCACTCACTCCCAGGCATTCATCCTGGGCTCAAGTAGAGGGACAGTGACTTAGGGGATATTTGAGGCATATGGGGAAACATTGAATTGTGTGACTTTAGGGTGAGAACTGGAGAGACAGTTGCCATTTTCCCTGTGTGAGGATCTTCTCCCATGCAGCCAGCAGGTCGGTGCCATCTTTCTTGTGTTGAACCCTCCCCCACACAGCCAAATCTGAATCTGAATTGGTCTGGTGAGCTCAGCTTGCTCCATCCTGCTCACTCTCTGGGACCCTGTCCCATCCAATTTGCCCAACACCATAGGCACTTTCTCTGCGAGCAGCCAGCCCTATCCACACTGCACTCTTTCTTGGACAACTCTTGAGGGTATGCAGGCCCCAGGCAAATGGTGGCTAGCCTCAATGTACTCTGAGACTTTTGCTGAGTAGCTTAGCACTAGCACCAAACCAGAATCTACATTAACCTGTGATGACCATTTGTCTCACCCCTGTGACTCCCTGAGACCCCACTTCACCCAAATCACATACCACACAAGGCGTTATCAGTGGCTGAACCTAACGGGAGCCAGCAGATGACAGCAGACCTTGGGGTGTTTTGGGCTTTTTGCAGAGCTACCCCAGGTCCGATACCGGTGGCAGCCATCCTCAGTTCTCAGTGCGGCCTCTCCAGGGCCCCTGTAGGTCCAGAAAATGCAGCAATCAATCACAAATTGTCTTATAGTTCCTACTAGGTAGTCTCCAGCTGGTCACAGGCAGTGGGTGACAGGTGCCTGCACCACAGCCCTTCCCAAAAGGCCCCAGAACCAACATACCTGGAGCTCAGCTTCAGAACAAATCAAAAGCTTTTTTTTGCCACCCAAAAAGCCTCACAAATGGCACACCAAAGGGTGATCTCAACACACACCAGAGCCCACTGGGGTGAATCCCACTTTGTGGATAGGCTCTACACAGAGCCGCCCATAAGCTATGAATGTGGCCAAACCCCACAGCCAGTCAGCCTGAGGGTCAATCCCACCCACTGACACGCCAATAACAATCAAGGCTCAATTATAACAAAGGGCATATACAGCCCACACAAAGAACATTTTTTATGTGGAGCATCCAGTACAGGTGAGAAGGAAGTCTGTGCCACTGGGCCTCACAGGGCACCTACTACAAAAGACTACTAGGCCAAGACTGGGAGATGTAGCAGATCTACCTAATAATAGAAACAAACACAAAGAGGCAGCCAAAACACAAAACAAAGAAATATGTCCCAAATGAAAAAACAGGAGAAAACTCCAGAAAAAGAACTAAACAAAAAGGAAGCAAGCAACCTACAAGATACAGAGTTGAAAACAATGGTTATAAGGATGCTCAATGAACTTAAGGGGAGAATATATAAACTCAGTTAGAACTTCAACAAAGAGATAGTAAGTATAAAAAAGGACATATAAACCATAAAAAAGAACCAGTCAGAAATGAAGAATACAATAACTGAAGTGAAGAATGCACTATGAGGAATCACCAGCAGACTAGATAAAGCAGGGGATCAAATCAGTGATTTGGAATACAAGGTAGCAGGAAAAAAAAAAATCAGAACAGCAAAAGGAAAAAAGAATTTAAAAAAAAATGAGGACAGTTTAAGAGACCTCTGGGACAACATCAAGCATAACAACATTTGCATCATAGGGGTACCAGAAGGAGAAGAGAGAAAGCAAGAGATTGAGAACCCATCTGAAAAAAATAATGACTGAAAACTTTCCTAACTTGGCAAAGGAAACAGACATACAAGTCCAGGATGTGCAGAGAGTCCCAAACAGGCCCATACCAAGACACATTATACTTAAAATGGCAAAGATTAAAGACAAAGAGAGAATCCTAAAAGCAGCAAGATTGTCAGCTGATTTCTCCACAGAAACTTTGTGGGTTAGAAAGGATTGGCATGAAATATTCAAAGTGATGAAAAGTAAGAACCTACAACCAGGATTACTCTACCCAGCAAGGCTATCACTTAGAATAGGAGAACTGATAAAGAGCTTCCCAAATAAGAAAAGCTAAAAGAGTTCATCACCACCAAACCAGTATTACAAGAAATGTTAAAGGGACTTCTTCAAAAAGAAGGAGGAGGAAGAGGAGGAGGAGGAGGAGGGGAAAACATAAATATGAATAATGAAACGGCAATGACTGTGTATCTATCAATAATCCTTTAAAAATAAATGGATTTAAATGTTCCAATCAAAAGACATAGGGTAGCTGAATGAATAAGAAAACAAGACCTATAAATATGTTGTCTACAAGTAACCCACTTTAGATTGAAAGACATACAGAGACTGAAAGTAAAGAGATGGAAAAAGATACTTCATGCAAATAGAAATGAAAAGAAAAAAGCTCAGGTAGCAATACTTACATCACACAAAATAGACCTTAAAACAAAGGCTATAAGAGACAAAGAGGGACATTACATAATGATAAAAGGATCAATCCAACAAGAGGATATTACCCTTGTAAACATTTAGGCACCCAACATAGGTGCACCTAAAAATATAAAGCAAATATTGACCAACATAAAGGATGAGAACAACAGTCCATTGACAACAATGAGATCTACCAGACAGAAAATCAACAAGAAAACAACGACTTTAAATGACATACTAGACCAAATGGATTTAATTGATATTTTCAGAGCATTTCACCCCTAAGCAGCAGAATATACTTCTTTTCAAGTGCACATGAAACATTTTCCAAGATAGACCCCATGTTAGGCAACAAAACAAGTCTCAGTTAATTTAAGAAACTTGAAATCATATCAAGCATCTTCTCTGACCACAATGGAATGAAACTAGAAGTCAATTACAAGAAAAAATACTGAAAAACACACAAGCACATGAGACTAAGTAACAGGCTACTAAATAATGAATGGGTCAACAATGAGATCAAGGAAGAAATTAAAAGATAACCTTGTGACAAACGAAAATGAAAACACGACAACTCAAAAATCTATGAGACACAGTAAAAGCAGTCCTTAGAAGGAAATTCACAAAAATATAGGCCTACATCAAGAAAGAAGAAAAATATCAAATAATCTAACTTCACACTTGAAGGAACTTGAAAAAGAACAGTAAACCAAGCCCAAAGTGAGTACAAGGAAGAAAATAATAAAGATCAGAGCAGAAATAAACAAAATAGAGTCTAAAAACACAACACAAAAGATCAATGGAACCAAGACTGGTTCTTTGAAATGATAAACAAAATCGATAAAGCTTTAACCAGACTCATCAAGAAAAAAAAAAAAAGAGGATCCAAATAAATAAAATCAAAAAAAAAGAGGAAAAGTGAAAACTGACACGACAGAAATACAAAAGATTATGACAAAATGTTATGAACAATTATATGCCAACAAATTGGACAATCTGGAAGAAATGGATAAATTCCTAGAAATATACAATCTTCCAAGACTGAATCAAGAAGAAACAGAAAATCTGAACCAACCGATTACTATAAACAAAATTAAATCAGTTATCAAAAAACTCCCAACAAACGAAAGTTCTAGACCAGATGGCTTCACAGGTGAATTTTATTAAGCATTCAAAGAAGAGTTAACACCTACCATTCTCAAAGTATCCCAAAAATCAAGAAACAGGAAAACTCCCAAGCTCATTTTATGAGGCCACCATTACCCTGATTCCAAAACGTGAAAAAGACATAACAAAAAAAGAAAACTATAGGCCAACATTCCTGATGAACATAGATGCAAAAATCCTCACCAAAATATTAGCAAGCAGAATTCAGTGATACATTAAAAAGATCATACACCACAATCAGGTGGGATTCATTCCTGGTATGCAAGGTTGGTTCAATATCAGCAAATCAATTAATGTGATACACCAAACTAACAAAATGAAAAATAAAAATCATATGGTTATATCAATAGATACAGAAAAGGCATTTGACAAAAATCCAGCAGCAATTTATGATAAAAACTCTTAAGAAAGCAGGAATAGAGGGGTCGTATGTCAACATAATAAAGACCATATATGTTAAACCCACAACTAAGATCATACCCAATAGGGAAAAGCTAAAACTATTCCCCTTAAGATCAGGAGCAAGACAAGTTTGCCCACTTTCTCCACTTTTATTCAACATAATTCTGGAAGTTCTAGTCACAGCAATCAGACAAGAAAAAGAAATTAAAGGCATCCAAATTAGTAAGGGAGAAGTAAAATTGTCATTATATGCAGATGACATGATACTATACATAGAGAACCCCAAGACTCCACCTAAAAAACTATTAGAACTGATAAATGGATTTAGTAAAGTAGCAGGATACAAAATTAATATTCAGAAATCAGTTGCATTTGTATACACCAATAATGAACTATCAGAAGGAGAAATTAAGAAAACAGTCCTATTTACAATTGCTTCAAATACTATAAAATACTTAGGAATAAATTTAACCAAAGAAGTAAAAAACCTGTACTCAGAAAATTATAAGACACTGAAGAGAGAAATTAAAGCAATTACAAATAAATGGAAACACATACCATGCTCATGGATAGAAAGAATATAGTTAAAATGTGCATATGGCCTAAGGGAATATACAGATTCAACACAATTCCTATCAAACTACCAAGGACTTTTTCACAGAAATAGAACATATAATCCTAAAATTTATATGGAACCATAAAAGACCCCGAATAGCCACGGCAATCTTGAGAAATAAGAACATAGTGGGAGCTATCACGATACCTGACATCAAATCATACTACAAGGCTATAGTAATTAAAACAGCATGGTACTGGCATAAAAACAGACACATAGATCAATGGAACAGAATAGAGAGCCCAGGAATAAATCTGTGCCTATATGGTCATTTAATCTACAACAATGGAAGCAAGAATTTACATTGGGGGGGTAAAGACAGTCAATTCAATAAATTGTGCTGGGAAACCTAGACAGACACATGCAAAAAAAATGAAGCTGGACCACCTCCTTACACCATATACAAGAATAAATTCAAAATGGATTAAAGAGTTAAATGTAAGATCTGAAACCATAAAACTCCTAGAAGAAACTACAGAAAGAAAATTTGCAGACATTACCCTTAGTAATATTTTTACTGATATATCCCCTTGGGCAAGGGAAAATAAACACACGGGATTACATCAAACTAAAAAGCTTTTTTTTTTTTTTTTTTTTTTTACAGCAAAGGAAACCATCAATAAAACAAAAAGGCATCCTACTGAATGGGAGAAGATATTTGTCAATGAAACATCTGATAAGGGGTTCATATCCAAAATTTATGAAACACTCATTCAACTCAATACCAAAAAAACAACCCAATTAAAAAATGGGCAGAAGACATGAAGAGACATTTTTCTAAAAAGGACATACAGATGGCAAACAGACATATTGAAAAAATGCTCAACCTCACTCATCATTAGAGAAATGATAATAAAAACCACAATGAGATACCACCTCACTCCTGTCAGATGGCTATCATCAATAAATCAACAAACAACAAGTACTGGTGAGGATGTGGAGAAAAGGGAACCCTCATGCACTGTTGGTGGGTTGCAGATTGGTGCAGCCACTATGGAAATCAGTATGGAGATATCTCAAATTACTGGAAACGGAACTACCTTATGACCTAGCAATTCCACTCCTACGTATCTATCCAGAGAAGTCCAAGACACTAATTCAAAAACATTTATGCACCCCTATGTTTATTGCGGTGCTATTCACAATAGCTAAGACTTGGAAACAACTGAAATGCCCATCTGTAGATGACTGAACTAAGAAACTGTAGTATATTTCTACAATGGAGTACTCGGCCATAAAGAAGAATGAAATCTTACCATTTGCAACAATATGGATGGACCTATAGAACATTATGCTAAGTGAAATAAGTCAGACGGAGAAAGATTCAAATACTTGATTTGAAAGATCAAATCAAGACGGAGATCAAATACCATATGATCTCACTTATATGTGGAATCTAAAGAACAGAATAAATGAACAGGCTAATCAGAACCAGTCTCAGAGATACAGAGAAAAAACTGAGGGTTGCTAGATAAGAGGAGGGTGGGGATGAGAGAGACGGTGAAGGGATTAGAAGGCAAAATCGAGGGGTGGCCAGATTGCTCAATTGGTTAGAACATGAGCTCTCAACAACAAGGTTGCCAATTCATCCCAAGGTTCCCACATGAGATAGTGGCCTGTGCCCCCTGCAAGTAAAGATTGAAAACAGCAACTGGACTTGTAGCTGAGCTGTGCCATCCACAACTAGAATGAAGGACAACAACTTGGAGCTGATGGGCCCTGGAGAAACACACTGTTCTCCAATAAAAATAAATAAATACATAAATAAATAAACAGAAGGCACAATCGGTAACCACAAAATTGCCACGGGAAAATGAAGAACAGTTTGGGGAATATAATCAGTAATGTTGTAAAGATTTTATAGGGTATCTGATGGACACTTTTCTTATTGGGGAGACCACTTTATGGACGGTATAGGTGCCTGACTGTTGCGGTGTGCACCTGAAGCTGAAGCTGAATAGTGATCGGTGTCGACTGTGGTTTTATTTGTGTGTGTGTGTGTGTGTGTGTGTGTGTGTGTATATGGGATGTGGAGTGCAGTGCAGGGAATGGGGTCAGTGGAACTATAGCAGCTATATGCGATGTCAGAGGGGTGGTAGATTGGGGAAGAGGGTTGTCACTTTGTGAGGGGTGTAAATGTCCAACTATTACATTGTTTTGTACACCTGAAACTAATAATAATAAAATAAGGATATTTAATGTCAACTGTAACTGAAATAAATAAATCATAATATTTTTCTTTTTTTCTTTTTTCTTTTTTTAATTTATTGGGGTGACAATTGTTAGTGAAATTACATAATTTCAGGTGTACAATTCTGTATTACATCATCAATAAATCCCATTGTGTGTTCACCACCCAGAGTCAGTTCTCCTTCCATCATCATATATTTGATCCCCCTTACCCTCATCTCCCTCCCCCCACCCCCCTTACCCTCTGGTAACCACTAAACTATTGTCTGTGTCTATGAGTTTTTGTTTCTCATTTGTTTGTCTTGTTCTTTTGTTGTTTTTGGTTTATATACCACATATCAGTGAAATCATAGGGTTCTCTGCTTTTCCTGTCTGACTTATTTCGCTTAGCATTATACTCTCAAGATCCATCCATGTTGTCACAAATGTTCCTATATCATCTTTCCTTAATGCCAAATAGTATTCCATTGTGTATATATACCACAACTTCTTTATCCATTCATCTATTGAAGGACATTTTGGTTGTTTCCATGTCTTGGCCACGGTAAACAAAGCTTCAATGAACATTGGAGCACACGTGTCTTTATGTATAAATGATTTCAAATTCTTTGGGTAGATACCCAGGAGAGGGATTCCTGGGTCATATGGTAATTCTATTTGTAATTTTTTGAGGAACCTCCACACTGCCTTCCATAATGGCTGCACCAGTCTGCATTCCCACCAACAGTGTATGAGGGTTCCTTTTTCTCCACAACCTCTCCAACACTTGTTGCTATTTGTCTTGTTGATGATAAATCATAATTTAAAAAAAAAAATTCTCTCTCTTCCTCTGTTGCTCCTGTTTCATCTCTCCCTCCCTTCTCTCTAGCATCGGATTTCCACATGGGAAAGAACGTGAATAGTTTAGTAGCTACCAATGAGGACTGCTCCCCCTGGACAGAGTTCTTGCTCTTGGGAATGTCCTAGGTGCTAATCCACAGAATCCCAATGGCCTGGGTGTCCATCCCCACTGTATTCTGTCCGTGCAACAATGTGTGTGAGGGGAATGCCCTCAGGTTGCTGAAAGGGTTCAGAATGCTGCAAGCACCTAGGATTTAATGGATTTTCATGAAGCTTAGATGAATATAAGCAAATAAAGTATCACAAAACTATCTAGAATTAACAGAACGTTGAAAACATCTTACACGTATATCTAAATCTGAAATCCTGAAATTCTAACCCAGCCCCAGCAAGCTTGCTCTCCCCATAGACTTCTTCATCTCAGTGGAAGAGAACTTCATTCCTTCTAGTTACTCAATCCTAAAACTTGAATGTATCTGTGATTCCTCTCTTCTCTCACATCCACATCTAATCTGACTGGAAATCCTATTGACTTCACTCTTAAGATATATCCAGAAAATGGGAACTTCTCCCAATCTCCACCATTATCACCATGGACCAAATTACCACTGCCTCCAGCCTGGATACACCCAGGAGGCTCATCACTGGTCTCAGTTGCCCACCCTGGCTTCCACCCGCACTCACCCTCCATCCCCCTAGATTATTCTCAATACCGCAGCCAGAATGGTCCTTTTAAACATTGATCACATCATGTCACCTGCCTGTTCAAAACTCTCCAGTAGGTCCCCATGTCTCTTAAATGAAAGCCAGAGTCCTTACAATGGCCTACAGTCCTGACATGACTTGGCCTCCCCACCTCCTGTCCGTCTCTGTCGCTCTTATTCACTCTGTGCCAGACAAGCTGGCCTCTTCGATGTTTCTGGAACATACCAAATATGCTCTCACCTCCAGCCTTTGCACTGGCTTGTCCCTCATTCTGGAACACTCCCTCAGCTATTCCAGTGTGTGCGCAGGTGTCATCTTCTCATATGAACAAACCACCCCACTTAACATCCCCGCAGCATTCCTCATCCCCACACCTGCCATACCTGGTACATGGTATTTTACAATATACCATATAATTTATTTATTTGTTATGTTTTGGGAGTGTGTGTTTCCGGGAGGGGGGTATTTTTCTTTTTAGTCTCTCTTTCCCTGGTGAAATGAAAGCTCTATGAGGGAACCTAGACCAGTCTCCACAACTTGTAGATGCTCAATAAATATTTGTTGGTGAATACCTGATTTCCAGGACAACCAAAGCAGTACCCTGAGCTTATTAACTTAGAAGAGATCTGTCTTGTGAAAATTCCACTGCAGCTTGCAGTTTGGTGTGATGGGTTGGAAAAAAAGATAATTTGCAAAGCATGCTCTGTTTTTCCCTACTATCTACCTCTAGTCAGTAATCTGCACTAATGGTGATGTATTCATAGACACTGGTGTTCCAAAAATAGGTACAAGCCATGAGTCAATCCATCACTTACAAACAGAGTGCTGTGGTTCAGGTTGGATGAAAAGGTGTGGTTCTCATGCTCAAGGAATTTACATGTAGTATGTATGAATAATGATTCCATTACACTCAGGCACAAGAGCTATCATCCTGTTGTATTATTTTTTGTTTTTCTTTCTCTAAATCTGCCCCACTCCCTCTGAACCAAGCTCAGGCAGATATCTTCTTCTGTGGGTCCCAAGGCCACCACTCTTAGTGCTTGGCCACCCAGGCTTCCACATGTCCCTCTCAGTGATCCTATTAAATCCTGGGGTGCAGTGATGGCGTGCAGCGCAGGTCTATGACATTCTCAGAGTTTTCCACCACCAAACACCCTCCCTAAATTTTGGGGAGGCTCATCCCGCATGGGGGTCATCTCATTTATTTAAACAGTGTCAACTTCTAGTCCCTTATTCTCAATGATCCTGAAGCCCAAAGATTTGTTACTTCAGCCTGACAGGTGGGGTGGATGTAGGGAGAGCTCCAGGGAACACAAAGAATCAGATCTTATTTCATCTCTTTACCTAATGTAATATATCTGATAAGACAAAATAGCTTCACAATGATTACAACAAAAGAAATTGTAAAACAAAGCTTCTAAACTGAATGTATAAATTCTCAGACGATGTAAAATAAAGAATGGATCCAATGGGCTAGAATTTATCAGAGAAGTGTTCCTGGAAGAAGTGGATTTTGAATCAATCCTGAGACGTGAAGAGACTGAAACTTTCCTATAAAAGAGGGATGACTTTCTTTTTGGTATACAATAGGGGATGGGGGGGGGGCACCACAGCAGGAAATAGTGAGTCATGTACATGGGAGAAGAGTTAGAGGGTCACGATGTAGGATACCGCAGTCATCAGGAGCATTTTTCACCATGGCAGAACAGCAAGTCTGTGATGTGCCAGACAGCTGGAAATGTAAGCACACCAAGCATGACCCACGACCAGTTTAGATTCTGGGAAGAAAAATAAGGGGATGAAAATACACTCATGAAGCAATCGTAAAAGACAACCCACAAAAAAAAAGAAAAGACCACAATGAAAAATCCCAAGTGTGGCAATCGGTATTCCATTCTAGCTGAAGTATAAATTTTCAATCAGATTGCATTTCCAAGAGTTCCTTCGGTCCCTGGGTTCATCACATCCAATTCTCCTTTTGGTGGTCACAAATTAGAAGCCACAGAGCCTCACTAATGTAGAGAACTTTGAAATCATCTGTCCCTATTTTCTGAGATGTTGCTAGACTTTTGTAGGTATCTCTCTATCTCAGGACTTCCAAACCCTTAAAAATACATAGCATTAATGTCACAGAAGTCATACTTCTAGCAAAAGGAAGGGCAATTAACAAACAAAAAGAATGCTATCCCCTTCAAAGTAGTAGTATATACTCAGTTCCAGCTGCTAGTAGGTAGGCACACATCCTTTCATTGTTCCTAAAATGTTTCCAGTCTTCATCCTTTGAGGTGGGTAATTGTGTGAAATAGCTAAAAGTCCTTTGGATCTAGATCTAGTGATCAAGGTATGTGATCAGACTGAATACATTGCCATTTTTGTTATAATAAAGTAAATAGATTAATTTTCTTGTGTCATTCCTTTAAGAGACTCTTTAGAGCAAGCCATTGATTTCTTACTCTGTCAGGGTAATGGATGGTTTCCACTGTCCTTGTCATCAGGAAGTTTACATTTTAAGGCAATATTTATTCAAATGAGCATGTTTAATACCCGCAAAAGCAAAATACCATGATGTGTGAGGAGAGAGCAAACTATTATTTTGAATTGAGGAACAGGGAAAGGCTTCATAGGATAAGTAGCATTTTAGCTGGTGGTTGGAGGATAAATTGAATCAATAAGCAAAGAAAGGAATGTAAAGAACATTCCAAACTAAATAAGAATAACAAGGTCACAGAGATGTGAACGTGCAGGGTGAGTTCAAGAACAAGCAAATCGTTCTGTGGTTGGAGCAATGGGTACGTGAGAGATGAAGTAGAAGATGAAACCAGATGGTGGAGAAATACAAATATCAGACAGGATTTCAGCAGATCCAGAAGGGTACTTCCAGTCATATTTTGAACAATGACAGCCTCGTTAAAATAAATGGACACCTTCCTGAGATGAGTACTTTGAAGGACAACATTCACTGGGACACTCAATTCCAGGACCGTTGAAATAAATAAATCAATCCCTATTATTTGATAATCACATCTTACTTGATATGATCATATCTCGGCAGAGAAAAACTAGGCACCGATTAGGTAAGAAATCAGGCTTTGGAGCATATGAGTCATCAGCAGACTCACAACAGAGGAGGAGACTCTGTCCTCCTGGGAAGTCTGGCATAGGAGGTTACAGATCATAAAGATAAACCCTTTCAGGAAGCCCACTTGAGACAAATCTGTTTCTGCCTCGAGGGAATTACAGTTTTAACATAGGGTCAGGAGTCACAAGGGATGAGGTGGTAGGAGTGGGAGTGCATGGACTGAGTTTGGGAAAAGCCCAGCATAGTGGAGTGCTGAGCTATGAGGCAGTCAAATGGAGAAGGAAGTCAGTTTATTCACCAGCACCAAGACAGGATGAAGTGATGGGGGTATTTGAGTATATTCAAAGAGGAATACTGCAGCGGGCTCAGTCTGTGGGTGCCCAAGACGCATACTGAGGACTCAAGATAGAGTACCCATAGCAGCATAATTAATTTGGAAAGCCACTATATTGGTGGTTCAAGGTTAACAATTTAATTCTTTGTTCTGGTCAGAACTGGTGCCAGAATAGTGACTCTCAAACTTGGGATACATCAGAATGATCTGGAAGGTTTGTCAAAACACAGATTGCTCAGCCCCACCCTACCTCCAGAGTTTCTGATTCAGTTGGTTTGGGATGGGCTGAAAAATTGATTTTCTAAGGTCTTTCCAGATAGCGTTGATGCTCCTGGTCTAAGAACCACTGACCTAGAACTTGATGGGCCAGAGCACTCAGGTAGTCTCTAGTCTCTGACTCTAAGAGGAACTGGAAAGGGTAGGATTTAATTGCTTGTAGCCCAGGACTTCAAAGGGAGGGATCCAAGATGGCGGAGTAGATAAATTCTGTGCTTACCTCACCCCGTGAACACATCAAAATTACAACTAAATTATAGAACAATCAACCTGGAGAACCACCTGAAGTCTGGCTGAACAGAAGTCCTATAACTCAGGATATAAGAAGAAGCCACATCTGTACATAAGAAGAAGCCGCAGCTGATAGGAAGGGTGGTGATGCAAACAGGCTGGCCCCAAACCTCCATGTGGCAGATAAAAATTGGGAGGGATATTTTGGCCACAGAGGTTCCCTACAGAGGAGCAAGGGAACCCAGCCTCACACTAGGCTCCTCAGCCAGGAGTACCGGTACCGGGAAGAAGAGCTCCCACAATATCTGGCTGTGAAAAACAGTGGGGATGCTGACTGGCTGGGTGGGACAGACAGCTGTGAAACCCAGATGTCCTTTTAAAGGGCCTGCACAGACATGCTCGCAGGCACTCACCTTGGATTCTGGTGGAGGGACAGTGACTCGGGGGGTTGTTGGAGACATTTGGGGAAAGACTGAGTTGTGTGGTTTCAGGGCAATGACTGGAGGGACACTTGACATTTTCCCTGTGTGGGGTTCTTCTCCTATGCATCCAGCAGGCTGGTGCCATCTTTCCTGTGTTGAGCCTCCCCCCACACCCATGGCCAAATCTGAATCTGAATTGGTCTGGTGAGCTCCACGTGTTCCACCCTGGTGATGCACTGAGATCCCACCACACCCATCTTGGTACTGTACAAGGCTGTATCAGCAGCTGAACCTTATGGAAGCTGGCAACCAATACCAGGGATCAGTGTGTCCTGGCTTTTTGCAGAGCTACCTCAGACCCAGTATTGGTGGCAGCCATCCTTGGTTCACAGTGTGACCTCTCCTACACGCCTCCAGGTACAACGAAGGCAGCAACCAACCATGGATCATTTTGTAGCTCCTTCCAAGTAGTCCCCAACTGGTCACAGGCAGTGGCCAACCTGGGCCTGCATCAGAGCCCCTCTTAAGAGGCCCTAGAACCAACATACGTAGATGTTGGTTGCAGACTACAGCAGAGCACCACCCAATTAGCCCTACAAGTGGCACACCCAAAGAGCAGTCTCTGAAGGCACAAAAGCCCACTGGGTTAAATCCTGCTCTGTATGGTAAGCCACCTGTATATCAGCCTGTACGCTGTGAATGTGGCCAAACCCCACAGCCAGTCAGCCTGAAGGCCAGTCCTACCCACTGATATACCAATAGGAATCAGACTCAAATAAAACAGGAGGGCACACACAACCCACACAAGGGACACTCCTGAAGACCTGACACAGGTAACCAGGGAGACTGTGCCAGCACCCCACAAGGCACCTACTACACAAGGCCACCTGGCAAAAGTAGGAGATGCAGCAGATCTATCTAATACATAGAAACAAACACAGAGAGGCAGCCAAAACAAACAAACAAAGAAATGCATCCCAAATGAAGGAACAGGAGAAAACTCAAGAAAAAGAACAAAATGAAATGGAGGCAAGGAACCTACTAGAGACAGAGTTCAAAATACTGCTTGTAAGGATGCTTAAGGAACTTAGTGAGAACTTCAGCAAAGAGACAGCAGGCAGAAAAAAAGACATAGAAACCATAAAAAAAGAACGAGTCAGAAGTAAAGAATACAATAACTGAAATGAAGAATGCACTAGACGGAATCACCAGCAGAACAGATGAAGCAGGGGATGAAATCAGTGATTTGGAAGACAAAATAGCAGAAAAGACCCAATCAAAACAGCAAAAGGAAAAAAAGAATTTAAAAAAATGTGTAAGGATAGTTTAAGAGACCTCTGGGACTACACCACGCCTAAGAACATTCACATCGTAGGGGTACTAGAAGGAGATGAGACAAAACAAGGGATTGAGAAACTATTTGAAGAAATAATGACTGAAAACTTTCCTAATCTGGTGAAGAAAATAGACATACAAGCCCAGGAAAAGCAGAGCATCCCAAAGAAGCTGAACGCAAACAGGCCCACATCAAGACACCTAATTAGAATGAAAAATCTTAGAGACAAAAAGAGAATCCTAAAAACAGCAAGAGAAAGAAAATTAGTAACTTATAAGGGAGTTCCCAAAAGATTGGTCAGCTGATTTCTCAACAGAAACTTTGTAAGCCAGAAAGGAATGGCAGGAAACATTCAAAGTGATGAAAAGCAAGGATCTACAACCAAGACTATTTTACCCAGCAAGGCTGTCATTTAGAATCAACAGACAGATAAAGAATTTCCCAGATAAGAAAAAGCTGAAAGAGTTCATCACAACCAAACCAGTATTAAAGGAATGTTAGAGAGATTTCTTTAAGATGAAAAAAAATGATCAAAAATATGAATAACAAAACAGCAATAACTACATGTGTAGTTATTGTTCAATGATTGTTCAATGTAAGTGGATTAAATGCTCCACTCAAAAACCTAGGGTGGCTTGGGGCGGCGGATAGCTCAGTTGGTTAGAGCACAACCTCTGAACAACAGGGTTGCGGGTTCAATTCCCACATGGGCCAGCAAGCTGCACCCTCCACAACTAGATTGAGGACAACGAGCCGCTGCTGAGCTGCCAGAGGGGCGGCCAGATGGTTCAACTGGTTAGAGTGCGAGTTCTCAACAACAAGGTTGCCAGTTCAATTCCTGCATGGGATGGTGGGCTGCACCCCCTGCAATTAAGATTGAAAACGGAGACTGGACTTAGAGCTGGTGGGCCCTGGAAAAACACACTCTTCCCCAATATTCCCCAATAAAATAATAATAAAAAAAGCATAGGGTGGCTAAATGGATAAGAAAACAAAACCTCACTATGCTATCTATAAGAGACTCACTTCATATTGAAAGACACACACAGACTGAAAATAAAGGGATGGAAAAAGTTATTTCATGAAAATGGAAAGAAAAAAAAATCTGGAGTAGCAATACTGATACCAGACAAAATAGACTTTACAACAAAGTTTGTAACAAGAGACAAAGAAGGACTCAGTAATCACACTTCTGGGTATTTATCCAAAGAAACTCAAAATGCTACTTTGAGGGGACATGGGCATTCATATGTTCATTGCAGCATTGTTTACAATGGCAAAGATGTGGAAGCAACCTGGGTGTCCATTAATGCATGAATGGACAAAAAGGAGGTGGTACATGTATATAATGCAATATTGCTTAGCCATGGAAGGGAATGGGTTCTTGCTATCTGCAGCGACATGGATGGACCTGGAGGGTACTATGCTGAGTGGAGTATGTCAGATATCGAAAAACATATGCAATGTGATTTTGCTTACATGTGGAAACTAAAGAACAAAATAAACAAATAAACAAAACAAACAAACTCATAGATACAGAGAACATTTTGATGATTGCCAGATGGGAAGGGGGTTGGGGGCTGGTGGAAACAGGGAAGGGATAAAGTATAAATTGGTTGTTACACAGTAGTCATGGGGATGTAGGGAATAGCATAAGAAACACAGTCAATAATACTGTAATAACTATGTATGGTGTCAAATGGGTACTAGATATATCGGGTTAAGGGATGGGAGGAGAGTTGGGAAATGGTGAAAAAAGGTGAAGGGATTAAGAAGTATATATAGGTCATTACAAAATAGTCATGGGGATGTAAAGTAAAGCATAGGGAATATAGCCAATAATATGGTAATAACTCTGTATAGTGCCAGGTTGGTACTAGACTAGTCAGGGGATCACGTCTGAAATTATACAAATGTCGAAAGCGTTTTCTCAATCTGTTGAGATTTTGCTTCCCAGCAATTGTCAGTTTGGCTCAAATAAACTCTTATAAGCTTTCAAAAAAAATGTTATACAAATGTCTAACCACTATACTGTCCACCTGAAATTAATATAAAATAGCATTGAATGTGAACTATAATTGAAAAATTTAAAAACGGGAGCAGGGAAGGTAAAGGGGAATAAGAGGTTCAAATTTCCAGATATTAAACAAGTCATGGGGATGTAATGTACAGTATGGGGAATATAGTCAATAATATTGTGATAGAGTGGTACAGTGTCAGATGGTTGCTGATATATAATCAGCTATATAAATGGTAACTATGGTGTACACCTGAAATTGATATAATGTTGTATGTGAGCTATATTTTTAATAACAATCTTTAAAAACAAAAATTGCTTCTAGCCCAGACTATCTGAAAAGTTTTTATATGTTCAGGAGACTGATACAGATCAAACGAAAGAACAACTCAGGACAGTGATAATGCAATAAAAGTGGGGAGAAAGGGAAGGCTAGTATAAAGGAAGGAGTTCCAGAAGGAACTCCTGGCCATTTGCCCAGAACCACCACCTGTTGGAGGAAGAATTGCATCACTGGCACAGCACAGATCTACGGTCACCTGGCTACCTCTAGAATCATCTAGAGAGCTTTCCAAAAACACCAGGTCGTGGGCCCCATGCCCAGAAAAATTAAATCAGAATCCCTGCATTGTGGGGAGCTGAGTGGGAGTTTCTGGAAGCTCCCATGTGATTCTTACATGCAAGCAGGGTTGAAAGCCACTGATCTAAGGAAAATGTGATCCTGATTAAAGGAAGAAAAAAATCTAATAGAGGAATCTATGGAACGCAGAGCCCCTCTCCATTAACTTAAAACTTAACAAGATTTCTAAACTGACCAGTTCTCACTCTCATGCTGTCTTTCCCAGTTCTTCAGGTTCCTTTTCCTGCTGTGGATATCCCCAGTGCCTAAGGAGTGTCTTCAAGGTGCTCCCCCAACGCTTTGCAAATTGGGTCATCCTTATGGTTTACAGCGGCCAAACAGCCTATAGCTAAAAACTTTTAGCAAGGCGATCTCCTAGAGCTAGCTCTCTTCCTGTCCCTCAAAGGCCTGGCACCAAGAGTAAGGTCAAATAGTTTTGTCTCTGCACAGCCACAGTTCATGAATCATTCATTTTATATCAAATAAAAAATGTAGATTTAAGAGTCATAAAATGCCCTCGTGAAAAAAATTATAGATAAGCTAGTCAAACAGTTTAGATAGATAGATAGATAGATAGATAGATAGATAGATAGATAGATAGATAGATAGAGATAGATAGTCTCAGTATAGTGAAATTTTATATGAAACTCCAATATACAAAATAGATAAAAATGAGAGACTCCATTAACAGTGCTATGCTATGTTGCTATTTATGTTAATAAGAAAAAAGAGGTGACGCAATGGGGCAGGGGGTTCTCCAGAAAGATAGACAAGAGATTGTGATTTTGGTTTCCTCTAAGTTGGGGAACTGGGGATAGGTTAGCAAGGAGACTTTTCCAGGCATATCCTTTGTACCTCTTAAATTTTAAATCTTGTGCATAGATCACCTATTCAGAAACAATTTTTTTTAAGTAATTTTCTGTAGTGGAGCTGTTCTGGTTGGAGCAGGCTAAGACTTCACCTTGTCACCTCACCCACTCAAAGATCCATTAGGATTTGTAATCCCATGAAGTTTCCCAAAGGATGAATCCCATGGGATCTGGCTGGAGACCTGCAGAACCTTTTTACCCCACATATTTTAGCAGCCAGAATTAATACCTGGAGAGGCCAAGTGACTTGCTCAAAGTCACACAATTAACAAATAAACCTAAATCTGATTCTTTCTTCAATGTTTATTGTCCACGCCTCCTCAAACATTTATGCCCTTCCACACAGCCTCTCACATACTTGTTGAACTTGTACAGCTATGCCAAAGAGATATCATTAATACAAGCACTCCTCAGGCGATGAGAAAATGTATCAACCAGACACCAAATAAATAAGCACAAGCCTCATATTACAGTATTGATTATGTGACCATAACGACCCTTACCATTTGTGGAATTTTACACCATTAACAACCATGCCATATAAAGGATTGTGTAGCTTACTTGGGCATTTTGTAGCATGAGTCACAAGACAAACATTTGTGAGATGAAAGCACCATGTATAGAATGCAACCCCATAACACTTTTTTTGTGCAGCCCAGTGACCACTAGGTGGCAGTAGTTGTCCTAACAACAATAAGCAGAAGGCGTAGAGCTCTCAGAAAGTGGAACAAAGAATATCACACAACTGACCCACCTGGCTACACAGCCTTGAAGCCCAGAGAGAACGATTACTAAAAAAAATCCAAATAATTCTCCATTCTCTTAATAAGCTATGTCCCCTATTGTAACAGCCAAAAATGATTTAGCTTATGTCAAAAACCAGCAGCCCTTGGGCAAAATCTGGTCGTCAGCACTGCGTTTGCTTAGGACAATGTTTGGTTTTGTTGTCTTCTTTTAATCCAAAATGCCTTTATGTGGAGCAGGTCCCCTCCAGTTTGCCAGAACTCCCACCACTCTTTAATGTCTTATTCTAGGCTCTTCCACATATTTGCATGGCCTCTGAAGGCATTTGAGACTGGGATCCCTGCCAAAATGTCTTTCTTAAACACACAATGACTCCACCATTGCCATTTAACCGGTCCACTCAACTATCTGGGCTTTCCCATCCTCATCTATCTTTTCCCAAGTCATTCCTCTATCTACAGTGTTCTCCTCCATGCCCTGTTTTTTGTTTGTTTGTTTGTTTGTTTGTTTTTTGTTTGTTTTTTGTTTGTTTGTTCCCAATCCTTCTCATTCTTGAAGGCTCAGATTAAATGTCATCTCCTCCTTCCTCAATTATACTTATATGACCCAAGTGCATTTTCCCCTCCTCTGGCCTCCCATGGCACAAAGAGCCTCTACACTCCATACTTAGTGCTTATTTTCTGCTGTGTGCCATTCCCTATCTTTCATGTCTCAGCTGTTCATAAGGGGATATTTCAGTATGAGCCCTGGAATCAGACAGCCTGGGTACACATCACTGCCTCACCCTTAACAAGCTGGGTGACCCTGAGCAAGTCACTTCATCTGCTAATAAGAAATAATGGGCCACCCAGTTGGCACAGTGGTTGAAGCGCTGTGCTCATAACACCAAGGTCACTGGTTTGATTCCCACATGGGCCAGTGGGACACAATGATTTCAGCTTAGAGCTGAGCTGAGCCCCCTACAACTAGATTGAAAACAACTTGACATCCTGGAAAAACACACTGTTCCCCAATGTTCCCCAATAAAAATTTAAAAAAAGAAAGAAAGAAAATAATAAGACTGCACGCCAGCATTCGTCTGAGGACGCCCGAAAGGCCCTGGTGTGTAGGGCCAGCCGTAGGTACTCACCACTGCAGGGTCCACCGGGCACTCTGGGCCAGCATGTTCACATCCACAGTCCTTCATCTCCTCCAATCTGTAAGAGCCCTGGACTCAGGGCCCAGGTATGGAGCTGGGCAGGGGCCTGCTCTCATGTCCCGGCTTGGTGCGCAGATGCGGACGCCAGGCTGGCTGCCTACAGAGTCGCGGAGAGACAACTGTTAACATTTCAGTGTAACATTTCTGCAGAAGGTTGGAAAAACTACGTAAATACACCGAAGTTTCACTGTGAACTGCCATCCTGGGCTTTTAAAGTGGGCTTTACAGACCACTTTAACTGGGCATTGACTCACGTGCAGTAAATGAAAAGCATGAAAGCATTTTTCTTCTTTATGGGTCACCGTTTTTGTTCCTTCCTTTAAAAAATAAAACTGGGAATTAGAATTCAAGAACCACTAATATAACTGTTGCACAAGAAACAAAATTGAATGTATTTGGGGATCCCAACAACTAAAAAGTATGTAGAATAAAGCTAGAAGTTGTTTCTGCATTAATTATAATAAAAGCTTATCACTAGAAACAAAAATAAATAAAATAACAATAGCACCTATTTCAGAGAATTTGTTATGTTAAATACTTTATTTTAAAATAACTTTAGAATTATGGAAAAGTTGCAAAAATTGTAGTTTCTGTATATCCTTCACCCACCTTCCCCTAATGTTAACACCTCACATAAAGGTAGTCCAAGTACCAAAACCGGGACATTGATTAACTAAATCTACAGACCTTGTTAGAATTTTATCAGTCTTCCCACTGATTTCTCTTTTCTGGCCCAGGATCCAATTCAGGAGCCCATTTTGGATCTAGGTATCATGTCTTCATCTCCTCCAATCTGTGATACTTCTGGAAAGTCCAGGCCAGTTATTTACAAAACGTTCTTCGTGTTTCTCATGAGTAGATTAAGGTTATGCATTTTTGGCAAGGACATCACAGATATGTTGTTCCCTTCTCCATACATTATATGGATGTCGATGTCTTTTTATTGGTTAGGTTAACCTTGATCACTGGGATAAGATGGCATATGGGGGCCTTCTCCATACATTGTATGGATGTTGATGTCTTTTTATTGGTTAGGTTAACCTTGATCACTGGGATAAGATGGCATATGGGGGCCTTCTCCACTGTAAAGTTACTATTTTTCCCTTTATAATTAATAAGTATCTTGTGGGGAAATACTTTGAGACTATGCAAATATTCTATTTCTCTTTACCCATTAATTGTAGTATCCATCAATGGTTCTTACCTTTTACAATTATCACTGCAGTGTTGGCCCAATGGTGATCTTATATTTCTTTCATTCCTTATACATTTAGTAATATGAATTCTACTATAAGGAAGAACTGTTCCTTCTCCCCTATTTATTTATTTGGACGGGTTTTATGAGGATGAAATGAAGTAAAACACTTAAAACAGTGCCTGGCACAGAGTGAAGGTGCAGTAAGTGTGAGCCATTTCTAATGTTATTATTAATGAGACAATATGAAACTTCTCTTACTAATACAGAGATTTTCTGGTTAGGAATGAGTCCTTCTAAAATGTTTAAGGAAGTTCGAAAATAGTCTACTGTATTGGTTTGCTAGGACTGCCATAACAAAATACCACAAACTAGATGGCTTAAACAATAAAAATTTTTCTCACAGTCCTGGAGGCTGAAAGTCCAAGATCAAGGTGTCAGCAGAATTGGTCTTCTGAGGCCTCTCTCCTTGGCTTGCAGACGGCCGCCTTTTCCCTGTGTCTTCACATGCTCTTCCTGCTGTGTGCAGGTCACTGGTGTCTCTTTCTCTGTGAAAATACTCTTCTTATAAGGACACCAGTCAAATAGGATTAAGGCTCACCCAAGAGCCTCATTTTAACTTGCTCACCTCTTTAAAGGCCCTATCTCCAAATGCAGTCACATTCCGAGGTATTGGAGTTAGAGTTTCAACATATAAATTTTGTGGGGGAATACAATTCAGCCTATAAAATCTACCTACTTACCTCAAAGAACTAGTATGAGGGAATAATTTTACATGTGAGAGTGCTTTCAGAATTCGCAAGCATTGCACAAATATAAAGCAATAGTATAAAAATCATTGCAACACTTTGTAACCCATTCAGGCACTCCACATACAAATTGCTTAAGCATCCCTTTACAATGTTATTAGCACTATTAATTTGACTATGGTTTTCATGGCTGTCACAGAACTCTGGAAAGCGAACTTCAATCCAGCTGCTCTCTGCATTACCACGCATTCTCATCGATTGGCACCACAATTAGTGTGTTCTGATTTTTGTTGTTGTTTTGTTTCTCTTCCTGAAGCTCCGGGCTTCTAGCAGCTCTCTTCAGGCTGTGCCAGCTACCTCAATAGAGACCCAAGACATCTCCTCACCTCATAGAGGAACCCGGCCAGCAGAGCTCCTGATTTTTCCATCCACCAGCTGCACAGCCTCAGGCAAGGCCCCTCAGTGCAGCACTGTGTCTCAGTTGCACGACTGGAAAAACAGGATAACAACCCCCACAATCGGGCTATGAGGATGAGTGAGTTAATCTTTATAGAGCATTTGGATAAGATAAAATGGGCAAACTCCTATTAGTGTCTTTCTAGAACCAGCTTCAGATTAAACACCTGCTAGGAAGCTAATCCTTTTATAACAATGTTTTCTTGAAGGAGGCAATTTGCAGATCTTAGCCTCCCCGAAGTGGGAAAAGGGCATACACTTCACTATATCTAAGTAAGTAAAAAAGAGAAATGATCGCTTTCCCATTGAAGATTGTGCCTATCAGACGCTAACAAAGACCAGGGAGACTGGGCCTCTGTCTGTTTTGTCTGTCCTGGAAAAGGGAGAATAACCAGACTCTCCCCCTCAGCGCTGCTGAGTATTTCTTCAGCCGGATGTCCTCACTGTCCACAGTCCCCATACTCCGAGTGTGTGAGAGGAGAGAATGAATGAAGTTGAACTGCTTCCTCCACCAGCTTGCCAAGCCCACCACCCTTACCCCAGGCTAACTATAGCCATTTCTTGCTTTAAAATAGTGCTTTAAAGCCTTTTGGAATTATGAGTGCTTTGACAGTCAAAAGAGAAATGTCCTCCCAGCTGTTTGGCTACTTCCAGAGCTCCCTAAAGGATTAGGAACTATTTTTTACCACGGCGCATTACCTCTTTGCAAAAATGAGTCACTCTACCTGTAATTTATCACCAGTGAGCACCTACACTGTTTTGTTGGAAACCCTATGTCCATACCATTTCCTTAATTTCTTTGCCCCACTCAGGTAGTTTTCAGCCAGAATATCTTCTAACCCATCCTGCCTACTCCTGGCATAGTCTTCCCTGCTGGACTCCACCTATTCAGATCCTAACATTGAAACAAAATCTTTCCAATCTGACCTCTACTCCCATATCCTCTTTGGAGTTCCTTGTGGCTATGGTAGTGATTGGCCAGGCAGAAAGAGAGAATGGGCATGTGTGACAGTGTGAACGTGTGCGTGTTGGCAGGTTGAATGTGTGCATGTGACAGTGAACCTATGCATGTGCGCAGGGTGAATGTGTGTGTGCCTCTCTGGACGACTTCTGCATCCTCTGGTTTCAGAGGAGCTTTCTTTAGCCTTAATAGCAGGTGGGGTATAGGGATAATAAATGGTATACTGACAAGATAACGTAAATCAGGAAGCATTTCTACATTTCTGTTACTATTGCTTAGTGCATGATGGCAAATGCATAGCACTCCAGTACCATGAGCACTACAGACATAGCTAATCAGTCTTATACTCTTTCTCCCTGCTCCTGGGGGGACACTTCACGGCTATAGAAAGCCACCCCCAATTGACTGGTGATGACACACAAAATGACACCTGTGCTGGGAAACTGCGTATTCTAACATGGGGTTCCTGGTCTCCTAAAACCTTAATCCATGCAATGAATAACTAATAGTAGAAGTCCGAGCCCAGTAGCGAACAGTGGAAGAGAGGTCTCTGGACACAGTGGACTGTCCAGCACACTTGGTAGGTGTTAAGATTGAATTTGTACTTTGGAAAGTACATTTTCCATGTATGGCTCCCCATCCTGTTCTCCCCAAGGCAGTGAAAATCATTCCTGAGGCTGATCTCCCTGGTCACATCCCCTGTTTTCTCCCAGCCTCCACGCTGTAGCCCACGGATGCTTGCTTGCCTGTGTGAAATGATTTCCAAAATGTCAAATTTTCCTTCTTTCTCACTGAACCCTCCTCTACCCCCAAAGTCCTCATGGATGTTACCATTTGCTAGTGCCTGATGCTCCATTATTAGTTCTTCTCTATACTGGCCACTGTATGTGACATTCTTGATGTCAAAGTGAGCTTTACCCCTGTGGAGGCAAGGACATGGCTTTGCCTCGTAAAAGAGAGAGTGAGAGAAAGAGAGAAAGAGAAGAGAGAAGAGGACAACAGGCGTGGACAGGGCAACATATACAGAATTGAGAAGAGAGTGCATAGTCTATTTGGGGAGCCACATATGATTCAGTAAAACTGGCACCTAGGAGCAAGAACAAGAGAAAGAAGGCTGGCAAGAGTACCAGAGCCAGGTCACTAAAAGCCTCTGGTCCCACGCGGAGTTTGGACTTTATTGGGAGACAGTGGGAACCACTGAAGGATTTTAAGTAGGGGAAGTGTTACAAACAGATATGTGTGTTAGAAAGATTTCTCTGGCAAAGAAGTAGAGAATGCCTTAGAGGAAAAGACTGGAAGCAGAGAGACCATCTGAGAGGCTGGTGCAATAATCCAGAGTTGACAGCAGTGAGAGAGGAGACAGACAGGATGTTAACTTAGCAGAATTACTCAAAGGGTTGTCCCTGGGCCAATGCCAATTTCTGGACCAATGTCAGCCTTCCACTGATCCGCTATGAGATAAAAAACTTGTGCCAGAAAGTGAACCCAAGGCACTTCTTCCGTCATCAAGAAAGTCTTGCTTCAGAGAAAAAAAAGCGTCAGTTGAACCAAACAGCTCAGTGAGGAAGTTGGTTCACATTCTGATCCAAATGTCACGTCTTTGTGAACCCGTAACAAACAGTTCACAGACCAGCACGGTGAGTGGCACTGACTCAGAATGCTTTCTGGACTGATGGTGAGTTGGATCAAAGTGAGAAGTTTATAGCTATGGTGGGTTAGGAAAGGGAGAGAGACAATATATGCTTATAAGAAAAAGTTGTAACCCAAGGTATGGAAGAGATAATACACTTGGAAGACTGATTCATGAACTCAGTCTTTGAGGGTCCATTTGAGAAGTTGCGTTCTAGACTGGAATGACCGTGGACTTTGAATAAAGCAGCACTGAGTTCAAATCCCAACTCCATGATGTATTATGTAAACTAATGTTAGTTAGCCTCTCTGAGCCTCAGTGGAGATAATAATACCTGCCTCAGAGGTTCCATGACACAGCACATGACAGGTCATTGATAAATGTTCCCAAGATCTGGCATATGATAAGCACTTACTGAAAACATATTGAATATCATAAAAAATAAGCAGAAAGGTAATGAGAAGACTTTTAAAAAAGTAATATGAATAAACAGAGTTGGGAATATGTACTAGACGTAAGCTACTCTGGAATATCAAACTCTGTAAAAAGATAGCTGTGGTACATTTATACAATGGAGTATTACGCAGCCATAAAGAAGAAAGAAATCTTATCATTTGCAGCAACATGGATGGATCTAGAGAACATTATGTTAAGTGAAATAAGTCAGAAAGAGAAAGACAAGTACCATATGATCTCACTTATATATGGAATCTAAAGAAAAGACTATGTGAATGAACTAATCAGAGTCAGTTTTGGGGACGCAGAGAAAAAACCGAGAGTGGTTAGATGGGTGTGTGGGAGGGGGTTGGGGATAAGGGGAAAGGTGAAGGGATTTGGAAGCAGCTGGTAACCACAAGATGGCCTCAGGGTTTTTCTTTTGAAAATTAATTTGGGGAAGGTATTCTATAATGTTGTAAAGATTTTGTTGGGTATCCGATGGACATGCGTCCTATTTGGGAGACCACCTCAGGGATACTGTGGATACCTGATCATGGCATTGTACATCAGAAGCTAAACATTAATGAATGCCAACTATAATTTTATATATATAATGTGATGATTCAGTGTGAGGTCGGAGGGATAGTGGATGGGGGGAGGGGGGTTCACAGTATGAGGGATATAAATGATGAACGTCTAAGTATTACCTTGTTTTGTACACCTGAAACTAATAAATAAATTAATTAATAAAAAAAAAAAAAAAGATAGCAAAGCCCTGCAGAGATCTGTCCCAACAGAGTTGTAAAGTCGACTTTTCTGCTCCTTATTCCTTTCCCAGACTCCTCTTCCTACCTCCATTCTCAGCCCATTTTCTGTGACTCTGCCTTTGAGTCATCTGCCTAAGAGCCCATCCCCAACCTTGAGTCTTGGTCTGATAATAGGGCTCTGCCTTGGTGCCTGTGTTCACATTGTAGGTACCGACCCAACACCCAGGTCCCTCTACTAGTCTACCTGGGCTGCTCTTGACAGTTGCCTCCCACAGAGATTCCTGAACTCTCAGCCCCAATCTATCTATTGTAGACTGATGCTCTTGAGAACACACCAGAAGCCCACTGATGCTTTGTTTGGATCTCTTTACAATTTGCCTGCAGGACTCTGATGGAGTATTGCCAACCCCCTTGGGCACCAAACTTTGGAGTCAGGTGGGAACGTATCCTAAGACCTGATGAGTCCAGGGTTACCCCTACCCCTCAGTACCCCTAGTGTGAAAATACAGTTCTAGATCCAAGCCCTTTGCTCCATGTACCTGGGGGGGGGGGGGGGCGGAATAGTGCTTTATGTTTATATGGCAGTTTACAACTTACAAAGTTCTTTCACCTTATCTCATTTGACCCTCACACCAAACTCATGATATAAAAAAGAATAAATTTCCTGCCTTTACAGATAAGTACAGGTGTCTTGGTCAGGGTGACCAGCTGTCCCAGTTTGCCCAGGATTAAGAGGACTCCCGGCATGCCCCACTTTCAGTGCCAAAACTTGGGCAGTCCTGGGCAAACTGGGATAGTTAGTCACTTCAGGTCACATAGATACTGAGTGGCTGAACTACCATTTGAACCCAGAGCAGCCAGCCAATGCTATAATAGTTGCACTCAGTAAGTATTGGTTCACTGAATGGCACCTACTCTGTCTTCTTTCCACGGCATGTGCCTCGCACAAACAGCATCCCCTTCCAAATAATACATAAACTCTTACTTGTCTTCTTTCTTCCTGTAATGGCAATTGGAAGAAGAGGTAGGGAGAAACACTGCTTTGCATGAGAAAAGCATCATTGCATTAACTCCCATGTAGGAATAAACACTGATAGTAATAATTTCAACAAAGGGATTAATTAAACAGAGTCTGTGATTATCTTAATAAGAACTTGAAATCAAAAGTGATTGTGAATGGGCCACTAACCCAGTCAATATACATACTCTGTCCCCTAATAATCAAAGCTGATTGCATATATGAATATTCAGTACATGTAAATTTTAAATCCCAGAATCAGACAATAATAGAGGGTTGTAAGAGACATTAATTGGTCGGTATATCCCTTTAAATTCAAGTTTCACTGAAACCATCTTGGAAAAGATAACAATCCACTTTTAAAAACCTCCAGATGAAGACAGTCCAAGAGCTTCTACAGGGGACGCTTTTAAATTTAACCATAAAGGAAGGATGAGAGAAAAGGGGATTTGTGGAGGGTAGCTACATAGCTCAGCATGGAAAATCCTTTTTCCTTCACCCATCAAGTAGGATTCCAGAGAGAAAGAGAGAGAGAGAGACTGCTATCACAGAAGAGTCAGTGGTCCCATACTGTTTCTAGCGATGACACTCATGTGAAAGAGGACAAGAATTTCTTTACAACGTCAGCATAAAAAGTATCAAAATGTGGCTCCTCCAGGGCCAACACTAGCTTGGGACTTTGTGCAAATCATAAGAACTCAGCTGCTCCAGGGTGACCAGGTAGAACAAAGTGCCTATTCGTGGGGCTGTCACAGCCCTTCCCCAGGGTATACAGCCTGACCTCTTGTCTAGTAGAACTGAAAATCATGAAATGAAATGAAATTTTCAGCTCTTCTCTAGAGCTGAAAATTAGCCCCACTCACTTATTCTCTGCCAGATTCTTGTACAGGGCACAACCTCCAGTCACCGCTCCCCTAGCACTGGCCAGCTCAAGCTACTCCCCTCTGTCGTTCAGGATGCAACTATCCTCCAAGTCTATGTCCAGCCTTTCTTTTAACATATTTCTTTTATTAGCTTATATCACCTTTGGGAATAATTAATTCCCAAGACTCACCCCATTGTGGGACATCCTTTGTGTGTACCCAACATTTATCTTTCCCTCCCCTGTATATAATCTCCATATGAACAAAGAAGCTTCTGAATATCCATAATTCATTCAACAAATATTTACAAGATGCCTATGATGTGTCAGGCACTGTGTTGGGTACTGAGGTTAGTGGTGAGACAGTTACAGGGGGCAGGAGTTCTCGAGACCAGTAAGAGAACAAGGAGTAGAAAAGCCATTCCTGGAAGAGAGGACAGCATCACACAATCAAGACAACATGCTCAGGTAACTACAAGTTAGTCCAGCAGGGCTGGAGGCAGCAAATCTTTTAGCAGTTGGCAGACATGAGCTTGGATAATTGGGTACTTTTCCAGGAAGTCTGTTCCAGCTGATCTCTAGAGAAGCACTAGCTTCTGCCCTCTCACCTTGAATAAACACAAAGCAATCAAGGCTTCCTGTTCTCCCTCTTTTTTTCCAATTTCCAATGGATTATCACTGGTGAAAATAGTTTAGCCCCTGTTTGCAATTTTTCTTTTCCATCTGTCTTCTGCAAGTACTCTATATATTGATCCCCAGCAGTGTTTTCTGCCAGCAACCGCTGGGAAGGGTGGAGTAGTCAAGCGTTTCCTGTGACCCAGGAAAAGGAGAAAACAAGAGGTTATCAGTTCTGTGCTATGATTAAGCCACTATGTGTTCTGAAGTCTGGTTAACCTATCTAACACAACATCAAATACCTGTTTCTGTTACGATACCCTGCTAACAGAATCCCTTACACTCCTGAAGATACTTTCCAGTGGAAGAAAGGGAGCAAGGAAAGGATTGGCTCAATTCAGCCAGTATTAAGAGCAAGACAAAGAAAGAGAAGGGACTGGGAGAAAGGCTGAAGAGAGCAAGAGAGAAAGGGATGGAGGCTTTATGGGAACTGTTCCTGGCTTTGAGTACTATGGAAGGCATGGCAATCATGCACCTGCCCCGCCCATAGGCTCAGTTAGGTCTTCTTCCAGCTCTACCTGCCAAACTAAACTGATTGGAACAGGGATAGGATCTGACCCAGGGGCTGTCAACCCACAGACTAGATGGTCACTTCTGATGCAACCTGAGAATGGTGACAGTGATGACAATAATAGTGACAGCTATGATACACTGAGGGTTAACAATGTGCCTGGTAGATAGGTTATCTCATTTAACCCTCACAACAATTCTAGGAGGTAAATACTATTATTATCTCCTTCATACAGATGACAAAACATGTTTCAAGGTTTCATAAGTCTCCCAAGATTGGAAGATTAAGTCAAACCCTGGTCTATCTGATTCTAGAACCAAGCTCTTGCACATTTCAATATTGCCTTTCATTCACTTATCTATGTATTCAATAAATGCTTTGGAGTACCCACTGTTAACCAAGTCTAAGTGCTAAGTCCTGAGATATAGTGGAGGCCAAGACTAAAACTGTCCCTGCTCCCATGGAGCTTGTACTTCACAGAGGAAATGGATAAACAGTAAACAAATAGTCAATAAAAATAAATACAAGGTGCATGAAATGCTATAAACAAGACGAATGGAATGTTGTGGTAAAGAAATGTAGAGGAGACCTACCTAGATAGGTAGTCAGGGAAGGCCCCTTGAGGAAGGGACATTACACCAAGACCTGAAAGATGTGACATACAAATATATTTTCACATAAAGACAAACATGTAATATTAAAAGCACACAAGTCTTTTAGCTTTGTTCTTGACTCCTCTTCCTCTTTCTCCCCCTCCACTCATATTAGTAACTGCTCTTCTCTGAGGTAACTCATGTCAGCAATTCAGTATGTTCCTACCATATAACCCTAAATCAGCACCTATTAGATTTATGTACTTACACACAAATATGGCATGCCTTTGTCTTTGTTTTGCAAAACTTAAATAATATTTTATCCAAGTTTTTCTCAATCTACACTAACTTGTAGAAATCCCTTCAAGATAATGAGTACATTCTAATTAATCATTTTAATAGCTGTATCATGGTCCATGGAGGCAGATGTGGCATAATTTATTCAGCTGTTCTTTAATTGTGGACATTCATTTGTTCACAATGCTACTATTAACATTGCCTCAGTATTATTGTTCAAATGTCCTTACATTCTGGGGCTATCTATGGAATAGTTTCTTAGGAATAGGGTTGCTAGACTAGAAAACATAAGTGTTAATTGTTAATAGATATAGGTGACAGATTATTCATTGAAAAGACATATCATTTCCACTTCCTGTGGCAAAATATATGAGTGCTCATTTGCCAACATTTTTGCTACATTTTTGTCAGTTTGGATGGGCATTTAAAAAATTATATTTAGTGAAGTTACATATATTAAAATACATACATCATAAGTATACAATTTGATGAGTTTTGATAAATGTTTATACCATGTCACCAACACCACAATCAAGATATAGAAAATTTTCATCACCGCAGAAAATCTCCCTTCCAGCCAACCCCACCCTTCTGTAAGCAACCACTATTTTGATTTCTATCACCACAAATAAATTTTGCATATGATTAAACTTCATATAAATATATTTACACAAAATGTACTTCGTGGTGTCTGGCTTTTGCTGAACCTAATGTTTTCACAATTCTTCCATGTTGTTGCATGTATCAGTAGGTAAAACATTTTTGGGGGGTTATAATTTAAATACAGTAAAATGTACAGATCTCAAATGGTCAGATGAGTTTTGACTGTTGTAATTGCCCATGTTACTACTATGCAAAATATTTTCCTACTCCCAGAAGGTTCCCTCCTAACCCTTTACAATCAATTTCAACCCCAACTCACTCCCTCCAGAAGAAATCATTTGTCCAATTTCTATTACCATCTATTACTTTAGCTGTTCTGGTGCTTTATACAAATGGAGGCATAGAGTATGTTTATATCTGGTTTCTGTCACTCAACATAATGCTGTTTTAATTAATTCTTATTGTTTCAGGTAACAGTGGTTTGTTCCTTTTTATTACTTATTAGTGGTTCATACATCATAATCCATACATCATAATTTGTTTATCTATCCCCCTGTTGCTGGATATTTGTGTTGATTCTCCTTTTTTCCTATTCTATATAAGCCTGCTGTAAACCTTCTTTTGCAATCTTCTTGTGAATATAGGTTTTTATATCTTTTGCATAAATACCTAGGATTGTAATTGCTAGGTTGTAGGATAGATATATGTTTACCTTTGTAAGAAACTGGCAAACAGTTTTCCAAAATGATTGTAACATTTTGCGCCCCTACCACAAATGTATGAGAGTTCCAATTGTTCCACATCCTCATCAACATTTGGTATTGTCATTTTTCCTTTAGCCATTCTATTGGATGTGAAATTATATCTCCTTGTGGTTTTAATTTGCACCTACTGATGACTAGTGATGCTGAGATTCTTAAACATATTTTTATGTATGAGGTATGACAATAAGTTTGCGAACTCATCCTGGAAAAAGTGCTACACACCGTACCTCATTGCTGAGCATCATTACGGTCATCTATGAAGTACTCCCCTTAGGAAGCTATGCACTGATGCCAGCACCTAGTACACACTTCAAAGCAATTTTGGAACTCTTTCTGGAATGGCCATCAGAGCTGTCGTCATATTAACCTTGATGTCCCGAATGTCATAAAAATGTCTTCTTTTCAATATTTCCTTCATCTTTAGGTAAAGAAAGAAGTCATTGGGGCCAGATCAAGTGAGTAGGGAGGGTGTTCTAATACAATCAGGTTTACTGGCTAAAAACTCCCTCACAGACAGTGCCGTGTGAGCTGATGCATTGTCGTGATGCAAGAGCCATGAATTGTTGGTGAAAAGTTCAGGTCATCTAACTTTTTCTCGCAGTCTTTTCAGCACTTTCAAATAGTAAACTTGGTTAACTGTTTGTCCAGTTGGTAAAAATTCATAGTGAATAATTCCTCTGATATCAAAAAAGGTTAGCAACATCATTGCAATAAAGTTCATGAACTTAATTGTCATACTTCATAGTTATTGGACATACTTATATCTTCCTTTGTGAAGTTTGTGTTCAAGTCTTTTGCTCTTTTGCTCATTTTTAAATTAAGTTTTTTTTTATTAGAGTTGTGGAGTTCTTATGTATATTAGAAATAAGTTATTTCTCAGATATGTGTATTATGAATATTCTCTCCTAGTCAGGGGCTTGTTTTTTCATTTTTCTCAGTCATACCTTTTAATGAACAGAGGTTTTTCTTTTATGTTTACTGTTTTTTTCCCAAATATTTGCCTGCCCCAAAGTCACAAAGATATGCTTATTTCTATGCTTATTATATATTTCTGGAAGGATTACACTTTTAGTTTTAGTTTTAGGTCTTTGATTCACCCTGAATGAATGTTTGTGTATAGGGTGAGGTAGGGATCAAGGGTCATTATCTGCCCCATTCCTCAACATGTTTTGTTTTTCCCTCATGTTGAAAAGACTTTCCTTTCCCCATTCAAATTATCTTGGTGACTTTTTTTGAACTTCAATTAAGTATATGTGTATGGGAATATTTTTGGACTCTTCTATTTCATTGATCTGTTTGTCTATACTTATGCTGACAGTGTGTGTTTATTACTGTAGTTGTATAATCAGTCTTGAAATCAGGTAATTGAGTATTTGTTCTTTTTTTGTCAAGACTGTTTTGGTTATTCAATATGCATTTCCATATAAATTTTAAAATAAAAATGTCATTTTTCTATCAATAAATCTCTTTAGATTTTGACTGGAATTGTATTGTAGCTATTAATCAATTTATATTGAAGAAATTTGCATGTTATTTGTGTTATTTCTACTTTAAATATTTGACAGATCTCATCTAATTGTTGAAACTACCTGGGCCATTTATCCCTCCATACAATGTAGATGACTAGGTATATCCCTAACAGGTCTTCTCATTGGTCAGATTTTCCCTCTCCACTATTTTTCAAGGCCAACCCTGATTGTAGCTATAATACAACTGTTGTTTATTTTTAGCTTGCATACACATACCAAGACCAATTGCTAAAAAATGAAGCTCAGACTTTTTCATTCTCTCTTAGCTGATCATATGAGATCCCTCATGTGGCCAGAAGCATGAGCTGGGGAAGGGCGCTTGTGCAAATCTGGAGTGGCATGTCCTCTGGTAATACTCTGGCTTGATCTCAGATAAACCACTTTGATGGACTGCTCCTGGACCTGCCCTATTTTATGATTTGGTAAGTCCCACCATTGACACTTCCAACACAATCAGGTGTCTGCCATTTGGCCCAAATGACAGTGTCGCTTGCACCACAGCCTTGATGGACTACAGAGCTCTTTCCTGTTCTGGGCCCTACACAAAATTAGTTGTATTCCAGGTATAGACTGTGCTCCTAGAACCCAAAGATACCTACCAGAACTGTGCTTCCTTCCTGTGGTAGGGGGTGCAAGATGTGCCTTTTACCTTGGAGGGAAGAGCCCAGCATGCTCCTGACCACTGGATGCATAAAAACATCACCAAAATGTCAGGTCCCCAAATCTTTATAGTGTTTATCTTGCAAGTGTCTTACAAAGTCTTCTAGAATAGTGTCCAATCAGCACGATGTGATTGATGGAATGACTCTATCATTTTCAATGGGATTTCGAATACCTTCAGACTACATTACGAGAGGGGAGCAAGTCAAAATAATCCTGGGTCAGAGCCACAATTGAATATTATTTGCGTCACATGAGTAGAAACTGTTTTTGATCCTTTTCCTAACTGAAATTTATTATAAAAAGTACATCCCCCAAATCAATGACCACATACCATGTACCTGAGGCCTGATTAACGTATTTTATCTTATTTATCTATCAATAAAACCACATCAAGCACAATAGCCACAATCAAGAGTATTGCTTGTTCAAGTTTGTTCTGCAGTCATTCTCCAAAACCATCCAGCGATAGCAGGAGTTAGATTGATGACTTAAATGAGATATGATAGTAATGACTAGCACCCCTATATCCTTTGGGTCTGTAATAGTAGCATGAATTTCTGTTATCCCCCTACTACCAGGATACAATTTTTCTTTGTTTGTTCGCTTGACTGTTGGAGCAGTTTCAGAAGTTTCCACTTGATCTTCTTCACTATATCTCTTTCCCCCAGGCGTAAATCCCTGGCTAAATAATTCAACATGAAGGCTCCTCTAACGGCCAGTATGTCAATCCTAGTTATGTGCTTGGGGGGTTGAGAAATAAATACTGAGTGGGTCTGGGGACCCAGTGGACCCATTGTAGCTGGGATTTAGTCCTGGTCCTTGTAAAGAAAAGGACCCAGAACCTTGCCTTACGTCAAACTAATAAAAACAAGTTAGAGGAGGAGAGCTGGTAAAATAAAGAAAGAACAATCAGTATGGAGCAAAGTGTCACTGAAATCAAGAAAGAAGGATGAAATTATTCACCACGTGGAATGATACTGAGAAGCTGACAAGTATAAGACAAAATATGCCCATTGCTTTGTCAACATGGAGGTCACAGATAACTTTGACCAAAGCTATTTTAGTTACTAGTGGAGACAAAGGCCAGATTCAAGTGTTGTGGGATAAAATGGGTTCAAGCAATGGAGACAGCATATTAACAAAACTTCTTTGAGAGTTACTGTAAAAAAAGAAAATAAAAATAGGTAGAGGTAGTAGCTAAAGGGAGATAAGGGCTCAGTAGAGGATTTTGCATTTTTTTAAATTTGTGTTTGCTTTTTAATTTGATAGCACTAGAATATGCGTGTATCGTAAGGGAATGACACTGGAGAAAGAATAAGAGGAAGATAAGGGTCAGTGCCTAATAGGCAATGGGTCCTGAGCCAGAACTGGAGAGAATAGCTTTTGGTAAGAACAAGACCATAAGAAAAGATAGGGAAAGATGGGGCAGAATAACTGATTTGGTGGTAGGAGAATAAACAAGCTCCCACAGATGCCCTTTATTTTCTCAGTGAAATGTAATTGCTTTGAGTACGTAAATATCTGCTTGCACATTGCAACTCCCTTCCCACCCTAAACTGTAATGGCTCAAGGCTCTGCTTCTCATTGCTGCACAGGAAGAGAGAAACAAGGTGTGGCTCAACAGAGCTGACAGCCCCTGGCATATGTTGCTTTACTTCTTTGCCTTCTTTCCTCTCCATTTACAGTCATGTGGGCCTGCTTTCAGACTCGTAAACAGAGGTGGGGCTAGAGGTCAAAAGGTGATGAGATCTCAATGTGAAGTCACTGGCATGATCAGCTGTGCTTCCTCATTATAATCAGGAAATCCTGGAGTGACCTAGCCAGCAACAGCACATCTGGGAAGACATAGGAGACAGGGGGAAAGAGAAGAGGGAGGGGTCATGTAGCAAGGAAGGGAGGGGCCCATCTCTCTGGGCTTAAAATGGATCTTCCTTTCTTTTGTCCACATCTTTGCATGTATTCACAAAATGTGTGCACATTTGATCTCTGCCAGTATTTTTTCCCTTCGAGGATTAGAAGGGATTTCATTGCATTTATGGATATGTTCTGTTGATTTCCAGATACAGCCAAGATGCTCAACATTCTACATTATGTTGTAAAGCATACAGATATTAGTGATAACACAAAGAAAACTACAAAATATATTTATTAACATGAAAAAGTATCCCTAATATATGGTTTAAAAATAAATCTAGATTTTTTTAAAATGTAGATCAATAGGTTAGATATAAATGGAAAAAAAATTTTTTTTAAGGGTTGACATTTATTAAGTGATTATTACGTGCCTGTGTCATGCAGGGTGTCCGGTCCTGCTCCCCACATAAGAATGCAGGATATGGCAAGGCCAAAAGGGAACACCAACGGAGCCATGGATAGGGGGTTCATACCACTGTAGTCTTGCTGGCCGCTGGGTTGGAGACACAGGAAGCAGGCCCACACGATGCGCAATCCACCGTCCTCTTCTCTGCCAACCAACCAATGCCACTTGCTAGCCACAATCCCCCTAGTGTAGCCACGGCAGTTATATTAGTAGCTAATAGCTAACTGGTAACAGCTGATGGCCACCCAGCCACAGCGGATGGCCATCTGATTACAGCTGATGGCCATCTAATAACCGAGCCAGCACCTTTCCACATGAGGCCAAGAGCCTGGAAACTGCTCTCTGGGACTCTGTCCCCACAGCCAGCTATATTAGCTCTGGGTATTAAAAATAAAAGAAATATTTTTATTTTTAAATTTTATTAGTAGCTATTAATTTTTCTATATGTATTGCTTTTGTAATTTTTTTTTTTTTTAAGTTAGTGTTAGAGCCAGTATCAGGTCCCTGGTAAGCCCTGCTATTTACATACAGACTTTGTCATCTCTCCTCACCATTTGCAACCTATAATTGTACAAGATATAAGATTTGGGAGTTCTTTCCTTTCTTCTACTCTAGTCTGACTTTAGTCTGTTGTTTGTAACATTTGCTATTGCTTTGGGTCTGAGTCTGGAATGCCCAGTAGAAGTTGAGTATCTCTAAATTGCTAAGAACCAATTTCATGTGTTAAGCAACATTAGCTTAATCTAATTCCTGTCCTCTTCTCAAAGAAATTCTCTGACTTTTTGAAAAGCCTATGCATGACTTCCCATTACTTCGGTGTTTGTGGCTTTGACCTCAAAATCCCTTAGCTACTTCAGTGCCAGAAACAGTTCCATTCCGCAGCTGCCTGCTTACAACTTACTCGAAAAAGGTACTGTGTCTCCTCCACACTCTTAATTGTCTCACTTTCCATGCTATGATCATTGCATCTCTTTTTTGTGCATTACGAAAGAAAACTTTGCCTTTTCTCTCACAAAGTTTGAGCACAAGAAGAGAGATGATAAAAGTGTGCTCAGAAGATCCAAACGAGGTTTTACATCACATGTCTGCCTTATTCCAATCAGGAGAAGTTACCCTGGCAACCAAATAAAAGCATTTTGTGGGTTTTTTTTTAACCCTAGTCTCTGTCTTCCATAAATTTAGTTTCCTCTTATCAAGTTAGTCTGCCTCCAAAATTCTGAAGACCATATGATTCAGTTTAGCCTGATGACAATGACAGGCATATTGTTAAAATGACTGGAAATTTTGGTTATTTCTCTCTTGAAGTCGAAAGTTATCTGAATGTTGGCATCCTACAGTTCCTATTAAATCTTCCTGTTTCCTTTGGAGATCACAACTGAAAAGGGCTGGCAACACATCCCTGAAGGTGACATTTTAAAGAGAGTGGGAGTGTTTGTAATCCCTGCCAGAAAGAGCCAGGAAAACACTGGAATCACGTTTTCTAATTCTTCCAGTAGGCTGATTGGCTGATCTTCCTAATATTGTGCTGTTTTGTGAAAGTTTCCAGGGAGGATTTCTGAACTGATTATGCCTATTTGACTTATAGAAAAACAACACTCTAGAAGTCTAAACTTTTCTTTTTGGAAACTACTTGCCACTTAGATTCTTTGGCTAATTTGAATTAAAAAGAAAAAGAAAAGTACAAGAAAACACACTCAGAGGCTAAATTGTTGTCTTTCATTTCCTAGCTCATACCTGCTGTGTACTCATTTGTTTCTGATTACTGCTTTCCCCTGACTTCCCATTACTTTGGTGTTTGTGGCTTTGACCTCAAAATCTGGATCTGATTACACCTACCAGTCAGTTAGTGCTCCTGAGCTTCAACATGAATGCCTGTTACTTGTTAAAGGCAGGACTGGACCTGGTGAAAGAGACTGACTGGTAAAGCGAGGCTTTGGTCACAACCAGAAACATGACTTAGAATGCCTGCCCTATTCCAAGTAGATTGGTCACCACTTCTTTGCAAAGATCAGCATATTTACTCTTTTTCCCCCCTGTCAAATCTGGCAGGATGATATGGTATTGCTCCCAAAGAAAGTAAAGCAGAATACTTGGGAAAAGTACCAGAAGTAGCTCCCCACCCTGAACATCCCGCTCGCTTCTCTGCTCAATTCTTGGCAGGATAAGAGTAAATAGTGTCACCCAGATCTATGTACCACCGTTTGTCACCTCAGAGTGGACGTGATGGAGGCTCCACATGCTTAAGGATCACCTGTACATGTTATTCTTCAAGGGACCCATGGGTTAAATGATATGGATGCGAATAAAACAAATGCATACATACAGATGTTTTCTGATTCAATGGTACCTTTTATACAGATCATTTCTTAAAATTCAACAACTCATAAATATTACACATGAAATTGGTCTTTACTAACACCTTATGCCAATCAATGGCTGTGGTACTGCAGCAGGCTTCATTTATTCCAAGTGCCTCTGATATCACTACCAGCAAAGTTTCCTGAAAGGTCACAGCAGCTCTGGGGACAAAAAAATATATCTTAGATCTCAAAAAATAATAGAAAAACTTGAGGAACTAACATTAGCCTCCTCCAAGCCTTAAAGGATCTGCTCCTTCAACTCCCCACTTCCTCTGAAACAGGAAACTGTGAAGATCTTTCTTTGTTCTGCAAAGCAGAGCCCTGTAGAAACCCTCCTCAGTCTCCCTTAAGGACAAGCCAACCAAGGAAATCAGAAGGAGGAGAGGAATGTCAGCAAGAGAGGAAAGAGATTAGCTACGCTTTAGTTTTAGTTTATACAGTCTTTTTGAAAACTCTTCTTTTATTCCTTTTTCTTTCCTTAATCCTTAAAATGTCAGTCACTTAACCTTTCTGAATCATCATTTTGATTTGATATTAAAGTCCACTTTAATTCAAGAGGATGTACATTCTTTAGGTAGAATTTATCCTCCTCATTCCCAAAGACACACACACACACACACACACACAATTTTTTTCTAATGTGAATGCTCCGTCAGGTTTTGTCATTGAGCCACCCGTTCGTTATCTTTTAGCAAAACCTCACTGAATAAAAAATAGACTTGTAGGGATCCACCCCCCTCCCCAAATGCTACAATGGCACAATGTAATTGGTGAGTAAATTGGTCATCCACAAACAGGAGGTGCAAGCAAACTTCAAAGGGCCCCTGTGGGGACAGAGCCCCAGAGAGCAGTTTCCAGGCTCTCAGCCTCATGTGGAGAGGTGCTGGCTCGGATAGTGGATGGCCGTCAGCTGTGGCTGGTTGGCCATCAGCTGTAGCCATTATGCCATTGGTCACTGATATAACTGCCGCGGTTACGGAGGGGAGCCGAGGAGAGTGAAGGAGGAGACTGAAGGAGAGTAAGGAAAGTCGAGGACAGTTGGTCGGTTGGCAGCAAAGCGGACAGCAGATCGCACGTCGTGTAAACCCAGCCTCCAGTGAGACCATAGTGGTATGACTTCCCTACCTATGGCTCTGTGGGTGTTCCTTTTTGGCCTCACCATGTCCTGCGTTCTTATGTGGGGAGCGGGAGCAGAGACCCTGCAGGCCGCCCCGCCGGACACCCCGCACGACAGCCCCACATATGATGGCCAGGATTTTAGAGATTAGGATTCTAGTATATTTTATTTTCAGTAACTTAATGGGGCAGAGCACAGTGAGCTAGTGTCATGCAGGGTGTCATGAGGGTTCTCTGGTCCAGCTCCCCGCATAAGAACGCAGGACATGGTGAGGCTAAAAAGGAACACCCACGGAGCCATAGATAGGGGAGTCATACAACCATAGCTGGCGACTGAGTTGGAGACACAGGAAACAGGATCCACAAGATCTGCAACCTGCTATCTGCTTTTCTGCCATCCAACCAACTCCAAGTGCTAGCTGCAATCCGCCTTTACTAACTGCAATCCTCTGTGCTAACTGCAACCCGCACTTGTTAGCTCAGCCAACATTCCGCTGCTAATGTAGCCACGAAAGATATATTAGTGGCCAATGGCTCATTGGTTACAGCTAATGGCCAAACAGCCACAGCTGATGGCCCTCCAATCACAGTTGATGGCCATTTACTACCTGAGCCAGCACCTTGCCACATGAGGCTGAGAGACTGAAAACTGCACTCCTGACTCTGTCCCCAGAGATAGGATGCAAGAAACAAAGCAAGAGGGGGGAAAATATGAACAAGAAAAGGGAGGAAATAAGGACGGATGGTTAAATACGCTAAAAACTGGGCAATTAAATATGATTTTAAAAATTAATAATAACCTAAAGAGAAAAAGGAAAAAATACTTTGGTTTGGCCTTCAAGAGCAAAACTGGAGAATGGAAGAAGAAGTGGTTAAATTAGACCATAAAAAAAAAAAAAGCTGGAACCAAAATAATGTGGAGACCTCCGCTGTTAGCAAATTTTAGTGCCTAAAAATCTGTGAACTTTCCACTTCCTAACTTCTACCAAGATCAGAATAGCAGTCATCAGACCATTAGTCAGCACTTTTTAGAGGATTACATCAAAGATTAATAATCGCTGAAAAGGAGTTCCCTATTCTTCCCTTCAAAGTTATGGTTTTTGACCAGTCATCATAAGATAATTTTTGAGTTCCATGTTCAGCGTTATTGTGGGATAATTAAAATTTATATAAAACCTTCATTCTAAAAGTCTGAATTTTTATTACTAACACTGTGACTTAGTGGGATGGGTTTAGAGGACAATAAAACCTGGGTTCAAGTCCTAACTCTGCCAATTACTAGTTTTATAGCCTTGAGCACATTTTTAAAAACTTTTCTGAGCCTCAGTTTCCTCCTGTCTTCAATGGAGATTCTAAGGATTAAATGAGAGAACCAATATAGAAAGACCTTTCTCATCTCTACTATGTAAGAAGAGCTCAATAAATTATAGCAATGATTACCATCACATTAAGGAATCAATGCTCACATACATGGAAGGACAAAAAAGAAAGATCTGGAAAGAGAGCTAGAGTGAGAGGGCCTGTGAATGTGTATATGTGGACAAAGAGAAAGGGACAATGTATGCGTTTGCGTAATGCTCATTCCTGTATGTTTGCCCAGTGGGGGAGTGAAGTGCAAGTATGGGAGCAAGGAGAAAAAGAAACCCAATAGCAAGAAGAGGATAATGAACAGGAAGAGTAAAGGAGACCCCATTGGGTAGAGAAGTTTGACTTAAAATCATGTAATCTGCCACTGACTCCAAATCAATGGACAATAAGCCAACTACCCAGGCCACCAACATCTGGGTGCAGTCTCATCACCTGGACAGTTAGGGTACCACAAAGCTAATAAATAGTAAGTTACTTGAAGGCAACAGCTATGGTTCTGTAACGTGGGCAAATGTTCTAAAGGGCTTTTCTCTTTTTGTCTTCCTGAGCAGAAATCCTCACACTAGTCTGCCTTAGGTAATGATTTGCCCAGAAGGAAGGTTTGAATTTACTACAGAAGGAGAAGAAGAAAAAGAGTAATGTTTTACTTCTGTCATTCAAACAAATAGTGTGACGCAAGCCATTTGAAAAGGGATTTGCTAAATTCCTTTGTGAGTCCTTAGTATTTTAACAGCCAAGCACAGAGACTTCAGATCATAGGACTCTACCATAGTAAGGATTTTTAAAAACTGTCCCTAAGATTTAGCCAGGTAAGTGAAGTTGTCCTAATCTCCCCTTTGCTAGCCATTCTGAGTTTAGCCCAAGCTTGGGAAAAGGACACTAAGAAATCAGGTTACCTCCAAAGGTAGAGCAGGAGGGTCACTCTTGAAGAGACTCCGTGTAGACTCTGGAATGAGGTGGCAACATGTGTGGCATGCCCCCACACAAAACTAGAGACCCAGCCTGAGGCAGTGTAATATGGTCAAGCAGAGGGACATGAAGGGGAACCCAGAAATTGCAAGCCTCTGCTTATCAAAGAGAAGTCTGGAGAAGAGGCCAGCCAGACTTCAAAGGGCTCTTCAGCACAAGGGAAACTGAAATGAGGGCAGGTCATCCAGAGCACACCATGGACTTTGAACAGATTATGAGACCGACCACAGGTCCCACCCACAAACACCCACAGGGCAAGCAGCACCAAATAGAAAGGGACAACACTTTGGAGTGCCAGGGCCATCAGGGAGCTGTGACTGAGGAAAGCAGCTCCTCCCTCACCACGAGGTTTCATCAGCCTCAGCCCTCCCCCAGGCTCCAGACAAGTTGGGGAGGAAGAGGTTATCTGAGAGCCAAGGGAAGCAGAATAATATCCCAATAGGTTAAATTATTGATGGAAATACATTCTAAACCAGGTGTTTCGGTAGTGTTATTTTTCCTTCTAACCATAAGGTAAGGGTTTGGGAAGGAAGTCAAATATTATAGACTAAATAAAAAAGTTCATTTTACTGCACATCCAAGTTGTAATGCAGGTTATGTTTTGCAATTCCATCACATTCTTCCTTTGGCTTCATGCCAAAAGGCAATCTAAGCACAAAATATAATTGTTCACTCGCAGAGCTTCCAAAGGAACGAATTTGTTCAAAGAACAGGAATATTCATCCTATGTGGTCTGGTTGTAGTAGGGAGGGTCAAGTGACTGAGAAGAAAAAGAGAAGAAAAGGAACTGGCAGGGCCTGGAGCAGTAGGTGCTCAACAATTCTGTGTTAAATGAATGAACACATAAACGTTTATTGGGTATCTCTCTTATGCCAGACATTGTAAACACAATCCTATGTAATTCTCACAAGAGCCTTTGAAGTTGGCATTATTAATACTATTTGACAGATAAAGAAATGAGTTCAGATAGGTTGAATAACTTCTCCAGGGTCACACACCTAGTTTGTGTGGTGGGGACAGAATTCAAACACAAGCCAAACTGACTACTGTGACTTCTCTATTTTCTCCTACAGAGGGAAGTATCTTCATATAGTAGAAATTTTAACGCTATCTCTGCCCTCCATTTTATATTACAAGAAAGCTCCTGATGTCCTTTGCTGTGACCCAGCTTTCACTGCAAAATTGGTTCTTCTGCTGCCACGATCACGCTAGGAATGTAACACTGATGAAGTGGCAGCTGCTGTATCTAACAGAATAGTTATCTGGATAGAAAGAAATCAAGGAAAGTAGAGTGGTGTGGAAAACCAAAATGCAATCCTAGAAAAAGGAAAGACCAAAAAAGGGAAATCATAACTATAAGCAGTACTTTAACTGAAATAAGCATTTTTAAATGTCAAAAGGACCCTGAGTTTTGTGTAATCAAAATAAACAACAGGCAAAACTGCACAAAAGAAATCCTTTCTTTAGTTTCCAGTGATGTTACAAACCACACAAGGCTCCACCGTCTAGTTAAATTATAGCATGGGCTTTACCCTCTGGTAGTGATTTGGTCAAACACCATCATCAACGTTGACATTCGCCCCACCCTTCTGCTTTGATCTGTGGCTTCCTCTAAATTCAGCAGACATTCACAAGGCTGTAGAAGCAAAATCACTGTAATTTCAAAAACTTGCATTCCATTTATCCCAGTTATAAAAATTAGCAAGGGCCAGTAGCCCAAGGATCTAAAGAAAATCTGGCTGGATCCAAAAGAGATGAAGCTAGAGGCATAAAAATGGAAATATAATCAGCAACACAAATATTTCACCTTCAGTCGTTGCTCTTGATAACATGACTATGACTTACCAAATAGTACAAGGAAAAATGAGATGAACAGGAGTCGGGAGCAAGTCGTTTATCCCTAAAATGAGACAGTTGGACATGTTAATCTCTCAGATCCCTTCCACCTCAGTGAGTCTATGATTATGAGTCTGGGAAGCCTAAGGAAGTTTTCCTGGCTCCCCTGTGTAATGGAAAAGCAAAGCGCAGCTTCTCTGGTCACTGGCCATGTGTCTTGGGAGAAGTTATTGAATCCCATTAGTTTAAGATTCTTTATCCTCAGGGGACAGACAGTGACACACACAGTTCACAGGATTATTGTGCATGGCTAGTAGAAAAATGGGAAACTCAGACTTGCTCATACACTTTTTAAAACTTAAATTTTAAAGGAATTTTAGGAAGGGAGGAAGAAGGCAGGACTTCCTAGCATTTGGAAAGTGCCTCGTATCCAGCATACGACGTGCATGGGTGATTTGCTCACTGTGCTACTACATTGTACAAGATAGTACCTTTTAGAAAGGTTGAGGTGCTACTGGTTTTACATCCATCATCACCATGCAGTGGAAATCCAGGGGCTGCAGACATCTCATTCAGACGTGTGGCAGCCTCTGGAGATCAGACATGCCCACCAAGAAGCCTCCCTAAACTGAGGCCCCAGAACCCAGGCTGGCCTGTTCCCCCACTCCACCCTGGCTGTCACACTTCAGGCCACTAGAAAAAGACAGCTCCAGTGTGGGACTGCTTAGCACCTTTGGGGACCTCCATGTTAGTAGCTCAGCTCTGAGACTCAGTTATTCCAGTTTAAATCAGGTGGCAAAATAGAAGCCCTGAGGTCATGTATGGCTACTATCATGTTGCCTTTGGCCTAAGATTTCTTTGGATTGGTTACTAGCATTTAAAAATCAAAAGATTACGCATCAAAATCCATATTTTCAGCTCCCTTGGGAACACCTAAGAACACTGGGTTCACATTCTCAGCTGAAAACAAAGGGTTGGAGGAGATAAAGCCCTCTCCATCGAGGTGAACATTTACAGGAGTCCCCTTATCCGCTCCATCCCAACAGGATGTGAATGACCCCTTTGTCAAGTGTATCCATGCTGTATACGCACCCTGCCCGTTAGTCACTTAGTAACCATCTTAGTTATCAGATAAACTATCGAGATATCACAGTGCTTGTAGTCAAGTGACCCTGTTTTACTTAACAATGCCCCCAACACATTCACACAACTTTCATTATAGTACATTATTATAATTGTTCTATTTTATTATTATTCCTTGTTGGTAATCTCTTACTGTGCCTAATTTATAAATTAAACTTTATCACACATTTATATGTATAGGGAAAAACCAGTCTGTATAGGGTTCAGTCTGTCTGTGGTTTCAGGCATCCACGGAGGGTCTTGGAACGCATCCCCTGTGCACACGGCGGAACTACTGTGCCCTTAATTCATCACACTCCCTCCTGGCCCACTTCACGGCCTGCTTCCTACAGGCATTTGAGTGTCATCACTAACTCCGAATATCTAAGACTAGAAAAGCTTCTGAAGGCCCCTCAACTGCTGGTATGCAACTGCCTCAGTGTCTAAGTGCCTACTCAGGCACATAGTCATGAAGCCTATCTAACAAGACAGCTATTTTAGGGATCCCTAAAAACCAAATGATGGAAGGACACTGGCCAGCTCAGTGCTGAGGCATATAGGCTGGGGTTCTTACAGCACTCTGACAAGGAATTATGTTCAGGCCAGAGCATTGTTTTAATAGAGCAATGTTTTTTTCAGCTGTTCTGCCATGCGTGTTATATACAATGTCATTTTATAAGATATCACGTTAATTAGCCAACAAATATAGGATGACATTTGCACAGTTATAATGGGACATTTTGGCTTCCTCAAAGCTGAATTCAAATACTGCTTCACTCAAGTCAATGTTCTCTGGATCCTACAATTCTCTTCAATAAAAACAAACCCAATTCCATGGAAGATACTATAAATCACAGAGATAGCAAAGTTTAACAGATACATCCTTATTTTCCCAAAGTCCATACTTGGCACATTTTACTGGAATTACTTTTGTTTCTCTGTAGTGCCATTTCCCGGTATACGATGGTGGTCAGGCTGAATGCTGTCCCCCAGTCAAGTCCTACTTGTGGGAAAGGGCTCGGTGCACTTCAACTTTTATGTTAGTTTCTCCCATTGAAGAGCTTATGCTTTGTTATCCTCTGAACCTTGGCTGGGCCTCTTCATTCTCCTACAAGTTAAGTGAAAAGCAAAACTCTGCACTGGGCTGCTAATGGCTCCTAGTGAGAGCCATGAATTGTGAATGGTGTTGAACCTGCAGATTATTCAAGTAGGCAGCCACAAACCCCAGGGATACTTCACCAGTTCAAAAATGTGGGAAACATTTTATGTCCCTCCTTAAATTTACCAGAAAAGGAATTCGGGAAGGGGAAATGACATTGCCAACTTTATTTGCTTTAGGCAGGGTGTTACTGCTCTGAAATCAGAGTTCCTACTATGGATTTCCTCCAAAATACAGAAAAGTTCATGGAGTGACATATAAAGAATGTTGATAGTTTATAACACAGAGAAACTATAGTAATCCCTGAGGTCTAAGACGTCTTTTGTGTGGAATACAAACTGCTTTTTTTCTCTTTTTTCTTCAGCTGGGTTTAAATGAAAGTAGGGAAAAAGTTAAAGTGCTTTCAACAATAAGAAAATGCTCTGATTATTTTGTTCTAAATGGAAGTTTCCTGCCAGTTACCAGTGATTCTTAATTGACAATGAAATGCAAAGACTAAAGCGAACTTATTGCGGTAACACAGACACACAATTCCGTATGAGTCAAAATTGTGCAAACCACCTAATAATAGCAGCAGCAGTGCCAGACTCAACCCTGACATGATGAAAGCAGTTGTGGCAGCCTAAAAACTAGCCTCCGCAGGGAAAGAAGCATAACATTTGATCATGGCATGGTTTTTCAGTGAAACTCATCTCTTGCGTGCTGTTTTTTTCTTCAATGTTTATTTAATTCCTCCAAATTCCACATAGACTTATTCTGTTAGGCAAAACTTATGTGTAAATATTGTTTATAATCATGTATTGCTTCCCAAAAGCCACCAATCTATAAATAAAGAAAGTCTACTTTAAAATATAAGGAAAAATAATTGTCCATCGTTTTAAAGTTAAAAATAGATTTTCAATGTTGAGCATTTGTATTGAATTAATGCCTTTATTCTAAATTTTTGCTTTAAGGAGGAACTAGTTCATTCATTCCTTTTTTGAGATAACAAACAAAAGACTGAGCAATTTTTTTTTCTCTAGTTGAAATCTGCTGTGTATGTAAGCATCCAAAAATCCCACACTAACAATTCTGTCATTAGCTGTTATGAACACTTGGTGTTAACACACACATACACTCTTCAAATATATACTCTAGTCCTTGATTAGTATTTAACTTAGACTCTGAATATCCAACGGGCCTTTTTACAAATCTAATAGAAAACCCAGATAAGTAAGATAGAAACCAAATAAAAAACGCTAGAATTCCTTATCTGCAGGCCACAGGGCCCTGGGCACAGCACCTGTCCCTACAGTAACCCTTTAAGGAAAGGATAGTGCAATCCAGGTATCTCCTTTAATTTTACTCTGTTCACAAGTTTAATAACTAAACTGGCTTATTGAATTCCTTAAAAAATGGACAGACAGCACAAATCTATTGGACACAAATCGCCTATAGGTGTTTAAACTATTTCAACACATATCAAGTTTGCTGTTCAGGGCCACAATTCAAAATAACCGATTATGAGTGGGAAAAAGAAAAACACATAAAACACTGAATGAGCCTTGTTTGTAAAAGAAAAGCTAATAAAATGATTATTAATATATAAAGTGAGATAATGTATATAAAACTGGGTTTCAAACTATGTGTTTTTTATGGATCTTTTTGCCCCTTTAAATTAGGAGGTGCTAATAAATAAACTTAAAAATAAACAAATCAGGAGTTCCTTGTGGATATGTCTTCTAAATTCCTTATAGTTCTGCACATCCTACAAGGGTGCTTATTATAGTATAATAATTCAGCTGAGAAAAATGTTAACTTAAACTATTCAGAAAATTGAGGCATAAGATTTTATAGATGGAATAACCTAGGCAATTCTTTGATATTCTAATTCATTTTGCATGTGTGAATGGGAATGTGAAAATCTGTGTTTTTCTAAATGCTTCCCTGCCTAGTATCTAGACAAGGAAGAGAAACCAAGAACTATTTCTGCAGGTGGCCACATGAAGCTAGCTGAAGCAGAACAGCATGTGAGAGTTAACCACTATTTCTGGTGCCACAAAATAGCTGCAGAAGCTTAGTGAGTGAAGTATCTCCAGGCATATGATAGTTAATGTCTTTACAAGTGATTTCTTCTCCTATTTTAGAACATAATTTTACTGGTGACTTAAATTTGTTTTTCCCTGAAGTGTCTAGACAGGCACTAGAGAAACTCTGAAATTATAAACATGCTTTCCTTTGTACAAATGAATGAAACCTCTGGTCCTCCCACCAGTATACCTTTGTTAAAAAACAAAATTCAACCAAGTCTGAACATCTAATTGGATTCATTAAGTAATTCATGAATTGGGCAGCATCCCATCTAACAACTGGAAGGGTGCTCTGAGGGGTTGTGCAAAATGAAAGGTTTTTATTTACAGAAAGAGGGTGGGACTAAGAAGTTAAGAGTGATTATTTCAGGCAAGGACACCTTATTTTAGGGGAAGGCAGGGGGTCTTATCAGGTAGATTACTTCACACTAGTGTGGATCAGAAAATTCCAAACTAATGGTTTAAAATTTCACTCCTGGGAGAGGCTGCAACTGCAGTTTGGTATTAAATCGAGGTTTGGTACCATGGGCTTTTAGCACAATTGATGCCATTTTGGGCCATGATTTTCTCTTCAACATCTTTGTGGGGTCGATCTTGTAGTGGTGAGTGGGCGTCTGAGCTACTGGCATTCTCAAATGTGAGAGAGCCATCTCGGGTTCAGTGGGGTGGATGTGTAAAATTGGGGTGCAGAGTCTTTGGACTGCTCTTGAGTTACCCCAGTTCCCTGGCATAAGTAGTCCCTGAAATACACAGCACACAAAAGACCTTTTTAGACTTCTCTCTCTGGTCCTCTAGAATATTTGTGATGTTTACCTTTAGATGAATTTGCTCATAAAGATATTGATAATCAAGGACACGTGTCATGTTTTCTCTTGAGTTGTGCATTTTTGTCTCCTTTCTCTTTCAGCCTAGTTAAATAAGGACACCACCTAAAACTTATTCAAATGTAGAATTCATTTACCCATTTTAACACAAGTGACTCCACCCAACAGAGTTCACAGCCGTGCTCTAGAAAGCAAAGCACACACTTATGTGAGACAGAAACTAAAAACAAGGTTGAATGCTTTGATTTCCCATGGCACCTAAATAACTTGAAAAGCTGAATACAAAAGCTGGTATTTACATAAACTCCAAATCTAAAAGCTAATTCCCCATTATTTAACTTGAAGTTAGTTAGAGATATTGGTTACATAAAAGCCACAAAAGTTTTAAAAAGATTGAAAGCTGCCAACATTGATCACATTTTTAAAATGAAATTATTTTGCACTGCTTAAAAACTGAATACATGAGGGGAAGTGTACAACAAATGGGCAAACTCATGAGAAGAACTGTTTCTTGACGTATCAGTGTGGATGAAAAAGGGGTTCTGTGGAAAGTAAGCACACAGGGTGATCAGCTCATAGATTCCTAACTGGCAGGTCATGGTGGGCAGTCACACTCCAGGGATGTAACTTTTTAGTAAAGGTTTATCTTTGCCGTAAGCAAGCCCTGTCCATTGTTTCCGTGCATCCAGGTTAACACTTAACCACCCTCCAGGGGCCACATAATCTTAACTATCCTATAATCCAATTCCTACCTTGCTTTCTCTCACCTCCATGTATTCTTCCTTAGTTCCCTCCTTAATATCATAAAAGAAACTGCAAACTTATTCTCTAGAGCACTTGAGATCTTGCTTCCTGGCAATTGTCAGTTTGGGGTCAAATGAACTCTTATAAAAGTTATTTACAGGTTTGGACGTTCTTATATCAGCATCTGGCTCTCTGGACCCCAAAGAGAAGGAGCCACAGAAGCACCAGAGCTGGAGGGATGAATCCTGTAAGCTCTGTGAAGAGAAGGACCTTGTTTATCCTTCACCCAGTATCTGTGCAAGCAGCCTAGTACAAGCGTTCCTGTAGAATGGACAGGTGAATGGGTGCTGCACCCATCAAGAAGCGTAGGAGCCGGAAGCATGAGCCAACCAGTGCTTCTGCCCTGGTATCAACAAAGAAGCAATAATGGCTAACTACCTTTCCCACCCCCATTAGCCCTAGTGACACTGCCCTTTCTTTCCAGTTCCCAGTCCCCCAGGTATCTAATCGGCCGGTCCCAGGACCACTACAGCACCTGGGACACTTTCTCCACAGCACCTCCCAGAGCTGCCTGAAGGAAGAAATCCTTAACCAGGGCTGAACACAGGCAAACAGTGTGTCTAGTCATGAAAGCTTAAGAAGCCCTCCAGAGCCTGTCTTCCATTTCTTTTGTGTCTCTGCCCATTATTTCTAACAACTATACTGCTTGCCCCCAGGACAAGTGTTATTATCTGACGGAATGCCTTTCAATCACTTGGTCAGGTGGTAAACGGTCTAGCACACTCCATTATGTATGTTGCCAGTAGGAATATGTTTTAGTATCTTTGCCAGTGTGTAAAAGTCTATTCTTCATAAAGTTATTTACAAACCACCACATATTCCTAAGACTGAAATCTCAGTATCAGTACATTTTTATTGTGATAGTTTCATTAAAACCCTAGACTCTTTTAAGACATAGAAATTCTTCAGGGATTACAAATACCAATACTAAGCCAAATTCTCACCTTATAAAAGTACAAAGAGTATATAATCAGGTCATAATTATTTAGCATTTTAATGATTGGTTCTGGAGCCTAAGAGAACGCTAAAAGAGCATATATTCTTTCTATGGAACACTTTGGAAATTTTGTTTCATTCTCTTGAACTCTTTGGAATCTCATTCCATAATTTCACAGGGAAAGTCCCCAATAGCCTTCATACTCAAAAGTATACCATACTGATTTTTTTAAATTCACAACTTAAGAATATTGTTGGATAAATTTAGACAAATGTTTATACCTGAGTAAACAACATCCTAAAAAATTAAGATACAGAACATTGCTAATAATCTAGAAAGCTCCCTCATGTTCCTTTCCAATTTATCCTCCTCCTCCCAGCGACCACTCTTCTGATTTCTCTCTATATATTAGTTTTGTCTGTTCTTGAATTTCACATACATAGAATCATGCAATATGTTGTCTTTTGTGATGACTTCTTTTGCTTACTTTGAGATTTATGCAAATAGTTTCAAATGTTGGTAGTAGTTCCTTTTTAATTGCTGAATGGTATTCCATTGTAGGAATTTACCACAATGTGTGTCCACTATTAATACAGAAGCTGGTTGGTGGAAACATGAGGGTGCTTCACTAAAATGAAATGTAGCAATGCCTCTTCAAATCTGCAATCCACACTTGGCTTTTGTTAAGGATTATACCCAGAGCTAAATCTGATTTTCAATCCTTCAGTCCTCAAAGGGATGAAAAGGAGAGCATGGGGAAAGTAGGAATCACTTGAAAGTCTGAATCTGAGAAGAAAGCACAAGGAGTAAGACACAGGAAGAGTTAGGAAAGATGGGAACCAAGTTTGCTTTTGGTCTCAGCTCTTGTCAGGATTGTGAAAAGACTGAGTTAAATGTAGGTCACACCCTCCCTCAGTGTTATCTTCCTCTTATTTCTCCTAACTCTTTTGACCACTGGTTAAAAATCCTTTGTCTTTGTAGACACTGTAAAGTCTGTTAACTACTCAAGTAGACTTCGCTTGTTCGAGTATTCTGAAAGATTACTCTAATTCCACTTAGCATGACAGTGAAGGCAGTGGTATATATAAAAAAGTATTTTGAGTCCCTTTCCTTGGACCATGTGAAATAAAACATACATCAAAACAGCAGGAAGGAAAGTTGGAGGAAATGATGCAATTTATTATGATTTCTCATTATTGAGAACTTAAAGAGTCCACAGGGAAATAATACTCTAATAGATCTTATAAACATTTTTTGGGGTTATTTGTGATGCCTTCCTCAAGACGTTTACAACTTATTTAGAAAAAGCAGACATATCTAGTTTGATCTAATTAGTTGGAAAACCAGAAATTGATCTAGTTTGATCAAATTAGTTAGGTGTCCTCAGGAAGCACCATTCCAGCTGAGTATGAAGCAAGCAATATAAATAATAACAATAATAATAATAATAATAATAATAATAATAATAAATAACTCAACATTATACAGAAATTATAGAAACTCATTGCAAATACTGTGGGTAAATAATGATTCCTAGTTAGAGATTAATTTTTGAGCCAGTGACTATAAGATCAGATGTCTGTTTTACAGTTAGAATGTTTTTGTAATGTGTCACTCGAGTATTATTCCTTGCTTCGCAACTGAAAATGGGATTGCTAATATTTAGAATCACTTAAACTTCAAGTCTTCACTTCATGGGATTTCCCCAGTAGAGCCCATCATCTTTCTAAAGTTGCTATTTCAGAGCAGTAGTTCCCAAACAGAACTACATTTGTAGTTGCCTAGAAAACACTAAAGGTCTCAGGGATGTACTGAATGAGGCCATGAAGAGTCAAAATCATCCAAAAAAGTACACTGTAGGTTAGAAGTACTACAAGAGTGTTGCCTGTGGCACAACCTTAATGTAGGCCATATCCAGGGCAGAAACTAATCAATTGGAAAAGAAAGAAAGTTAAAATCTTTACAATAAGACTTTTTATATTGGGGGAACAATTAGAGATGCTGTAAGTCATAACCAAAGTGCTGATATTATTAAAATAGAATCTGGTATCTAATTAATATGAATGCAAGATTCTTACTACTATACAAGATTCTTATTACTATATTATACATTTTTGAATATCTATTATCACTGGATCAACTTTTATTAAATAACTAAATTTTTCTACTTATAGACTAAAAAGCAAGAACAAGCATTTTTCTTCTATAAGATTTTTATTTGAATTATAATCACATTTAATGTTGTTGGGAATGAAGTATCGGTCGATGTCATTTTGTAACTTTCTTAAATATTTATGAGCCAATGGTACTTTTTACAAGAATATGTCGAGTATTACTCAGATTGTTGTACTCCTCTTGAAAAAAAATCCTATGTTTTAATCAAAACTTGATGTTTATTTTAGCCTAAATATATAGTTACTGAGGTTTTTTTCATCCTCAATTTTTAGGATATACTGAATTAAAACCAGATATTCAACTTGGGATACCAAGGATTCCTTCCTCTCAGCCACTGTCTCTTGACCAGAATTAGGGCTTTGCTACACATCTTCTTAGGAAAACCATAGTCCCTGATTGTCCATCTTTCTTGGAATGAAATGCACTGTCTGGAGTTTCCAGGAAGAAAGCACATTTAATCATTGGATAACGTGATCACAGGTGGGCAAGTGATGCTGTCCTCCCCATCAGTAATGTGCTCCCCATTCCCCACCACGGTTAATTGCCCTACCTCATCTTCCCCACGTTGTGTGAGTCACCGCGGTGCTTGTAAAGATAAGTCCTAGAGTACAAACACATTATCTTCCACAGAAACACAAAATGGACTTGCTTTTCCATTATGCTTGATTCTGTAATGAAAGCTCTAGGAAGTGAGTATAACATGAACTCATTCCTTCCTCCCCAGCAGACAGATGGATAGACATTCCAGTTTGTTTCCAGTCTTTTGTCTTCGGAGCATTTTTGGCATTTCCTTCAGGAAACTGGAGGTTGTGACCTAAAGTTTCCTTAGTGAATGCACTTCTGTTTTCCCACAGTTAACCTTACCCAGAAATGACATCTACTCTGTTAGGTGAGGTTTATCTGCATGTCCCAACTGTGTCCTGGTGCATGTTCAATGACACTTGAAAGCACAAATTCTGAAAGTAACAATAGCACTGGAGAGTCAAACACACCAAAATACTTTGATTTATTCCCCAAATGAAGATGACAATAAAATCAAAATAAGCATTAATTGTTGCAATAATTCTGTGATGCACGCAAAGTACTCTTGCTCTCATTTGATAGTTGGAGAAATTAATGACTAGGGATGTTAAAGCTTTCAGAGACTATGAATTGAAAGTTTTCTGATAAAAGTTGTATGCAACTTGTTCCATATTGTTCAGAGGGTAAACTGGGAGAAACTGAGACAGCGTCCTGAAAAAATTAACTGATTTAATATTATCTCCCACATCCATACTCCCACTTTCCCAGCGTATTGGTGGAAAGCCAAGACTGTATGCTTTTGTTGACGAGTTTGAACTGACCATTGAGTTTCATAATTTAATTTAGATTTACAACCACATTGTTCTGTGTTATTTCTTGAAAAACCCATGTTTTAGGACAGAATTATTATACTTAATTTGCCTTGAGGGCGACTTAAAATGTAAACAATTACATTTCCTCGTCAGGGTGGTATTTAGAGGTTGGTGGTTTTCATCTCATTCTTTACTACTCTTCGATGTTAACATATTGAAGTTTCTCTTCCTGAAAAAGAGTGGTTTCTAAACAAACCACATTCTTTTTCACACCCTAGTTTACCAAGGTAAAATCCTTTAAACAATAACAGACATTTGCCCTTAACTTTGATTCTAAAGAGCCACACAGTCAAATAGAATGTCTTAATAATTATTTTTTTAAATGTTCTTCACAAAGGAATCTTTAAAAAAATCAGTTTATTAATGTTTAAAAGTTGATAAAGCTATGTGCAAAATGATCCACAAAAGTCAGAAACCTATTAAATACTATTTAAAAAAAAAGACATTTCTTGGTTTAATTGCACTGAAAACCATACTAAAGAGACAGCAATACATTTTTATTCTTTGTAACATTTATACACATCTTCAATTAACTATTTAATAAACAGCTGTACTGAAAAACTTCTGGTGTTCCCTATCAGTTAAAGTAATGCTTTAAGGCCACATGTGTGTGATACTTTCTTAAGAAATACACATTCAATGGTGTTAACACAGGTTAGAAAAATCCAATAAAATGCTGAAACAAATACATTCAAAAACCATGAAAAGTACTTTTAACACAACAAAATACAACCACCCTATTGGTTGAAATGATTCACACAACACTCTGAAATAAACATCAACAAAAGTGCCAAAGACAGCTGTTGTATTCGTTAGGCAAAATTGTTAGGAAATCTCTCTTGGTTTACAAAGTTACCCCCAAGTCAGTTTTCACCTTGTTTTGCTTGTTTGTTTCCCCTATGTCACTAGGACCCTGGCTGATACCATTTAGATAAGCTAGACTCCCAGATGCAGATTTCAGCTGCAATGACTGTGATACTGTAACACACACCATTGTAAAGTTGTAAATAAAAAAAAAAAAAATCAAAGTGACTACAACCAAATTCCAAGAAACTGATCCAGCTTACATGGAAACTTTGGCCTCAGCAAATGAAATTGCTTTACATCTCCATCTCCTCACAGTCTACCTCTGGGACACAGCCTATTAGCTACAGATGACAGAGAAATGGACCCTGCCACCCACTCCACCCTACCCCCAGCTCTGATGAATGCCAGGTAGTTAAAATATTAAGTAAAATAATTTTGAGGAGGGGTGTGAGGGGGAGGGAGGGTGGGATATGAAGCCTACCTAGAGAAGCAGAAGTGCACACACTCACTTGGGTTGGAAAATTAATGAAAGAAAACATCTTCTCTTCAAAACTCCAGACAGGGACACTTTCACAAGGGGACATTAGTCTTTGAGGAGGGGCCAAATGAACCCTTCGGGAGCTTGACAATGCTAGACCTTTGGCTCAGTGCAAAATCAAAGCTCGAGGGGGGAGGAAATAGATTCCTGGCGAGGACCTGCTCTCCACCCTTCCCAGTGCATTGTTCACAGGAACTACCTCTACCACCGACACCCACCCGGCACCACCAGGCTGTTCTTACTGTCCCCACCCTCCCTCTGGCTCCAGCAGCTCCTCCCTGGCAGCGGTGCAGGCACAGAGATTTTTTTTCCCAAACACTGGGGTGGTGGGTGACCACGCAAAGGACGCTCCCCATGAGTTGGCAGCTTCCAGTTCTAGGAAGAAGAGTTGACGTTCCCAGAGGACATTATGGTTTCTGGGTTGTCCCCATCGTCCTTCTGGGGGTGAGAGGAGTTGTCTGACTTACTGCGGCTGAATTCCACGCCAGCGATGATGGGTCGCTTGAATTTGCCAGTGGCATCTCCTCTGGGGCACTTACAACAGGACATGATCCGGATGAAGGCCCGGCGCATCTCCTTATTGGTCAAAGTGTAAATGATGGGGTTGGTGCCAGAGTTGAGCACCGCCAGCACCAGGAAGTACTCGGCTTTGAAGAGGATGTCGCAAGTCTTCACCTTGCAGCCCACGTCCAGCAGGAGCAGGATGAAGAGGGGCGCCCAGCAGGCAATGAAGACGCTCAGGACGATAATCACCGTCTTGAGCAGAGCCAGCGACTTCTCTGAGCTGCGGCTGGCCTTGGAAATGTTCTTGCGGAAGGTCAGACGGCGGCTCCGAGTCCTGACCAAGGAGTAGATCCTGCAGTATAGGATGACGATGGACAGAAGGAGCCCGGTGAAGACCGTGGTGCAGAAGAGGATATAGTGCTTGTGGTAGAGGGGCAGCACCGTGGAGCAGCTGGGCAGCGCATTGATGCAGTTCCAGCCCATGATGGGCAGGCCACCCAGGATGAGGGAGATGATCCAACAAGCGCTGATTAGCAGGAAGGAGCGGGAGCTGTTGCTCTCATTGTGGAGTTTCATCTTCAGCATAGTGATATAGCGTTCGATGGCGATGGCTAGGAGGCTGAATACAGAGGCAGACAGGGCCACAAACATACTCCCTTCCCGCAGAAACCACTGGGCGGGGGTGAGCTTGTAGGTGTTGGCCCCAGAGAAAAGCAGGTTGACTGTGTAGGCCACTCCTGCCAACAGGTCTGAGAGGGCCAGGTTGCCAATAAAATAGTACATGGGCCGGTGGAATTTCTTGGTTTTCCAAATGGTCAGCAAGACAAAGATGTTCTCTAGGATGATAAAGCAGCAGATGAGAATGAACACCGCTGAGGTCACTTTAATGCCGTTCTCCTTGTCTGCACCTATATTCAGCTTTCCCGTGTAGTTGTAATGCCGGATGATGATGTCATAATTGACATAGTCGGAGACAGAGCTGCGGAGGGTCTTGACCAGCGGGATGCTGGTGGACCCCATGGTGCGCAGTGTCTCCAGGAACTGCGGGTGCCGCTTCTCCAGCGAACGCTAGAGGGCGACGCGGAGAGAGCCTTCACTTGCTATGGGGGGTGCTTCAATGAGAGAAATCCAGGCTTTTCGCGTATCTTTTTCTTGGCTGGAGAGGGCCTCGGAAACCGCAGCCTTAAACAAGTTACAGAGAGAGTCAGAGACAAGCCACGACACACTCGCACAAGTCATTCTAGCTAAGGCATTGCTCCAGTTTTGTTGATTTGTTTTAAGGAAACTTGGGGAGAGGAATTTAAAAAAACAATCAAATTCTTATTTCTTGCCAAAAAAAAAAAAAGGAAGGGGAAGAAAGGGAAAAAAAAAAACACACAGAAATTTTACCCAAACTGAAACTCCAACTCGACAAGACGAAAACTTTCCCTATGGTCAAGTCCACTCAAATGGAAATGAGAAAAGTGGAGGGGCGAGCCCCATTGAACCCCACTCCCACCTTGTCACTGCCCCCCTATCCCCACCCCGACAGATTTGCCTCGGGCGAGTCTCAGAAGCATTCACCTGCTCTACGTGGGAGGGTGGGGGCTCACTACCAGCGCGCCGGCTCTGTGGAGGAGACCCAAATGCCAATACAAGGGTGAAGCCACACACCTCTGCCCCACCGCCACCACCCAGCTGAATGAGACCAAACCCACTTAACTGCCGAGCAAGAAATTAGATTGTCACGAAAATCATTGACGGCATTAAGTCATTTTGGGGCTCTATTAATAACTCTCTGGAAGCAGGTGCGGTTAGGGTTCGAGGGCGCAGCGTGGTGTGGGCAGCCAAACCCTCCCTGGCCTTGTGGTAAACAAGAAAAGTTAGCGCCTCCGGAAAGCAACAGCCTTTTTTTTCTTCTTCTTTTTCTTGCAAGCCAGTGCAAGAACACATCAAGGTACCCAGTGAAAACCATTCATGAGATATTGCAATAAATCCCAGAAGTTCTCCTATACTCATGGATTGCATAAGGAGTATTTTTAGTTACTGTGGGTATAGCCAACACAAAAAGAGAAGTTACACCACTTACGATAACAATACCTGTCACTCCATTCCTAATGCAAGTGCAAAACTACTCTACAGAAACTCACATAAAAGGACAACTGGTGAATTTACTGCCTTCCCCCAACACGTTGCCTCTTCTCATAGAACTAGACAGTGTGCACCGAATGCAACGTGGCCCTGGTTGGCAGAAGTCTATTTGTACGTTAAGTCTTTCAAAGTAACGCAGCAATGGAATAAAAGTGGAGTAATAAAGGCGAGAGCGATCCCACCAATTCCTGGAACAGCAGAGCCTGCTCGCGACCAGAACCTCCCGTTTCCCCATCTAATTCCACACCCTGCTCGCCGGCAGTGCAAATTTAAGCCCTTAACACCCCTGTCCCCTATTCTTTGTCTGTAGGATTTCCAAAAATAAGCGCCTTCCCTCCCTCCACTCCAACCAAGCGCAGCTTCCACTATCGTCCACCCCCAGTCGATTCCACAATTGGGACTTAACCTTTTCCCAAACTTCGTAAATCACAAGTGCCCAAGAGCAATACGACCGCGCCGGGCTCCTTAGTAGCCCAGAGACGCAAGTTTTCAGCGCCCAGAAATGGATGTTTTAAAAGTTTTTGCTTTGTTTCGTTCCGGTGTAACAATTCCTTTCGGACACTGAAGCCCTGTGGCCGCACGGCGCCCCAGCCCGCGTCCCCTACCTCGCTCAGGCGGGACGAAGTTGCGTTCGACGAGCTCCGGGTCTGCACTGAGCGCTCGTCATCTTGCTGCTGCCGGTGCCTGACAGTGTCGCTCTCTAAACTTACTCCAGTCGGGGTCCCCTCCCTCCGCAGCCGCAACTCCATTGGCCAGCCCCGCTCGCGGCAGCGCGCGCCGGCCCGCGGGCTGAAGTCGCAGAGCGCCCGCTGACGCTGGGTGGCTTCTTTAAGAAGAGGCGGGAAGAAGTTAAATGCTTCGAACTCCCACGCCCTCCGCCTGCGGCTGGGGCCCCCGGATCTCCGCAGCTGAGACTGACTGTCCAGGAAAGATCTGGGGCAGACACAAATGAAAGAACCCCTCCCACCCCCAAGCAACAAAAAAGCGGGGGGAGAGGGAGGGGGAACCGAGTGCCCCCTGGACTCTAATGTATAAATCACGGCCGGCGCCCAGCTGTCGGCCGCTCGGGGCGGTGGAGACCACTCTCTCCAGCCTTAGGAAGGAGAAGAGTTGGAGAGCCTTTAGAAAACTTTCTCCCGAAAAGTCCTAGGGGCCAGAGGACTGCCCAGCGTCTCGCAGCGCACGTCCCTGGTCCCCTTGGGGAATCAGGCGCCCCGGGGCCACTTCTGCGCAGGCAGGGGAAAAAGGAGCCCTGCCTTTCTCTGAGGAAAAGGCTGAGAAGGGGATGCAGGAGATTTGCGCGAGGCAAGCAGCCACAGTGGGAGAAGAGCCGGAGAGGTTCCTCCACTTCTCCCCACCTCCATGCCCACCCCCATGCCGCTGCAGCCTGGAAACTGGCCATCTGAGGACAGAAAGTGGCTTTCCCCGGGGCACGGTGAAAAAGACCAGCGCCGGGAGATGTGTTGGGCGGGTGTTCCCCTCCCTCAACCGGGCGCCAAGTCAGGCAGTTGCCCCAGATTCTGGCCAGTGGTGAGAGGCCTTTGAGGAGGTGGGCAGTTGCTGGGTCCTGAGAGATTTTTGAAACCTTGTGCAGCTCAGGAAGTTCCGAAGGGGAAGAGCCACAGGGCCCAGCCCAGCTGGGGCGGGACCCTTTTTTCCCCTTTATTAGGGAGGCGCCCCCAAATCTTCATGCTCAAAACTCGCCCACTCTTTCCTTTCGCTTAGATGCTACTTCAGAATGTGAGAATGAGAGGTGGCCTCGGTCAGCTCCCCTCCAGTGACAAGCTCAAAGCACTTCTGCCCTGCCTTAATGGGCAAAGACGTTTCCACCTAGTACCTTGGCTTCCTATCCCTTGCAGATGTGAACGCAAAACTTCGTTGTGCAGTTTCAATTGACACACACCCTGTATCTGAATGACTCAGAAGGAGTCTGCATGAATAAACAGACCCCTGACTTCTGGATCTTATGAGTTTGCAAAAGAAAAAATCAAGTGTCAGTTAATTCACAGTTGTCTGAAAGCCCTCATCAACGACCCAGCACATACCCACAAATACAACAAAAGTACAACAGTACAGTGCATACAACTTGCACGTGCATACAACCTACAAACAAAGATCACAGACTCTAGGATAAATTCTGATTGGGTTTGAGGACTTAATTCATTTGCAAGGGGAGATATGTTGTCAACCCAGCACAACACACCCCGTGGGACTTGTCAAACTCCACCCCATCCACTAACTTTATGAGTTCTTGAAAGGGAAAAGAATGAAAGTGAATTGCATACCCAGACTATGTCAGGCGGGTGATAGATTATCTAATTTAACACTACTACTCTGAAGTAGCCATTGTAGGTCATTTTATTGATTAAGGGAAATGTCACTCAGACAGCTTAGCTAGATATCCTAGCTAGTGAGTGGCAGAGCAGGGTTCCAAACCTTCAACACTGCAGATGCCATGACTCCCAGGTCACACTCCTTCAGTCAATATACAGTTAAGGAATTGAAAGCTATGTTCCTGAAGGGAAACAAACCTCTAGTTTTACAGTTTTAAATTTGTACTAATGTCTTGGCAATATATGTCTACAAAATGTATACAAAGATATGCTAATGAATGTCTTTTTGAAAACTACTTATTTCCTGATACAAAACACTTGCTTGTAAAACTTGCAACAAAAGTATACTAATGAATGTCCTTTTTTGCTTACCATGAAGCATTTTCTCTTTGCTGAAATGTTTTACCATATGTTATTTTAATTTTGATCACTTTTTTATTATTAAGACTTTATTTTATTTTTTAGAGCAGCTTTAGGTTTACAGTAAAATTGACTGGAAATGTACAGAGGTTCCCCATATATCTTGTGCCTCCACACATGCGTAGCCTTCCCCATTATCAACATCACTTATTAGAGGGGTACATTTATTGCAATTGATGAACCTACATTATCACATCATTATCACCCAAAGTCCATAGTTTACCTTAGGGTTCATTATTGGGGTTGTACTTTCTATGGATTTGGACAAATGTATAATGACATGTATCCAGCATTATGATATCATGCAAAATATTTTCATTGCCCTAAAAATCCTCTGTGTTCTGCCTACTTGTCTATCCCACCCCCATGAATGCCTTTTTAAAACCACTGATTTCTTGACTATATACTCGTATGTATATAAAGTGTATACAAAGGTAGACTAGTGAATATTTATAAAACCTCTCATTATCTACCTATAATATTTAATGTAAGGGTGTACTTTTAATATTTGTGTACTAGATTCTAAGTGTTACACATATTTACTCATTTAATCATTATAATGACCTTATAAGTTAAGTATTATTCTTATCCTAATTTTACAGACAAGGAAACTGAGTCCCAGACATATTAAGCATCTTGGTTAATATGGGCTATGATCATAGATGGGCTACAGATTCTTAACCACTACTCCAAACCACCATGTTAAACCTAAAACACGTCAAAGAACTACATCGGCTAAATCAGTCTTTTTGTTATGAATACTGTTGGGGAGAACAACATTTAATATTGATCCAAATGTTTCAAAGAGCTCAAATACTTTGTAGATGATTATTTAGTAACACTCATCCTTAGTACACACCTATGAGATATAAAGTGTAGATGACCACTCAGGCAAAATTAGAAAGGGGGTAAAGCTATTTGCAGAGATGGTTTCCCTGCCAATTCCAAATCACTGGGTCCCACAGGTTTCTTCCCATTACTTGCAGGAGTGGCCCTAAGAATTGCATCCTCAAATTATCTCCTGGCTGCTAGCCTAGCTCCCTGTCCATGGTTGCCTGGAAGCCGAGCCCAACGTTTCTAGTTTATTTCCTATGGGATTGAGATTACCATTTGAGTACCAAGTCACATTGAGGTTGCTCCATTCCAAATTTCTGATTTCAAAGCAGGTTTGCTACTCTTTGGTGTCTTTGCACGTTGTTCTTTGCTTGCTTTGATGTTTCTCTAAGCATTGCCAGAGAAAATACCATACAATATTTGGGACTTATACTAATATATATACATACTGAGGATGCCAAAAAAATGTTTGCAAGTAGACACTTTTGTCAAAGTTGCTCAAGCAGTAGTTCACCATAATCAGAAGTGTCTGGATGCTGATGGTAACCACTTTGAGCACCTCTTAAAATTGCAGAAATCAAACATGACTTGTATTCATCTTTTGTTATTGGTATATATTGAGTATTACAATTTTAGTACCGTTTTCCTTTCTTAAAATGTGTATACATTTTTTGGATATATATATGTATATATATGTATATATGTATACACATATATATATATGTATATATATACATTTGTTGTTTATCTGCAATTTAAATTTAACTGCGTGAGCTGTATTTTTATTTGCTAAATCTGGTAACGCTGCTCTTTTTCCTAAATGCTCTAGTAATGTTCCAACTTTCTCTCCTCCTCCCAACCCCCTGTAAAGAGCCAACGCTCCCCTTACTCATTTATTCACAGGAGAATAACTAGCCTCTTGCTTCGCGGAAAAACCATTATCACCACTTCAATTTCCCTCCTCTCCAACTTCTAGTTTAAAAATTTCACCCACCCTTACCTCCTTCCACAGTTTTACTCCTTCCCAGGGTGAACTCTTATACATATCACCATGCTACTCCCCCAAAACTTTCTAAGGCTCAGCTCAATTATTCCTTCTCTCTCTTGTATTTTCACTTCTTGGCCTCTTGTGACTCTTTATCTTCAATTTATGTTACTATCTTTGCATTTCCTCTGTCAAAAACTCACTGTCTTCCCCTTGTACTAGGTGCCAATATAAATCTCTCTCTCTTCTCCTGTTTGCCAACATTCAAAACTACATAGTGGAACATGTCAAACTTGGGTTCAGCCTTAATACTGCCAATTCCCAGCTGTGTGACTTTCAGCAAGTTCTTTGAACTTCCTTGAGCCTTAATTCCCTCATGTCTAAAATGGTATAATGATATTTCTCTCTTTCAGTCATTGGGAGGAATTAGGAGCTTCATATGCATAACAAACACTGCACAGCATAGAGTAAATGCTTCACTCTCCCCCACCTCCATCTCTTAACTCTATTATACTCATTGCTTTCAATGCCTCACTTTCTATTCACTCCCTTTTTTATTTTCAAATAAAATTATTTTAATCAAATTATTACATGCACATGGTTAAAAAATCAAGTAGTATAAAACTTAGTAGTATAAAAAAGCAAGAAAGAACATGAATCAATCCTCAGAGGCCCCCTGGTCCTCTAATTCTCCCAAGTACTTTGAAGTCTTATTGATGTTTCTTCTGGTGGTTACTTGAAAATCTTTAAATCCCATGTTTTATACCTCTGTTTCTTGATTATCAATTTTAAACAGCATCTATAGATTTTCTGCCATGTGGAAAGAGTATTAATTCACTTATCCTTAAAAAAACATACTTGTATTATAAACTTTCTAAATCTTTGCGTGTCTGATATTTTAAAAACTCACTGTTTACACTTGACTTCATATTTTGGCTGAATATAGAGTTATAGTTTATCATTTTCTTGGGGAATTTTGAAGACAATGCTCCTTTCTCTTTTAATTTCTGGTGCTACTGATACAAAGCCTAAAGCTCTTCTGATTCCAAAACTTTACATATGACTACTTTTTTCTTCTCTGGACATTTTTATAATATTTTCTTTCCCCATAGTGTTCCAGGATTATGCAATGATATGTATTGATTTTCCAAGCTCCCTCATACACACACTGACCCTTTACAGTGTGGGAAACCATCTGAAATTACAAGATATGATCAAATAATATGGTGAATGTTTAAATTTAAAAAAATTATTACAGTAAAAGACACATTGCAATTAATCCTTCTCAAAATACCCTGTCCCCCTACTCTGAATACACTTATCCCATTATTCTTGCCACTTTCTGAAGGAGTTTTGGAAGTCCTCTTTTGTGAATGTCTTTAGTTGCACTGTCATGGCTGCTTTGATGTCCTGAACCAATTTAAAACATTTACCTTTCATGGACATTTTGACTTTGCGGAAGAGCCAGAAGTAGCACAGTGCAAGATCTGATGAATAAGGTGGATGAGGACACACCGTAATGTTTTTATTTGACAGAAATTGCCTTATACCAGAAGCAATATGTGACATGGAGCCTTTCCATTGTGGTCATAAAATATGATGAATGCTGCTGCTGAGTGCCATCCAACAGAAAGGCAGCAATCTTCAATATGGGAAGCTGTGTGTTGAAACTTAGTGTGTGACAAGTTGCAAATTGTTTGGTGCGGTCAGTCAGGTGTGAGCTGCAGTCAGTCGAGTGTGAACTACGGTTGAGAGGTGTGTTTTAAAGGGTGCTATATATCATCCTCCATCATGACAACGCTCCGTGTCACACATCGCTTCTAGTACATGTCAATTTCTTTTTTTTTATTTATTTATTAGTTTCAGGTGTACACGACAAGGTAATACTTAGACGTTCATCATTTATATCCCTCACACTGTGAACCCCCCTCCCCCCATCCACTATCCCTCCGACCTCACACTGAACCATCACATTATATATATAAAATTATAGTTGGCATTCATTAATGTTTAGCTTCTGTACATGTCAATTTCTGTCAAATGAAAACATTATGGTGTGTCCTCATCCACCTCATTCACCGGATCTGGCACCATGCGACTTCTGGGTCTTCCCCAAAGTCAAAATGATTCAGGACGTTGAGGCAGCTACAACAGCGCAATGAAAGACACTCACGAAAGAGGACTTCTAGAACTGCTTCAGAAAGTGGCAAGAATGATGGGTTAAGTGTGTTCGAAGCAAGGGGGATTAATGGCAATGTGTCTTTTATTGTAATATTTTTTTTATTTAAATATTCGTCATATTTTGTGATCACACCTCGTATGTGTGTAAGACTCACAGTTACTTCCTATTATTACTAGACATTCTAGTAGGACCCCTGACCGTCACTATCTTTAGTTTTTTTTCTTTTGAGGTACTCATTTATCCAAAGGAAAAAAATCTCCCACTCTCCTTCCCAAAAGATTTAAACTTGATTGTAGCATCCTAGGAGAAGGGAGAATGGAGCTAGGGTATGTCACCATTCAGCATATAGACTTCCACTTAACCATTTCATTTTGACAGTAGTGTTCCACAGTCAAAATCATTTTGCTCACCCTCTCTATGCCAAATCTTCTGCCCTGATGGAGGAGAAATAGTCATTCTGGCTGTGTAGGACTAGGGAAAATCATGGCCATGGTAGGGTAGGATGAGGGGGTAAGAATGATTCTAACTGTTGCTAAAGCAGACTTTCTGTTCTCATCTTAACTTTCAACCCTACTCTCAGAGATACCTAAAAACTCCAATTTCTGGGCCTTTCTGGGGTTCTGTAGAGAAACTCAGCTTGCTTCTGGGCTTTCCCCCTTACAACCTCAGTTTTCTTAATTGTACTAAGTAAATTAACATTCATCCCTCTGTTTTTAAGTTTCCAAAATTGTGTTGCTGTCGTCTCTTGCTTTTCTTTCTCTTTGTTTGTTTATGCAAACAAACAAAATAAATCCCTTTACTATTATGTCAGTGAAGTATGGGAGTGGAAGGAAGTGAAAGTGTTCACTTTACCATCTTTGAACTGAGGTCATTTTATTTTCTCTTAAACCCTGGCATCTGCTGCAACTGTTTTCCTGAGCTTGACCTTTCTAAAGACTCAGATGAGTCCCTAGCTAAGATAGGCAGAGGCTCCTCATGAATCTCATTTAGGGACTTTCTGTAACATTTGACAGTGCTGACTCCCCACCCCCTTGTTGAAATTCTTCCCTCTGCTCTTCTGTAGCAGTGCTGTCTCTCATTCTCTACTGACTCAGACTGTTTTTTCTCAGTATTCTTAACTTGCTTCTCTTTTTCTATATTATCCTAAACATCCTTTTATACATAAGAAATATATAGCCTATATAATGTGTCTGGCACTGTACTAAATAAGTATTTTGTATGTAATAAATTTATCTCCTCAACAACTCTACAAGTGAGGTACTATTAAATAATCCATTGTACAGATGAAGAAACTGAGGCACAGAAAGCTTAAGTAAATTATCCAAAGTCCCAGCTTTTTCTCACTGTGCATATTGTCTCTTCAAATGCTATATCCTCATTCTTCCCTCTTATCCTTTCACACTTTCTTGGCTTTTCTCATCTACTTCTAGGGCTTTGTCTATCACATATATGCAGGCAACTCTGCACTGAACATCTGTAGTCCCACCTTTTTCTTAAGCTCCAAACTCAACTCCCAGATATTTATTGGAAACCTCCACTTACATGTCTTACATGCACCTCAGGATCAAAAGCCAACCATGTCATTTTTACCATTCTCTTCTCAGACCAACTCAACCTACTCTCTGTTACACATATCAGTTAACAGCATCAGCATTCACGTCAACAGACAAGCTAAAACACTCAGATACCATTCTGATTTCCCCTTCTCTTTCCCTATGTGAAATTTGCTGCCAAGACTGTTCTTTGAAGGGGCCTTTGAATTCAGTTCCTCATCACCCTTCCAGTCATTGTTAGGTTCTTACCTCCTGCTTATCACAGCTTCCTCCTAACTGCTCTCAGCTCTAATCATCCACATCACTATCTACAGGTAGTCTCCATGGGAGGGAAGCATTTCCTTACATTACAAAAGAATAACAGCATCACTTAAAGAAACATCTCATGTATATGTTTACAGAGGAATAAGCACATACCAGGAGAAACTAAAAGCTATAATTTCCAAACCATTGATGATTAAGTACCAATCAGAAACTAAGATAAAGCAATTCTGAAATTATAATAGAGATAAAAATGGATGTTCGTTTATTTACTCAATAATTATTTATTGAGTACTTACTATGAATCAGCAGGCATTCTTCTAGGCCTGGGTTGCAGCCTTGAAGGATACAGATAAAGTCCCTGGTACCATGGAGTTTATATTCCTGTAGAAAAGATAAATGGTTAAAGAAATAAATAGTACATAAGAAAATATCAGAAGACAATGAGTACAATGCTAAACATTAACATAGGATGATGTGACCTTGAGTTGTTCCTTGGGTAGCCAGCGTAGGCTCCTCTGAGAGGTTGGCATTGGATACTAGTGCACCATGGCAGGCTCAGGGCTCTCTGCCACAGCATCTGGAAAACCGGAGAAGGGCACTGCCCTGCCCTGAGAGGCAACCAGCAGAATGAAGGCATGCGCCCTGGGACCTATCTAGGAGACTCACTCAGTCGACTAAGGCAATCTTCACCCCTCTCTTGGCTTTTAAGATCCTTTCCATCCCTAGTACTCCATTACTTGCCTTCCAAGTCCTGTTTCTTGAAAAAAAAGCTATCATTGCTGCCCCTTTTCTTCCAACTTAAGACTTTAACTGCAAGGCCAGGAGTAGAGGCCTGATTGGGCCTCTGTTCTATCTCTCATGGAACCTTGCTTGGCCAGTGGTGGGGAGAACCCCATGCAGCCAGAGCGTAAAATAGTAGACGCCTGAGAGCAGCTGTCAGCAAACACATGGCTGGTGGTTCCCTCAACTTTACCAGGCTTGAAGATCAATGGAACCCCAGAGGATTCACTCTAACATTCAATAAAATCACCTCTCCTGAGGGAAATTTCATAAGTAATATGCGGCATTACCTATCTGTAAAAGAACACATTAGCAAAATCTAATTATTCAAGATGATTTTTTTAAAAATAGAGGATGGGGGAATATATCTATATTTATGTTTTACATATCTTATATATGAATTTGCAATAAATAAAAATATCGGAAGAAATTTTGCTTCATACAAGAAGTCAAAGTTGTCAGCTCTGAAAATTTACTCAATAGATGAACTTTCTCTTAAGTCACTCCTCCAGCTATTTTGGAAACAGACTGAACACAGATTCTCCAATAAGTTTTCTGTCATGTAGACTCTCTCTTTTTAAAGTTTATAAACTAGTCTTACAGGTTTGTAATTAAGTATCTTTTACACTTGCATTATCTCTTATGTCATTTTCACAAGTCTCAAAAAGATCTAGTGTTCACACAAATTGCAGAGGTAACTAAGGGCACTCTGGGCTGTAGTTTTCTCTCCCAAGTGTGCTTTTCTGAGGCGCAACATGAAGAGACCATCTTGCAGACCAGACGATGGTGAGGAAAAAGCTGTGACTGCTGTCACATTGATGTGTTTAAGGAGATTGAACTGAATTGTGCATACATGAAAAAGAATTTTAGTTCTGGTCAAAATGGCGGAATAGGTTAATGCTGTGCTCACCTCCTCTCAGGACTACATCAGTTACAACTAAACCACAGAACAATCATTATTGAGAATCACCTGAAGTCTAGCTAAACCAAAGTCCTACAACCACAGTCATACAGAAGCCACCTCAAAACTGGTAGGAGGGGCAGAGATGTGGAACAGGCTGGTTCAACTCCCACATGTGACCATTAAAAATAAAATCAGGGGTAAGGGGGGTGGGGGTGGGAGATGAGGGTAAGGGGGATCAAATATATGGTGATGGCAGGAGAACTGACTCTGGGTGGTGAACACACAATGGGATTTATAGATGATGTAATACAGAATTGTACACCTGAAATCTATGTAATTTTACTAACAACTGTCACCCCAATAAATTTTTTTTTAATGAAAATAAATAAATAAAACCAGGAAGGGTATCTCAGCTGCAGAGTTTGCCCCCTGAGGAGCGGGGTTCAAGCCCCTCCCCAGCCCAGGGTTTCAGTGCTGGGGAGAGAAGTCCCCATAATTTTGGGCTGTGAAAACCAGTGGAGATTGTGGCTGAGTGAGAGGAAGGCAGCTGCAGTCCCAGGAGCTCCTCTTAAAGGGCCTACGCATGGACTTACTTGCTGATGGACTCGCTCACTCTGAGCTCCAGCACTAGGGCAGCAGCTTAAAAAGCACCAGGGACATACAGGGAGGAACTGAGTTGTCTAGCTTCACAGTGAGGACAGAAGGGGTAGATTTCTCCTGGACAGAGGAACTGGCTGAAACCATTGTTTCTTTGTTGAGCCATCCGCCTCCCTGCATACAAATGCAGGCATACGCCATATCTGAGTATCCACCAAACTGGATATCACCTTTCACCTGCCCCACCTTAATGATTCCCTGAGACCATGCCCCACCCAACTTTTGGGCACAATCAAGCTCCTTCCAGGGGCTTTTCCATATAAACTGCCTGTCTTGGCTTAAGATACAGACATATCTAAAATGTCTCAAAGGTTCACAAAACCCAAAGTAGCAGCATCTGTCTTCAGCATGTCCCTCAACTCTGGCTGAGTAGCCCTCAGCCTGGCACTAGCGACCACTGGCTTTGGTTCACGGCTGGGCCTCTCAAGGCCTCCAAGCACAACATGAGGGTCAGCAATCTCTGGATTGCTTTGTGGATCATACTAGGTAGCACCAATCAGGACATAAACTGCAGATGAACTTGGCCTGAAGCAGGTACCCTCCCAGGAGGCCCCAATACTGGCAGACCCAGTGACCAGCTTTGGAGTGGGCTAGAGCATCACCTGGCCACCTCCAATGATGACACACCCAAAAGGTAGACTGGGCAGGCACAAGAGCCCTGCTAAAGTGAGTCTTGCTTTATAGGATCAGCCCCTGCCCAACAGCTCCTCCTCTTTAGTCACAGCCAGTCCTCTCAACAAGTCAGCCTGAGGGTCAATCCCTCCTACTGACGTGCAAACAGCAATCATGTCTCGACTACAACAGGAGGGCACATAACCCATACACCTGGAGCACCTGACTCTGGTAACTAGAGAGACTGCATCACTGAGTCCCACAGTACACCTACTACATAAAGCTGCTCTACTAAGAATGGGAGGTATAGCATCCCTACATAGAAACACATACAGGGAGGCAGCCAAAATGGGGAGACAAAGAAAAATTTCCCAAATAGAAGAAGAAAACAAAGCTCCAGAAAGAGACTAAACAAAATGGAGACAAGCAACCTACCACACGCAGGATTCCAAACACTAGTTACAAGGATGCTCAATGATCTCAGGGAGAACTTCTACAAAGATAGGAAACATAAAAATGGAGATAGAAAACAGAAAAAAGAAACAGTCAGAAATAAAGTCTACAATAATTGAAATGAATAATGAATTAGAGAGAATCAATAGTAGATTAGATGAAGCAGAAGATTGAATCAATGATTTAGAAGATAAGGTAGCAGAAAATACCCAATCAGAACAGGAAAAAGAAAAAAGAATCCCAAAAAATGAGGATACCAACATCAAGCATACCAACATTCACATCATAGGAGTACCAGAAGTAGAAGAGAGGGAGCAAGAGATTGAGAAAAAATGATGACTGAAAACTTCCCTAAACTGGTGAAGGAAATAAATATACAAGCCCAAAAAGTGCAGAGAGCCTCAAACAAGATGAATTCAAAGAGGTCCACACCAACACACATCATAATTAAAATGCCAAAGTTAAAGACAAAGAGAGAATCTTAAAAGCAGCACAAGAAAAGCAGTTCATTACTTACAAGGGAGCTCCCATAAGACTGTCAGCTGATTTCTCAACAGAAACTTTGCATGCCAGAAGGGACTGGCAGAAAATATTCAAAGTGATGTAAAGCAAGGATCTATGGCCAATATTCCTCTACCTAGCAAAGTTATCATCTATAACTGAAGGACAGATAAAGAGCTTCTCAGGCAAGAAAAACCCAAATGTGTTCCTTACCACCAAACCAGTATTACAAGGAATGTTAAACGGACTTCTGTAAGACAAAAAAAAAAAAAAAAAAAAAGGATAAAAAATATGAATAATAAAATGGCAATAACTACATATCTGTTAACGATTACTTTCAATACGAATGGGTTTAATGTTCCAATCAAAAGATAGGGAGGCCGAATGGATAAGAAAACAAGACCCTTACATATACTTCCTACAAGAGATTCACTTCAGATCAAAAGACACACACAGACTGAAAGTAAAAGATGGGAAAAAGGTATTTCATGAAAATGGAAAAAAACAAACAAAAAAGCTGCACTTTTTTGGAGCAATACTAATACTAGACAAAATAGACTTTACAACAAAGCCTATAACAAGTGACAAAGAAGGACCCAGTAATCCCACTTCTGGGTAATTACCCAAAGAAATCCAAAACACTACTTTAAGGGGACTTGTGCATCCATAACTTCACGACAGCATTGTTTACAATGGCCAAGATGTACAGGCAGCCTGGGTGTCTGTCAATGGATGAATGAATAAAAAGTAAGTGGTACATATTTACAATGGAATATTGTTCATCCATGGAAGGGAATGGGTTCTTGCCATCTGCTGAGTTATGGATGGACCTGAAGGGTATTGTGCTGAGTGAAGTATATCAGACAGAGAAAGACAGAACCAATGTGATTTTGCTTATATGTGGAATCTAAAGAACAAAATAAACAAAGCAAACAAACTCAGAGATACAGAGAGCATTTTGATGGTTGCCAGATGGGAGGAGGCTTGGGTTGAGTGAAAAAGGGGAAGGGATTAGTAAATACAAATTGGTTGTTACACAGTAGTCATGAGGATGTAGGGTATAGCATAAGGAATATAGTCAATAATATTGTAATAACTATGTATGGTGTCAGATGAGTACAAGATTTATCAGCGTAATAAATGGGAGGGGGGTTTGGGGACTGGGTGGAAAAGGTGAAAGGATTAAGGAGTACAAATTTGTAGTTACAAAATAGTCATGGGGATGTAAAGTAAAGCACAGGGAATATAGTCAATAATATTGTAATAACTATGTATAGTGCCAGGTGGGAACTAGACTAATCAGAGGGATCACTTCTTAAATTATATAAATGTCTAACCACTATGCTGTACACGTGAAATTAATACAAAATAATACTGAATGTTAACTGTAATTGAGAATTAGAAAATGTCGGGGGAAAGGTGAAGGGGAAGAAGAGGTTCAAATTTCCAAATATAAAACAAACAAGTCATGGGGATGTAATGTACAGCATGGGGAATATAGTCAATAATACTGTGATAGCGTGGTATGGTGTCAGACGGTTGCTGGACTTATCATGACGATCACTTCTTTAGGTCTATAAATGTTGAATAACTATTGTGTACACCTGAAATTAATATAATATTATATGTTAGCTACATTTTAATAAAAATCATTTAAAAAAAGAAAAACACTATTTATAAAATACCTCTCCAAAAATTTTTAAATTGGTAAGAAACATGAAAGCATTTTAATCTTTAGTTTAATCAGACCAAAGTCTGATTGGCAAATAGCAGGTATTGTTATGCTTTTAAAGCAAATTCCCAGCTTTTAATTTGTTTGCTCCTCCCAACTAAGTAGTAAGCTGGAACTGTTATTCTCATATTCTGTAGGCTGGAGAAAACTCCTAAGAAATAAAGTTGCCCAAGGTTTTACAGTGAGTCTATAGCAGAGCCAGATGAAAAAATGGTAGACTCCTGGCTTCTTACCAGCGCTTGAAAAATAGTTAAAAAAAAAAATGTTCAAAGGATGAAGAAAGGAAGAAAGAAATGAAAGGATGGAGGGAGAAATACTCAACAAGTATTTGTTATTCTATGATGCTTACTTAACTTGTTTGTTTGTTGTCTGGCCCTCCTACTGGAATGTAAGTGCCATAAAGACTGACATTTTTTCAATCTTTGTTACTGCTATAATTATATGTTAGTACATAGTACCCAGTTAGTACCTGGCATATGGAAATGCTGAATTAATAGTGAAGGAATAAATTAAATGTCTCTCATATTCATCCTGAATTATGTCAAATGGAGTGGACTATTTGAAAGCAGGTAGATCATAAATTAGAGTATTCTTTTGCTTTTTTACTCAGTTTCAAGTTACAGAGGCACTGAGCTAGGTATCAAGCCATGCAAAGACATGGAGGAAATTTAAATGCATATTATTAAGTGACAGAAGTCCATCTGAAAAGGCTATATACTGTGCGATTCCAACTACATGACATTTTGGAAAAGGCAAAACTTTGGAAACAGTAAAGAAAATCAGGGTTGCCAGAGGTTAGGAGGATGGTAGGGATGAATAGGCAGAACACAGAGGATTTTTAGGGCAGTGAGTGCCCTGTATGATACTGTAATGATGGATACATGTCATTATACACTTTTCTCATAGAATGTGCAACACCAGAGTGAGCCCTAATGTAAACTATGGATTTGGATGATAATATTGGGACAACATAAGTTCATCCATTGTAATGAATGTACCACTCTGGTGAGGTTGATAATGGGCCAGGCACAAATGGGAAGTCCTTGTACCTTCCACTCAATTTTGCTATGAGCCTAAAACTACTCTAAAAAATAAAGTCTATTAAAAAAAATTTTTTTAAAGATTTTATTGGGGAAGAGGAACAGGACTTTATTGGGGAACAGTGTGTATTTCCAGGACTTTTTCCAAGTCAAGTTGTTGTCCTTTCAATCTTAGTTGTGGTGGGCGCAGCTCAGCTCCAGGTCCAGTTGCCATTGTTGGTTGCAGGGGGCGCAGTCCACCATCCCTTGCAGGAGTGAACCAACAACCTTGTGGTTGAGAGCCCGCGTTCCAACCAACTGAGCCATCTGGCCACCCTGGAGCTGAGCGGCAGCTCATTGACTTCATTCTAGTTGTGGAGGGCACAGCTCGCTGGCCCATGACAGAATCGAACTGGCAGCCCTGTTGTCCAGAGTTTGCACTCTAACCAACTGAGCCACCTTGTCCGACCCTATTAAATTTTTTTAAAAATAAAAAATAAAAGAGGCACCGTTTGTTGACTTTGTCGAGGGTTCATTTTCTATAGACAGTTAACATTAGTCATGGTCCCTGTCATGGTCCCATTGTTTCAGTTGAAATCTTTCTGGGTTCTCTTGAAACACTCCAAGTTTTTATCTACATATTTTAAATCAGACCATCTCAATTTGTCCTCTCATTTTGAGAAAAATCTATCCAGCAAATTTTGCATGGTGAAGTAACAGACAATTTTATTTACATAAATTACAAATATTATAGTCCTTGCAAATTTAATATCAACATTGCAAAAGCACATTAATTCTTATTACCTGGAAAAGGTAAAATTAAATCAGTGAGACATCTAAATTAGAAAATATTTAAAATGTAAATTCAGCCTAATTCCTTTAAGATCCTCTGGATTACAAGAATGGGGTAACCAAGTGTTCAGGAGATGGTCTTTACTGAGTGAAAGGATGGGTCAAAACCAGCTCTCATACATGTGAAGTAAACAAATACTTCTCAAGTGCTTAAGAGATCTTAACATGTTTACTCAGAGTTCATAAGTAGTGTTTAGACTCAACCAGCTTAGTAAACTTTGCCTTCACAGATTATTTTGCCTCCAGGTCATTGTAATTCTCATCTATTCCACTGCTTGTAACTTTAAAAAAAAATCTATTTTTTGTGACAGGAGGGGGGTTGATAATTGAACAGAGAGGCAAGGGGATAAACAGATAATATGACTTGTATGTTTTCTTACAATTCAGGAATTTCCAACCAAGGGAGTTTTGTCTCTATCACTAAATTCAAACTGTTGAAAACTGAGGAATTTTGGAAGATTATTATTATATGGTAATTACTCTCCTGGTGTCCTACTTATTTGAAATAAAAGTGTCTATTTTAATTAATAAAAAGGAAAATAACTGAAGCTTGTTATTTGAATACACTAAAAAATAATTGCATGCCAATCCAGGCCTTTGCACTTGGTATTTTCTGTCTAAAACGTTCTTCTTAGCCTCAAATAGCTCATACCCTCACTTCATTCATGTCTTAGATCAAATGTCATCTCCTCAGAAAGGCAGCCCCTGTCCCCTATCTAAAAATGCACACATCCTCTCTATACTCTATCTCCTTATACCTACATAAGTTTTCTTTATAGCACTTAAATTATCACCCAACACATAATTTGTTTGTAATTTGTCTTCTTCCACCACAGTGCAACCTCTACAAGTGAATTGTTTTGTTGGTGGCCCACAAGAGTCCCTGGGACAGTTGTCACTAAAATATCTACTGAGTAAATGAATTAAAATCACAAAAAGTTAGTGCTATTTCTTTCTCCTTAAACACCAAATGACTTTTGAAATTTATAAAGTGAATATTTTTTAATTAGAAAACAACAACAATTCTCATTAAAAGCCAAAAAGAATGCATCGAAACCTCTAACCATCTAAAGTAAAGTCTAGAGCTTTCATAGAAATGTTTATGTCCTCCCTTAAACTATACCTCCCACTGACAATGTATGTCTTAGAAAGAGGATACCTTCTCAGTTACTACCGTGTTTCCCCGAAAATAAGACCTAACCCTAAAATAAACCCCAGTTAAGATCGTCCTCCAGACGGACATATTTAGTACGTTATGGTGATGTTCCAAAAGAAAATGACATGACTGTATTTGAATAAATGTAGAGTGTTGTACATGAAAGACATAAGATATCCCCTGAAAATAAGCCTTAATGCGTGTTTTGGAGCAAAAATTAACATGACCTGGTCTTATTTTCAGGGAAATATAGTACTAAATTATTACGTTCAGTCAATTTAGTGAAAGAAATCAGTCCAACTAGTTATTTGCCGTTGCACAGAGAAGACCAATGGTTGCTTAGTTATACTTTTCACCATTGACTTGACTTTAGATAAGACAGCATTGAATCTCTAACTGAAAAACCAAATGGCTAAAAGTTGAGTTTCTTCCTGGCCTTTCCCATTTTCCCTCACCTGTTATCTTTCTGTGCTTTACTGTTTTATGACATTAAGGAAGATTTATTTATACATTAATTCAATACACAAACATCCAGCACTGCATATAATGCTAAGAGGATGAAATCCCTGGTTTTCACATGCTCACAATCTTGGAGGGATAACTGAGAAATAAACCTATACGTACCACCCAGCATATTAAGTTGTGTGGTTCTGTGTCCCCAGCTGATCTTGCATTCTTATGCACCCATGTTCTGAAAATGTTCCTTCTTGCTGAGACTTACTAGAACTTGGTACCTGAGCCTGAGCTGTCTGAAACTCGAAGTCAGTAAAACCTCTGTAGGTATAGAAATAGAGCTGGAAAAATTCATTTCAAAACTGCAAGCAGTTTTCTGGAGAATTTGACACTCAATACATATTTGAGTCAGATTTTTCTTTTATTCTTGAAAAACCATCAAAATGTGTCTTTAGGTTATGCAAACGGAAAGTTAAAAATCCAAATCAGAAAAGGCCACTTTTGAGAAATTGGCGTTAGAGAGTGAAATTTCTATTGCCACAAAGTAAAAACAAACAAAAGTTACCTACATAGTATCTCCACTTCAGTATTTCAGGGATCTCAGACTTAACATAACTACAACAGAACTCTTGATTTCCCTTTACAAAAATCTATGTACTGCGCAGCCACCCTCCACTCTCTCCCATTTTCCAGGTCTCAATAAATGATACTGTCAGTCATCAGCAACACTTTGATTGTCCCTTTCCTTTACTGGCAGATCCAATTCCCTGGCAATTCTAATACCTAAACACATCTCAAGTCTGTCCTCTTCTCTCTTTTTCCACTGTCAACTCTGCATCCGAACTGTTACCACCTTTCACTGAATTACTACAGTAGCTTCTTCAACTTCCTCTCCTGCTCATTTTCACTCCATTCTCCTCTTAAAATCCAGGAGATTATTTTTTTTCCTCTTTAAAATAGTAAGTTGATTTTTTAAATTAATAAACTTTATTTTTTAGAGCAGTCTTAAGTTCACAGCAAAATTGAGGGAAGGTACAAGGTTCTCATGACCCTCTGCCCTGTACCTGCACAATCTCCGTCACTATCAACACCTCCCACCAGAGGGGTACATTTGTTATAATCGATAAACTAACACTGACACACCATCATCAATGAGAAGTCAATACTTTACATTAAGGCTCACTCTTGGTGTAGTACATTCTATGGTTTTGACAAATGTATAATGACATGTACGTATCATTATAGTATCATACACAATAGTTTCACTCCCCTAAAAACCCTCTGTGCTCTGCCTATTCATCTTTCCCTCTCTACTAACCCAAGACCCACTAATCTTTTGACCCCCTTCTCTAGAATGTCATATAGTATGTAGTCTTTTTGGATTGGATTCTTTCAGTTAATAGTATGCATTTTCATATTCTCCATATCTCTTAATGGCTTGACAATTCATTTATTTTTAGCAATGAAAAATATTTCATTGTCTGGATGTACTATAGTTTATTTATCCATTAACCTATTAAAGGACTTTTTGGTTCCTTCCCAGTTTTGGCAACTATTAATGAAACTGATCTAAACATCATGTGCAGTTTTTTTGTGAACATAACAGTTCATTTTGAAAAATACCAAGAAGCACAATTGCTGGGTCACATGGGAAGAGTATATTTAATTTCATAAGAAACTCTCGAACTGTTTTCCAAAGTGTCATTTTGCATTCCCCCCAGCAATGAATGGGAGTTCCTGTTGCTCCACATCCTCACCAGCATTTTGTGTTGTCAGGATTTTGGACTTTGGTTATTCTAATAGGTATAGAGTGGTATCTCATTGTTGTCTTAATTTGTAAATTGCTAATGACATATGATATTGAATATCTCTTTATATGTTTACTTACCATCTGTATGTCTTCTTTGGTGAAGTGTCTGTTCAGATTTTGGACATTTTTTAGTTGAGTTGTTCATTTTCTTATTGTTGAATTTTAAAAGTTCTTTGTATATTTTGGATAACAGCCCTTCATCTGATGTGTCTTTTGCATATATTTTCTCCTACTCTGTGGCTTGTCTTCTCATTCTTTTGATAGTATCAAGAAATTTTTAATATTAATGAAGTCCAGCTTATCAAAGTTTTTTCTCCTAAGTCATGCTTTTGGTGTTGTACCTAAAAAGTCATCACCATGCCCAGTCACCTAGATTTTCTCTATGTTATCTTCCAGGAGTTTTATAGTCTTGCATTTAACATGTAGGTCAATGATCTATTTTGTGTTAATTGTTGTGAAGGGAGGAAGGTCTGTGTCTAGATTCATTCTTTTGCACGTGGATGTCTACTTGCTCCAGCACCATTTGTTGAAAACTATCTTTGCTTCATTGTATTGTCTTTGCTCCTTTATCAAATATCATTTGACTATATTTATGTAGCCCTATTTCTGGGCTTTCTCTTCTGTTCCATTGATCTATTAGTCTTTTCTTTTGCTAGTACCACATTGTCTTGATTACTATAGCTTTATAGTTAGTTTTCAAATCAGGAAGTGTCAGTCCTCCAACAGGAGTTTATAAAAAAAACATACTTTGTGTTTTAAAAACAAATCCTTCAAAGTCTTCATTTTGTCCTTAGAATGAAGTCTAAAATATTTAAGAAGGCCTCTAAGACCCTCTGCCAACCTCTCCATTTCTGTTTTCTCCTTCTTTCCCTCCTTGCTTGTTATTCTTCCTGTGTTTCTCTAAATGTGCCACGTTCCTGTTCATCTCAACACCCTCACACATGCTGTTTTTGTTGCAAGGTGTATCCTTGACAACTCCGTCCCCAACTGACCACCCTCCCCTGCACTAGGCTAACTCTCTTTTTCATCCTGTGGGTTTCAGCTTAAACATCACTACTCCAGGAAGCCTTCGCCGACCCTCCTGACTGGGTCAAGTCCCTGCATTATAGGCTTGCATTTCATTTGTATTCTCGCTTTCTCTTTCTTATTTATGTATTTGTGTATTTATATATTTATTTATTTTAGCACATATTAAATCACAATTAATTAATTCTTTGTGTAGTTGTTTTGCAAGATGGGTGTCCCTATTAGATTTTATGTTCTATAAGGTGAGGGACTTCTTGTGGTCTCCCTGCCACAGTGCCTTTTCACACGGCAAGGTGTCAGTAAGTACTAGTTGAGCAAGTGAGTGATTGAAACCTCTCGCCCATACCTACATAGCCAATATACATTGGAACTATATAAGTATATCCCAAATGAGATCTGTCAGTCTTTTCAATACTAGAATTCATTAACAAGAATATAATTCATATACAAAGAGTCATTTGTATGTATTTGTCTAGTAATTAGGTAACATAAAGAGACATTTTATTCTGACTTTCTTGTTTGTAAAATGACAATAGTTATAACAAAAAGTCAGATAATATTCCTTTCTTTTCCTCTGAAAAGAACATTCTGCAGAGAAAATAATTATTCCCAACTATAATGCTATCATTCAACCTGTTGGGCCTGGTAGAAAACAATTCCTGAAAAGCCCACCAGCCAGCCCTTTGTTAATTATATAAGGAGCAGGCACCTCTGCTACTTAGGTGATATTTCTGCTACAGTGACAAAAGAGGAAATTAGTTCATGAATGGTTTTCTTTGTTCTAGCTTTACTTTACTCTGTGATACCTTTTGTACTTTCCTTAGACATATGAATGTATAATCCTCAACAAGTTAACTGATCTTTCGAGTGAGGACACCACTGACTCTTATTTTTAATAAGGATTACACTTAAGTAGGTATTATATTAAAATGCAGTTTCAGAGGAAGCCTTTAAAGTTTTATTAAATATTGTAAGTAACTTTGTGAACTATGAACTTGAGAAGGTAGACTTTCAGCCAGCTCCCATTCTTGGAATTGTTCATGGAACAGGAGGTGAGAATAGGTTCCACTGGGGCTCAAATCTCGTGGGAACTCTGCAAATAGCTAAGATTATGGTTCTATAATACACATTCTTTTTAAAAGCTATCTTTAGCCCAACTTGTAGACACAAAGAGCAGACTGGTGGTTAACAGGTGCTGGGGGTGGGGTGGGGGGAGAGATTGGGGAGATGTTGTTTAAGGGCACAAACTCGCAACCTGAAGATGAGTAAGTCCTGGAGATCTAATGCACAGCACAGTGATTATGGTCCATAGTACTGCATTTTAAACTTCACAGTTGCTAAGAGACTAGATCTTAAATGTTCTCACCACAAAAAAGAAATGATAATTATGTGACGTAATAGAGGTGTTAGCTAACACTACTGTGGTAATCATATTGCAGTATATATAACCAACACATGTTACACCTTAAACTTATAAAATATACGTCAGTTATATCTTAATTTTTTAAAAAAAGTTATCCTCAATAAGAAAATATGCTAAAGCTTTAGCAGCATTATGAATAACTTCTAAATATGTTTCTATTATGTAATTGGGGAGTATAGAGATAGATTAACTTTTATTAAAATAGTTTATTTATCATTCATCCAGTCATGAAATATTTATTTAAAACCAAAAATGTACCAGGTGCAGTTCAAGTTACTTAGGATATATTAGTGAATACAACAGAAAAAGCCCCTGTAGAGATTATATTCTAAAAGGGGAGACATTTAATTAACCATCAATGTAATAGTAAGTAAATTATATAATATTAATCCATTCAAAATATTTTTTGAGTACATGCTAGAAGCCCAGTAGTAAACAAAACAGGCAAAGATCTCTATCTCTATCAGTCTACTTTCTAGCAAGGGGAAGTAGATAACAAACATAATAAATAAGTAAATTATATAGTATGTTAGAAATAGTTGAAACTAATATGTTTAAATCCAAAACAGGAAATGGTCAAAATATATTCTTGTTTTCCAAAAGTTTCAAAGGTCCTGCATACTCTAACAGTAAAAACTGCTCACTTGTTACATAAGTTTTCTGCAAAAAAGTGTCCAGTTATAAAATTTCTTGTATTAATAGTAGATATACTCATTCAGTTATTGATCCATTTATTCCAAAGATAGGTATCAAGTGCCTATTTGGCGCAGAAGATGGCAGCAAACAGTACAGACACAACCCTGGCCCTCACGGGCAAATATTTTATACTCATCCAAGAATTTCATGGAGAAGAAGTGGATCTGGAAAAGCACGCATCCGCATGGCACATTTACCCTAAAGTTAATAAGTACTCTTTAAAGACTTCTTTTGTGTTTTTTGTCAACCAAAGGCACCTGAAATCCAAACCAGTGTTTCTAGTTGGAGGGATGAAGAAAGGGTAATAGTCCTTGCTGCTGCCAATATTATTTGGTTTTCACTGTGAAAAGGAAAACTTTCCTGCTTCTTATCCAAAATGCGTTAACTGTCATGGAGGGAGGTGTCAAGGGATAGCTGTTCCCAATAGCGCACTCCTCAAGGCAGACTGGTGAAGAAACATAGTTTCTACAAGAATTTAAGAACCATCTCTGTGGCCTCCTTTCAACCCTAGGTTCGTGTTAATATTCTTTATGTCCCAGTGTCCAAATCGTGGAAATGATTTCAAAGAAGAAAATGTACCGTATCCAATATCTTAATACGTCATAAAAGGCTCCCAAGACTTTTGTGGTAGAATCAGTTCTTTTTTCTGGCCTATAGACTCTTCTCTCTTCTCCTGGTCCTAGCACCCCACTTTTCTTTTGGCAAACCACCTCTCTCCATTCAACACGCCAGGACTACCAATCATGTGACCTAGCTCCCTTGGCCAAGCAGTGTGCCTGGGACCTCAGCCAGGCCAGGCTGATTCTTCTGGGATTTGAATCTTGAACAGGGTGATTCAAGGTCGTAAAATATTTGTAGCCAAGACTTTTTGATAGAGGAGCCCTGAAGAAATTGTCCCTCATTCTTGCCATCTAGATCCCAAGCTTAACTAAGCTATCACATATATCCTTCCAGTAAAATCCAATTTTATTTAAATATGCCCGAATTGATTTGTTGCTTGGGACTGAGAGAATGCTGATATACCTACCTATATAAATAGATTGGAGAATGTAATTTTTAAAATTATTTGACCTCTTAAAATGTATTTCTTGAAAGTGGCAAAAAATGAGAATTCTTTTTTTTTCTTTCTTAAGAGTCATTCAGAAATTCACTCCTCATGGCACAAAAGCCCAGTTTAAATATATGTGCAATGAGCATAACTTTTCTCAATGTAGTGAGAAAAACGTATTCTTATTAAAAAAATACTATTTTTAAAAAGGAATTATAAATAGGTTACCTTTTTATGTAAAACTGCTAATGTTTAAATAAATATTGTAATGAACATAAACGCCTACCTCCAAAATGAGATACAGCAGAAGTAAAATGAGGCACTGTATAGCTGTATGTGGGGGCAAACAGTCTCTTTATTAAAAGTGCCATATATGTATATATGTGTGTATAGACACACACAAATATTTACATCTGTACAAAAACAATATCTACTTATTCTTCATCTAGGCATCCATTCTTTGAAGAAAGTTTAATTATAATTGGAAATATTTTCATTCTGATTACTTGTCAGCTTCTGACCACTTCCTAATTTATGAAAAGAAAGCAAACCAGATCCAGGTGCAGCTTTTTCAACATAACCTTGACCACTGGCTTCTGATTTTTAAATCTCTGGGCTGGAACAATATTTAGATGTAACCAGAAAAAATTTGCAAACTTCAGGATACAGTATTGATGATGAAAATATGGCCAAATAATAAAAAACAACACTAATTTGATCCTATATTTTCCAGATAGTGCTTTATGGTTTTTCAAACTGTTTTGCATACTGTACTCTTCAGGCTCCAAGCAGAAAATAGAACTTAGTTGAGGGTTCAGTGAGGAGAGCTCAGTGAAGGGACTACTTACAGAGGTTATAGACCAGTTAAGGAGCAAACCGAGGATGCTGAGCAGCCCGAGGCGAGCCAGGGTAGGAAGCTATTACTTCTCCTAGAACCTAAAAGGTAAGGGGTAGAAACTGTGTGTTACCAGAGCCCCGTGAAAAGTTACAGCCAAGAAAGAGGGACCAGCCAGCTGCTGCCAGAGATGTGGTACTGAAGCAGTGAGAGAAGGCAGAATTATTTTGCTCCTTCTTTCTTCACACCTTCTAATCCAGTGCTTAAGCCAACCAGAAGCCAGATGGCAAGGGAGTCCTGGAAATGCAGTTAATAGGAGGCTGCAAAGTCTTAAAGCACAGAGAAGAGCAGAGAAGTGGGGCAAATACATCTGGGGGGAAAAACAGAGAATAACCAGTCACGTACATTAACTCAGAATAGAACAAGCTCAGAGAGATTAAGCACCTGATTAAATTTACACAACTCATAATCCCCAATTCGAGATTTAAATACAAATTTCCAGACTCTCCAAAGCCAGTGGTTTTTCAGTATGCTTTAGTTAATGGCTTAGTTGCTGATGATTGGGAAGAATTGCTTGGGTCCAATATACTGTTTTGTTTCAAAATGAGCTATCTCAAGAGGTCCCTAAGGAGTTCCTTTGTTGCATCTCTACCGTGGGAATTTGGCCCACCAGGCAGATTTTCCAATCAACCTGGTGAACAAACAGTGCTTATGACTGTCCTGCCCTGGTGAGGTCAATAGAGAGAGACACTGGGAGTTATGGGGGCATTAGAGAGGAACAGGCAGCAAAGAGGAAGCCTGATGGCTGTCAGAAACACCCTGGTGTGGGCAAGAGCTTGACCAGAGGAGGCAGCCGGGATGGGTTTGAATCGACCCTCTCTCTCACTCTGGGGTAGCAGGTCACTAATCTGAGTCTCCATTTACTCATTATTGGGGTAAAAATACCGACCTCGTAGGGCCGACATGAAGACTAAAATAACATCTGTAAAGTGCTTAGTATGGTGCTTGATAAATAGTTCTAATGAACAATTTCTACCATTTATTGGGCTCTTAACATGCTATTGCTATCCATAAAACAGACTTAAGTGTTCAATAGCCCTCATTTCAGATGTGGAGACTGAGAATGACTTGCCTGAGATTGCAGAGCTGACATCAGTGTGGAGATCTGAATTTTAAAGCTTCTACTCTATTAGACAGTTCCAGACAAGATGGTGTTGTCAGTAGTTTTCCTGGTGCGTTTCAAGCCAGAAACTTTAAAAATATGCCTAAACACACTTTTTCTCAAACTCTTCGGGGTTGGTGCAATGTTGGGGAAGGTTATACACCTTTTTCTGGCTATTGTTCTGATCAGTTTGGCGTGTCCATTGTTGACATTTCAGTGCTAGCATCAGCAATGTTACTGTTTTTTAAATAAAGCCCAGTTTGCCCTTGAGGAATATGCCTTTCACCATGGGATAATTGGTTTGGAATCCCAATGCCATTATTTATCATCACGTGGAGCTGATTTGCAAGGAATATAGCTTTGATGCTTGAGGATTGGCTTTGCGCCAAGAAGTCATTGTTGGGGATTCTGGCCGTTTGATGTTAAGATGCAATCTGCTGAGGAGCTGACTAGGCCTATTAATAGGAGTTCAAACACAGTGTCACAAGCTTGCTAGTGAGGGCCTGGAGAGAGAGGCCTGAATAACAATTCTGAGAGCCAGGAGGTGTCATTGGACAGGACAGTGTGACCTCGACACCATGATAAGAACTCACAAGGCATCTGAAACATGCCAGCAGTTCCTCTCCACACCCACACTCCCACAAATTCACTATTTTGGGCACTGACATAGCATGATATGCCACAATGAGGTGTCTGTCTTTCCCACAGGATAGAGCTCCTTAGAGACAGGGATTAGGTCATTAATTCAAAAAGCATTCATGGAGTGTCTCTTGCCACTGCCAGGCATTGTATGAGGAGCCAGGAGCCGTATTCATCTTTGTACCCAGCACCTCTTACAGAGGCTAGCACATGGCAGGCATTTAATAAGTGTTATGGGTAAAATATTACTAAACACAAACATTGCGGTTGTTTGAATGTGCTATTTCCTCAAACTTCGCTATAATAACCAAGCCTTTTGAATTAAAAAAATCAACAATGTGTGGTAAATATGACATAACTATTTAATACATTTCTATTTATCTTGTGGTTAAAGGCTAAAGCATTCCAGTTGATCAAATATTTTGGTTATTAAGAGTTAAGTCCATATTTGGTAATATCAACTAGAAAATAAACTCAATACCTAAACAAAACATAAATCATTCCTTGCTGATTAAAAGGTGATGTGTACCTCATGGCTATCATTAAGGACCCATTTATCACTGTACAGGTGCTAGCTATGCATTGGGCTAAGAGCTTGGATTAATAAATGCTCTCCCTCTTACTGACATTTATTTTTTATACTCAATTAATGATACATAATTATGATGAGACCCCCCCAGGCTACCATCAATCATTTAAAAAAAATCATTAAAGAAGAAAAAAGAACCCTGAATCAATGAAGGTTGTTTGTGAAAGCAATGGAAACTGACTAAATTAAACATTTAAAAAATTCATTTGAAAGATAATGATCAGTTCTTTTTTTAAAAATTAAAGTTTATTGGGATGACAATTGTTAGTAAAGTTACATAGATTTCAGGTGTACAATTCTGTATTACATCGTCTATTAATCACATTGTGTGTTCATCATCCAGAGTCAGTTCTCCTTCCATCACCATATATTTGATCCCCTTTACCCTCATCTATTACCCCCTTTCCCCTTACCCTCTGGCAACCACTAAACTATTGTCTGTGTCTGAGTTTTTGTTTCTCATTTATCTGTCTTGTTCTTTTGTTGTTTTTGGTTTATATACCACATATCAGTGAAATCATATGGTTCTCTGCTTTTTCAGTCTGACTAATTTCACTTAACATTATAATCTCAAGATCCATTCGTGTTGTCACAAATGGTCCTATTTCATCTTTTCTTACCACTGAATAGTATTCCATCGTGTAACAGTTCTTAAAAGGGACAGTTGGAAGCCCAGGTTCATAAACAAATGTCTGGAAATGAGGAAGGTTAAGCAGAAGGAAACACAGCACAGGTCTTGCCACAGGAGCTGTATGGATATGCTGTCACTGGACCCTGGTCGCCACTACCCTTCTCTGAAGAATGTCTCTGCGACTTGAAGCTGGAGCCCACATGGGCTTAGCAGAAGTCATATGACCACAGTCCAGATGCCAGGGTATTGGGGGAGGAATGATCTGGCCCCTTGAAATTCTGTAGCAAGAATTTGGGCTCTGCCTCCCATAAGCCTTATCCACCAGGGGAGTCAAAAAATGCAATGTCCATTATATAGATTGGGGGATGTTAAAACAAATTTAAACTATATTGTTTGTTATACATACCTTATGGTAAAAAAACAAATCTACAGAAATATAATGCGATAGGATAAAAACACATGTCAATAAGGACATGGTAGGTTGAATAACATTCCCCTTCCCCCACAAGATAGCCATATTCTAATCCTTGAAACTTCTGAATAGGATGCTTCTATGCCAAAAGGGACTTTGCACATCTGAGTAAGTTACAGATCTTGAGATGCAGAGATTAACCTGGATTACCTGAGTGGGTTCAATGTAATCACAAGTGTCCTTATAAGAGGGAGCAGAGGGATCAAAGTCAGTACAAGGAAATGTGATGGTGGAATCAAGGGGTTGGAGAAGTGTGACTAAGGGATCATGAGCCAAGGAATGCAGGCAGCCTTTAGAAGTAGGAAAAATCAGGGAATAGATTCTCCCCTGGAGCCTTCAGAAGGAAACAATTCTGATGACATCTTGATTTTAACCCTACCGTATAAGACCCAATCTTGGACTTCTGATCTACAAAAATATAAAAGAATAAATTGTTCTGTTTTAAACCACTAAGTTTGTGGTGATTTATTATAGCAGCCATAGGAAACATTCACAGGGTTAAGAGAAAATCCTATTTAAACTTTGTAGTAAAAAACAGAATTCCAGATAAATAGGAAATTCCAGAAAATGGGAGATAGAATACAAAGACACTTCATGCTCATTAATTGCAGTTATTCATTATCGTCAATGTGGCTTATTTTACTTTTTCAGTCATAGTCTTTGCAAATGGGATCAACATGGTGGTATTCTGGACACAACTGCAAGAACCCATATGTTCCTATGACCTAGGAATGCATCTACCAAGCATATAAGAAAGAGAGTATATCTATTACCAAATATAATGTGAGGACAAAAATTAGAAGGAAAAAAACTATGAACTGTGCTGAAATGTCACTGGTTTGATGAACTTTCTAATATCATTAAACTCTTCTTTTACAGGGGTTAAACTTACAGAATGTTCAACTTTGAGCATGGAAGAGAAACAAAGCAGGGGTAAATACTTAAAATTCATATATTTTTAAATAACTCAATAAATCATAGAAGTTTACAATGAAACATTATTAAGAGAGATATAGTCTTTTTAAAGTATGTTTTAAAATATTTTGTAGTTTAAAACAAGATTATTTAAATTAAATTTAATAAACTATTTGAGAGAAGAAGTCTTCTCATTATATAACAAAATATCTCCCTTTCATCCCCCCTGAGCAATTAATAAAATTTTTTTCTATCCTTAAGAATTCCTAGACATCTTATGATAACGAGTCTCCCTACCCCTATCCAGTTTCCCTCTCAAATAGAAACCTATAATTCTGATTTTTTATCCAGTGTGATATCAAAGCACTATATTAAAATCAATATGGCCACAGAAGGTAAAACATATTTCTGGAGGCCAGGTCTCTCCCCTCATTTGTCTATGAGCCCTGGTTATATGAGTATGTAAGGACATCAAAACATCCTTTTACCACCAATGGCAACTGAGCTAAGAGTAAACACTTTAACGCTTAAAATAATTCTGTCATTTCAGTGAAGTGACAATGGAGGGTTTAAGTTTTTAAGAGTAATTTGAAAACTAAATACAATGAAATATAATATTCTGTTATATAAAGAAAGGCATATCAGTGATATAAATGTATCACATAAAGTGAAAACAATGTTTAGCACTTTTGAAAGAAAGAGAATAAGTTGATAGGAAATGTTCTTTACTTTACATTAGTAATTTGTTTTTGCATAAAAACCAATTCCGGTTTTGTGTTATCCTTTCCATAACAGGTAGGTGAGATGGATCAGTTTTTTATCCCTGTTCTTTGAGTTTAACAATTCCATATCGTCTTCTCTCAGACACAAACTGGACATCTGATTCAAAGAAAAAAATTAAGTTACATTTGATTGACTAAGTTCCATAAAACTCATTAAGTTATACCGTGGCTTTAAAGAGTCAAAGCTAAGTGTTATTCTCTCCAAATTGTACCATTTTGAAAAGCACCTAATCACATCATTGATAAAAATCAGTTTACAAAAAATAAAACAATCATTCTCATTTCTCTAAGCAAGGCTTCACTCAAACAACGTTTTAACTTTTAATGGATCTTGGAAGCAATAGTTTAGCTTTCATGAAATTATTACACATTGGTATATTTTAATGAAACGTAGATAATTACTTTCGATGGCAGTAAAGTTAACGATTTATATTGCCATGTTATTCAACAGATCTGAAATTCCTAGAATTAGAAAAAACCTCTGGGTATGCTGATTCTTGTTCCTCAGAGTTGAGACTTAACTCTTATTCCAGAATCAATTACGTGGGAGGCAGGCAATATACATTAGGAACATGAATTCCATTGTGGGGTAAGGCCTGGAATTGAGTTTTGCTGTTAACAGTCTGTGTATCTGGTGCATCCAGAGGTAGGCCTGGGTGCAAAGAGCCTCTGATTTTCAGCATTTCCTGCCAAAAATCTTCATCTTGGCCTTCTAGCCTCCACAGCTATGAGAAAATATCTTTCCTTTGGTTAAGCCAACCAGTCTGTGGTATTTTGTTATAGCAGTCCTAGCAAATGTATATACTAGGGATCCTTTGAGGATACTCAAAGGGCTGCTGTCAGTAAATACACTGAGACAACAAGTTCAATTGGGATCATTCTGGACAAATCAGGATTAATAGTCAAACTAATGTTAAGCTCTAGGGTAGTCTGCACCAAGGAGAGGATGGGAGAAAGTGAAAGGCATTCCAGACTAAGGGAGCTCTTGAGCATCAAACAACCTGGGTATGTTTAAGAAATAGCATAATGAGATTTGTGTTTTTGGAAGACCACTCTGGTGGCATGTGGTAGAGGGATTGTTCGGTGTAGAAGGAAGCTGAAGCAGGAGGCTATTGCAAAGGCATTGGAAGAAGATGAGTGTCTGCCTGAATTAAGGGAGGTACAGTGAGGGTGGCGAGAGGAAACAGATGCAAGGGATATAATAAAAATAGACCCAATAGGACCTGGTCACAGAGTACACGTAGGGGACAGGGAGAAGGCAATACAACAAGTTTGGGCTTGGGTTACTTAGTCAATGGAGATGCCATTTACTGAGATAGGAAATAAGGAGAAAGATCAAGTTTGAAGAGGAACTTATAGGTCCATTCTTAAAATAGTTAATGGTGGCCCCAGGTATAACATTTTTAGGTTCTGATTCTAGAATATGGAATATAATAAAGTTAGAGTTGACTAAAATTAGAATTTGAAATATTTTTACAAAATGGAATAAATCTCCAACTCTTCTTTGAAAGATCAATTAATTTAAATAATTAGTAAAATAATGTACCAACTATGATTTTATATTACTCAAAATTACTTCTAGAAGGTAATGATAACTCTAACATTTAAACATCTTGTATTATTTAGAAACCACGAGAACACTTACCCTCACTGGAGATGTAGGCTATCCATGCTCAGTGCAATGTTTGGCCATGTCAAGTTTGGGCTATTTGTGTGGCAGGAAAACTTAGTCAGTCAACCTTGAAAGCAGTTATTCACTTGCTTCTAGGATGATCAGTCATTGAGATCTTCCCCTTTTCATGACTCATCAGCTTTTCAGTAACTGTATTAATAGGAGTCATTGATTCATTCAATAAAGAGATATAATAAGCCTGCCTGCTCCCTAGAAGGCACTGATAGGTGTGGGGAACATAGAGTTAGACATAGGGCTGTTGTCCTCAAGTTGCTCAGCTTTTCATGAAGGAACCAACAAGGAAATTGATGATTTCAGATAGCGTGGCAATTGCCTTAATAGAACTATGCACAGGGAGCTCTATCATGAATTAGATAAGAAGCAGGGTTGCTTCTCACTACCCCAGGCCTACCATATACTCATATTATAAAGAATAGGCTTTATACATTATCATATTTCTTAGTGGGAAGACAATGCTAATGTATAAAGTTGGTTAAGAAGTAACAATATAGACATGTTATTTGAAGATATAGAGCTAACCACTAGCAGAACTTGATAGAAAAAGTTTCAAGTGATTGCCTCTGGGAAAGAAACTGGTGATGGGGAGGGTTCATAGGTGGCTATCTGCCCAGAGAAGATAGTCAGACAGGTTGGCATGGATAAGATGGCCTGGTAGAAAGTGTAGAAGAGAAAGGTGATGGCAGAGATTTGAGCAATGGTTTACTTTGAAAATGTTGGAATATTAGGAAAGCTTAGTGAGAGACAGAGAAGGTCACCCAGAGAAGCAAGAGGAGAACCAGGGTCATGGCATTAACGGATCCAAAGAAAAAGAGAATTCTAATAAAAGTTGAGATTAACAGTATTCAGTGTAGCAAAGGAATTAAGGAAAATAAGGACTGAGGGGGCTGAATCCTTCTCTGCTTTAGTAAAAGGCAGTTAGAATAGCAGATGAGCCTGAAGAGCACTTGACACAATTCCCCACACATGTTAAAGGTAGATAGAAAAGTCAAGTCAAGAAGACAATGTGAAGATACTGATGGAATAGAACTCGGAGTAAAGATAGAAAAAAGTCTGAAGTAAAAGGAAAACAGGGCCATGGCTGCATGAGAAGCTGACTGCCCAGAGCCAAACACTTCCTTTGACTCAAGTCCCAGAAGGCCTTATTAAGGAGGATATATTGAAAGCACTTTATGCCTCAAATTGTGAGTCACAATTATTCTGCAGTGGAATGTGGGGAGGTGGGGTAGCTTTCCTTTAAAAAACACAGATTATATCCTCCTTCTGCCCAACCACTTTCTGTAACTCTTTGCTGCTCACCCAATACTTTCTAAGCTTCTTCTCTTGACAATAAAGAGAATCATTAAATTGGCTTTGTCTCAATATTAATTTCTGATGTTCTCAAACGAAATCCACACTGCCTCCCCAAATTTCTTTTAATTTCCCCACATCTGCCCCTTTGCTTGTATGATTTCCCTTGCCTAGAATCCTCCTCCTCTGTCTGGTTCTTCAGTCGCCCAAATTCCCAGTGCTTATATCAAGCGTTATCTTCTCAGTGAAGTTTTCCTTTACAGTCCAGTTCCTATAACAATTATTTTGGGCTACTCAATTTGAACTCAGATTTCATCTCCTATTGTTCAATAGTATACCTTCTTTAGATTATAAGCTTCCTTAGGGCAAGAAAATCTATATTTGTAAAGCACCTAGCATAACAATGTTGTCAAATTGATGTACTTTTAAATTGAAGTATCTAAGTGCAGAGCTTGATGAGTTTTGAAAAACATATAAATCTGTGTAACCACCCACCATTCTAATCAAGATAGCATTTCCAGCATGGTATCTTGCAAAATGTGCTCAGGAGACATTAGGCTCACTATAGGCAGGATCAGGAGAATTCATCTCAAATTTGAGGCCTGTCTAAAGGGGTTGTATCATCTGAGGTCAGATGGAGTGAAAAGTCAAATACTGAAGTCGGGGGCAGCAGGGACAAAGTCTGAGCAGGTTTGGGATTGTGCAATCTTGTGTGTTATGCAGGCAAGGTTCAGTGACCGGCAGGCAGGGGCACTGGGGTGGTGATGCCAAAATCAGCTTAAACTCTCCAGCTGGGAGAACTTGCCCTCAAATCCTAGAAAGTTAAGGGTTGCAGTATGTGGTGTTCCTGCCTTGGGTCTGAGGTGAGGAGATTTCTGGGTGATTCTTATTAAAAACATTTGCTCAGCGCCTGCCTGGCTGCTGATAAAACTGACATCTTGGCTGACCTGTATTTTGCTGTGTTATGTTAGCAAAACATCCCACTCAATTCCCCAAATGAAAATTGCATTTGACAAGAATATGTGAAAAGGCTGATGGATGCATCCCAGCAGAAGACGTCTCTATATTCTGCGATATTGCTTCTACCTTACATTTCAACAGAGCTGTCCTTTGTCAAGTATCAAAGGGCTCAGAGTGCCTACTGAATGTGTCCACCTGGCTGTCTATGCAACACCCTGAACGTAATGAGTTCTAGGCAGAACCCTTTTTCCCTCTCCCCTATCTAGTCTTCCTCATTACAATAAATGTCACACAATTGTTTACACCAAAGTCCTAGGAGTCTTCCTTGATTCTTGCTTTTTTCTTCATACTCAACATCAAGTCCACCAAGACCTGCCAGTTATACCTTCAGAATATATCCTGATTTTGTGCAGCACAAGGTTAAGCAGGCAAGGTGTGGGGCCAGATTGCCTGGGTTTGAATCCTCATTCTAACAGTTGCCTGCAGAGTAACCTGGACAAGTGCATCAGTTTTCCCACATGTAAAGTGAAGATAACAATAGCATCTATTTCATTAGGTTGTTTGTAGAAATAATGTTGACACATATAAAGTACTTGAAATTAAGCCTGGATGTACTAGGCGCTCAATTAAAGTTGGTTAGTACCATCTTTCAATCTACCATCTTAATCCAACCTATCTTCTCTCACTTGGATTACTGAAACCATTAACCTCCACCCAGTTTCCCTGCTTTTGCCCTCTATCATCTATACAGCTACCAAAGTGAACTTTTAAAAACACAGGTCAGATCAAGCCATTTACCTGTTCAAAATCCTCTAAGAGCTTCCTACTCACAAAAGAAATATACCAAGTTCTTACCATGGCCAAAAGGGCCGAGGCTGATCTGGCTTCTGCTGATAACTCACCATCTACAGCTCCCTCTTTGCACTAGCTTTACTTAACTTGTCCCTTCCTACTGTTTCTCAGATATGCCAAGTCCTTTGCACTTGCTGTCCCCCTTTCCAGGCCCATTGCATTAGAGTGTCGTCACGTCATTTCAGCTCACCCAGGTACACAGCACTGAGTTGGGGACTATAGGGAAAGAGAAGAGTAAAATGTGGTTCTCTTCTCATGGATTGTACATTTAGCTTGGAGAGAAAATACCAATAGACACAGAGCACCAGCAAGCTTAATAGTTGTACCTAGTATGAAAAGCACAGTAGATACTTAAAAATTGTAACAGGTGTTATTTTTATAAATTTAAATGACAGTTAATGAAAGAAGTCAATTTATATTTTATACAATGCCCAAAGGATCTAGTGTAGGGATCTAATTTATAGATAAGTGATCTATACGGATATGAATAAGTTGCTTATTTTAAAATTTAGCAGATGAAGAAGATTCCCCATTTCACAGACTATGATTATTGGAACAACACAGTCTCTTTTTCATTTAAAAAATAAACCACATACTTGTACTTCACCTAATTATCAGCATTTTCTCAAGTACATTGGTCTGCTTTCCAGTTAAGAACGAAGAGGGAAGAACAGGTTTTTAAACATGAGTCTGTAAAGGGCTCACAGGAAACTGCCTACTTAGTCACTCGTCAGAACAAGCCTCGCCCTTCCACATTTTGTTTACTCTTTCTGCGTTCCCTATTTATTGTTTTAAATTGATTTTCCATTACTTTAGTGAGCACCATGTTCCAAGCAAAGGTGGGAAATTCAGTTCATACACTCACTACCAACTTAACAGTTTTTCTATCAGGAGTTATTTAGTTCGAATAAGGGGTATGGCAGAATAGAAAGGATTCAGTAGAACTGAGGCGCTGACACGAGCATTGGGAGGGGACAGTCCTGAAAGAGTGCTGTTGCTCTTCCATGGCCCATCCCTGTAGTGAGGAGGCGGCGGGAAGAGCCAACAATACACCCTGGGATCTTTTCAGTGCTTGATATGAAAGAAGGAGTCACACAGGATTTCTCTTTGAGGTATTAAAAACAAAACAAAACTGACATGAGCAATATCATTACCTTGGTTTAACTGATACTTGAAAAGTAGACTCTGTTTTCATCATTTCTTGAAACTAAGCTCTGATGTGTCTTAGCTACAACCTATGAATTGTGTTTTAGCTCCAAGCTATGAGAAAACTCTAAGAAAAAAATACAAGGAAGAATTAAGTGTTCAATTTTCTTTCTTTAGTGTCTTTGCTTGCAAATAAAATTAGCATTCAGTCCTCTAGAAGAAGTGAGTACTACTCATATCCCGCTTAGGTAAGCCAAATGACATACATGCTTATTTAGAAACCAAAGGTTCCTTTCACTTTTACTATTTTTCCACACGAAAGCTTCAAAGGATTTTAGAATATTTCTCAAATAGATGGAAATTGGCTATGTAGGTACATGAGAAATAGGGTTCTCTGGTTAATGAACTTGAAGGGTTAATATTTTTCCAGTTCTTTAAAAGATTATCAGATCCAAAATAAAATATACAGAAAGGATCTTCAAAAACATTGTCACCAGTATAAACTAGACAAAACATTTGACAAGACAAAGACAACTTGAGCTGTAACACATACAAAACTCCCAGCTGCCACAATATTCCCAGCCGGCACAAGATAACAGGATTCCATTCCTGTGATGTGTGGGAGTTAATACGCATAAAAGAAAACAACAGCTTATGGTTAGTAAAGGCACAGTATGAAAATTTACGCATCGTATTATGCCTGACAGGAAGATAATGTGGATCAGGTTTAATCCACTGAGAATTTACAATAAGGTATATGGTTCTAGGCTCTGTGGTACTAGGCTCTGTGGAACTGCGTCTCTCCTAAGCTATGAGAGTTAAACATGCAACATGACAAGCCAGAAACTGAGATATGGAAAAGAGTCACCCGCCCCTTCTCCAAAACAATATAAAAAGTCCTAGGCTATGTGGCATAGAAGAAAAAGATTAATATATAAAGGCATACACATTAATAAAGAAAAAATATTGACAGGGGATGATGGCCTGTTAGCTTAGTTGGTTAGAGCGCAATGCTCGTAATACCTGGGTTGCCAGTTGGATGCCTGCATGGGCCAGTGTGAGCTGCGCCCTCCACAACTAGATTGAAACAACTACTTGACTTGGAGCTGATGGGTCCTGGAAAAACACACTTAAGAAAAAATATTGACAAACTTCACAAATATTACAATCAGATTAAGTGCATGTAATCTTGAAGGAAGTGATAACATTGGTTTCTCAGGTATGCCGAAGTGAAGTGACCTATCAGAGAAGATGCAATCACAGAGCAGAAAGCTTTGTTTCATTCCCTTGAAAAATACACATTGAGTGCCTCGTAGGTATATATCATGCTGCTGTATGTGAAACACTTTAAAAAGTTAAAAGATGTGATTTTGTGAACTGTTCTAGGGTTTGCATTTTTACATGCATGTGTACTCAAACCTCAGAACTATTTTAAAACTATTTTTAGTTTTAATCCTTTTAAATATATGAGAAAATTAAAATGGTAATGTGAAGTAATTGCTGAACTCATCTGGGCTAAAAGCAGTTTATGGAAGAAAAATAGGTAGTGTTGTTTGTATGCACATGTAAATGAGTATACGTTCAAGCTGCATGTGCATATGTGTTGAGGGGGGCAGTGTCCAATTTAACTGAGCAGATTACCTCTCACCTCATAACTGCTGCCTCTCACCTTCACTTTTTTAGATTATTTGGCCACATATTTTGGTGAATGGAGAGTCTTTTTTTATGTTCTTTCAAACATAGGCTTGTTGGTGAACTTCACAGATCACTTGCTTTTTAAAATAATTTCAAAAGGACAATAGCTTTTGAAACTAGCAAAGTTTCAGTCTGAGGAATGATGAATAATTATATTTAAAAAGTTGAGTATCACCTTCACTGTTGATGTTTACAGTGCATATGGTACCATGTAGTTAAACTCAAGGTTTTTATGTGTAACAACTTGGATCACCTATAAAATATGATTTAACTGAACTTTTTACATCTAGTTTTCCAAATCATTATACTGAATGAAAGAAGCTAGACCAAAAAAAAAAAAAAGTACATGCTTTATGATTACATTTATAGGCAATCCAAAGTCATCTCTAGTGACAGAAAGTGGATCAGTTGTTGCCTGGGAGAAAGGGACACAAAGAAACTTTTAGGGTGTTAGAAATATTTGTTATCTTGATCACGTCGATGGTTTCACAGATATATACCTAGGTTTAAACTTATCAAAATTGCATACTTTAAATACATGCAGTTTATTTTATGCTAATTATACCTCAAGAAAGCTTTAAAAAAACCCAATGTTGGCTTGTCAAATTATTCCTGACAAATGAACTGTCATAATATAACTACTACATGATACACATATATGGGAATTATGGTGAAAAATAAAAATAAAACCACAAACATCTGATTGGAGGAAGACAGGTCTTCTTTTGATGTTGTATCTGGAGGTCATGTGTCTAGTGACTTATCACTTTAAACTTTCCTAGCAATACTGAACAGTTTGTTTTCATCACCACAGAACAAATAACTTTCCAAGTCCTCATAGAACACTGTTTCCTATGGTCTCTCAAGAAGCTAATACTAGATAACATTTCATAGAACTGTAGCTGCATAAACCCTGGAACTGATTTGGTAGCTTTTATTGACAAGGGTGGGGAATGAAAAACAATGATTCAAGGACAGGAAAGACAGTTTGGTACCTTCTCCTGATCATTAATACTGAAAAGAAGAGAAAAGTTTTTCAAAAGATAGGAGTTTGGTGTTTCGAGCACTCTTGCTATCTATCGTATACTACAGCCAAAGTAACATTTCAAAACTGCAAATCTGATCATGTTTCTGCTTAAAATCATACAATGGCTTCAGACTCACCACTGCCTTTAGGAAAAGTGCTTAGCAAGTTTTCCAGCTGCTTCAGGATTTGGCCCTGGTCCACCTTTCAGCCTCAGCCCATCTCTGTCTCCCACTCAATCTACAGCATTCTGAATGCCTGTTGTACCTTAACTCATCAAAGCCTTTTCATGTTGTAATGCAGTTTGGTTTCTCCAGGAAGCAGACGCCGGCACAGTTTAGTGTTCAGGATGTTTATTAGGGAGTGCTCTTGAGAGCAACACCCATGGAAGGGAGGGGGCGGAAGCAGGATTGGGAAGAGGGAGAAATCAAGCTGTGATGCAAGCCCGACAGCCTCAGCCTACCGTGCTAGGTTCTGGGAAACCGAAATGGCCCATCAGAGTTGGCTGGTATGTACACGACCTTGGGTGAGGCATCTCTCTGTAGCTGAGGCAACACCAGACAGAAGGCCGGCACTGCCAGCACCTGGGACAGTGAACCCTTCCTTAAAGGGAAATCTTTGTGGGGCATTTGTATGTCCATCTCACCTTGGCATTTAACTTGCGTGAAACTCTCGTTTCCTCCACTTCACCTACGTCATTTCTGCCCCTCCCTCAGATCTCAGTGGAATTCTCACTTCTTCAGAGAGAGCCTCCCAAATTCTCTAACATGGTTGGCTTCCCTACCAGGTTAAACTCCCCACATTTCTTTAGTGCCATCTTGTCATAATCCTTATCATACTTCATTGTGATCGGTCATTATTTCTGCTTTCTTCCTTACAGTGGTAATTCCACGAGCACAGAGGTAACTTCAGTAGTATTCACCCCTGATCCTCAATTCCTACTACATTGTTGTCACATACTAGGTACTTAATTAACATTGACTAATAAATGAACAAATTCAAGGTTTAAAGAGAACTGCAAGAAACAAATGCTATTATGAACACGTCTGTTTTGGTATACTCCCATGTGAAGACTCGTTGCTGCATGATGTTGAAGGAAAAACTTCATCGAGGCTCTATAATTAGACTGCCGAGTCCATCAGTCTCAGCTGAATCACATTCTAACTGTGTGACATTGGATAATTAATTAATCTCCTTAAGCCTCAATTTATCTGTAATAATTATCTGTAATGATCTAGTATCTGTAATAATATAGTAGCAATAATAGTATCTTCCCCATAATGCTACTAGGAGGATTTGGTGATATAATCTATGTACAGGGTTTATCATAGCTCCTGGAAAATGCCTTTTCCTACCTTATGAGCTTTCTATTATACTAGTATGAAGTGATCCATCAACTCAAAAAACACCTCCTGAACAAAGTTTTCCTTTATTTCTTCCATGCTACTCCTGTTTTTAACATTTTTACCATAAAACCATTTACATACCTGAGGTGTTGTTCTATCCCCCTGCGTTACATTTCCCCATAAGACTGTGACCGTCTTGATAGCAGGTTTTCTTTATCTTTTGTATCTGGCATATTCAGACATTCAATAAATGTTGGCTGAATTGATTTGAATTAGAAGAAAAACACCAAATGTCTTCAGAAAGACACAAATAACAAAGGGACTTAGGTAATCTGTGATGTGCTCACAAACAGAGTAGAATTTAATAAGCTAGAAGTCAAATATTTTCTTTTTAATTGAAACATAACACCTATAGAGAAAAGTGCCTAAAGCATTAGTGTACTATATAATGAATTACCACAAAATGAATATGGGACCACTAACCAGGTCAAGGAATAGAAAGAACATTGCCAGAAGCCCCTGTTGTGTCCCTTCAAGTACCCACCTTTATCAAGTATTTTCCCTTATCCAAGAAATCTTATTTGATCTTTTGGAACTTAAATTTTCTCTGGGAAAACAATATCCGTTCCACCCTGCTTTCTTTATGGGTTACCATGACAGTTGATTGTTAGTCATTTACCTCCATCCTTTCACTGGCATGTATTTTCAAATTCTGTCACCTTCTTAAAGACATACATACATATAGCACCCCACTTCTATTCCTCTATAACTCTCATTTTTGGGGGCTCCACTTCCTCCTTTGTCTCCTTTTACTGTGTGTCTTCTGTCTCCATATTCTTCCAATTGAAACACTTAACCCAGGACTGGGAATCATCAGACCTCTCTTCTAACTCCACCACTGTTAGATACATGCTTTAAAAAAAAATCTTCAGCTGGAATTAGAGTTTTGATGAGTACTTCAAATAAGATCCAAATGTGAATTTTTTATTTAATTCAGACTTTAAAGATTAAGAGAACATAATATATGAAGATGGGTCAATAACATATAAAAAGATGACAAATTTAGAGACAGAAGACAGATTTACTTTTGAGGGTGCTAGGCAAAAGAACATGAAAAAACTGAAACTACTGTCAAACCCAATAGGGTTAATACTAAAAGGTGTACTCAGGGTACATATGTCACAGTGATAACACTACTACAGAAAGTTTTAAAAAGTACAATTAACTGAAAATGCTATGTATTAGTCAGTTTACAAGGAAGTAAATTACTAATGAGAAGAACAGACTGCTCTGGAAATGTCTCATTTCTTTACGTGTCACTGAACTTTAGCTTTTTCTTTTTTTCTTTTCTTAACGGTTCTTTCTATTTCTTGTCAACCTTATGTCATTTAAAGAATTGGTATGTTCTGAGACTGATGATTATAAGACCTTGCTTGCAGGACTTAAAGTGCTTCTCTTACATTTTTTTTTCAGTGATACAATTATTTCTTGGAATTCTTTTCAAAACATTTTATTTTAGTTTTCCATTACGGTTGACACACAATATTAGTTTCAGGCATACAGCATAGTGATTAGACATTATACACTCTATGAAGTGCTCACCCCAATAAGTCTAGAACCTATCTGAAACTCTACATAGTTATTACAATATTATTGACTATATGAGTATTCCTTATACTGTACTTTACATCCCATGACTATTTTGTAACTACCAATTTGTACTTCTTAGTCCCTTCCCCCTTTTCACCCACTCCCCCAAAGCCGTCTCATCTGACAACCATCAAAATTTTCTCTGTATACATGAGTCTGATTCTGTTTTGTTGATTTTATTTTTTAGATCCTACATATAAGTGAAATCATATGGTATTTGTCCTTCTGTCTGACTTATTTTACTTAGCATAATATCCTCTAGTCCATCCATATTGTTGCAGATGGCAAGATATCATGATTTTTATGGCTGAGTAATGTTACATTGTATATATGTATCAATTTCTTCTTCATCCATTGAACTATTGATAGACATTAAAGTTGCTTCCATATCTTGGCTATTGTAAATAATGCTGCAATAAACATATGGATGCACAAGTCCCTTCAAAATAGTTTTTAATCAAAGGGTTTCTTTGGATAAATACCCAGAAGTGGGATTACATGGTCCTTCTTTGTCTCTTGTTATAGCCTTTGTTTTGAAGTCTGTTTTGTCTGGTATAATATTGTTACCCCAGCTTTTGTTTGTTCGTTTTTTCCATTTTCATGAAATATCTTTTCCCATCCTTTACTTTCAGTCTGTGTGTCTTTCAATATGAAGTGAGTATCTTGTAGGCAGCATATGTAAGAGTCTTGTTTTCTTATCCATTCAGCCACTTTATGTCTTTCATTTGGAGCATTTAATCCATTTACATTTCAAGTAATTGTTGATGGATATGTAGTTATTGCCATTGTATTATTCATATTTTTTTATTGTTTCCTCTCCCCCCGCTCCTCTTAAAGAAGTCCCTTTAACATTTTGTTGATGAACTCCTTTAGCTTTTTCTTGTCTGGGAACATCTTTATCTGTTCTTTGATTCTAAATGATAGCTTTGCTGGGTAGAGTAATCTTGGTTGCAGGTCCTTGCTTTTCATCACTTTGAATATTTCCTGCCAATCCTTTCTGGCCTGAAAAGTTTCTGTTCAGAAATCAGCTGACAGTCTTATGGGAGCTTCTTTGTAGGTAACTAACTGCTTTTCTCTTGCTGCTTTTAAGATTCTCTTTGTCTTTAACCTTTGGCATTTTAATTATGATGTGTCTTGGTGTGAGCCTGCTTGAGTTCATCTTGAGTTCAACTCTGTGTTTTCTGGGCTTGTGTGTCTATTTTCTTCATCAGATTAGGGAAGTTTTCTTTCATTATTTCTTTAAATATGTTTTCAATTCCTTGCGCTCTCTCTCTTTTCCTTCTGGTACCACTATGATGTGAATGTTAGTATGCTTGATGTTTTCCCAGAGACTTCTTAGACTATCCTGATTATTTTTGGACTTTTTTGTTTTTTGGTGTTTTGATGTGGTTTGAAGCTGGCCACCAGGTGTGTTGGTTCTGGGACGTCTTGGGAGGGGCTCTGGTGCAGGCTAAGGTCAGCCACTCCCTGGGGCTACTTGGTATGAGCTATAAAGTGTTCTACAGATGGTTGCCACTTATGCTGAGCTTGAAGGTCCCTGGGAGAGGTTCAGCTGTGAATTGAGGTTGGCTGCCACTAGTGCTGGACTGTGGAGGGCTAAGCAAGGGACATGGGGCATACTGAAGCCAGATGCTGCTTGTTTGGATTTGTGAAGCTTTGAGAGATCTTAGGAAAGTCAGTAGAATGAGCCAAGACAAGCTGTTTGTATGGAAAAGCCACTGGAAGCGGCCTGGGTGGGGTCGGGTCTTAAGGAATCAATAGGGTGGGATGAACAGTGTCAGCTAGGTTGATGGAGACTCAGGTATGGTGCTCACCTGTGTGTGAAGGCTGGATGGTAGGAGGGGTCAACAAAAGAACAATGGCTTCTACCAGCATTTCTATCTGGAAGAAAGAGGTCCCTCCAACTCTCACCCTGAAACCAGACAATTCACTTCCTCCCCTTATGTCCCTGATGCATTTTGAGCTGCTTCCCCAGTGCTGAAGCTCAGAGTAGGTGAGTCTGTCAGCGAATAAGTCCATGTCCAGGCCCTTTAAGAGGTGTGTCCAGGACTCTAGCCACCCTCCATCTCACAGCCACAGTCTCTGCTGATTTTCAAAGTGAGACGTTATGGGGACTTGTCTTCCCAACACTGGAATCCTGGGGTGGGGGAGTCTCGTGAGGAGCTGGGACCCTGCACTCTTCAGGGGAGAGCTCTTCAGATGAGATAACCCTCCTGATTTTTAACCATCACACATGGATGTGGGACCAATCTGTTCTGCATCTTCGTTCCTTCTACCAGTCTCAACGTGGCTTCTTCTGCATGTCCTTAGTTGTAGGACTTCCATTCAGCTAGACTTCAGGTGATTCTCAGTGATGGTTGCTCTGTAGTTTAGTTGTAATTTTGATGTGGTCGTGGGATGAAGTGAGCATAGCATTTAATTACTCTGCCATTGTGACTGGAACACTTCTTTTAAATCTTAATGAGATGCCTCTAATTGTATTCCATAAAAATTATGCAAGTATATACGTTTGAGCTATTATATATAAAGGATAAAGGATACGGAAAATTCAATGCTGAAAATACACGCTGACTACAATTAATCAAAAGAAAATCTGGAATCTGATAGTGTTTACACAATTCAACAATAGTTCAGACAAGTGACCACAATAAATCATTCCTCCCATTTGTAAAAGATGTGAAAGGTGATGCTGCTACAAAAACCAACCTAGAATATAAATCGTTATATCTATGCATATAAGTGTCTGTCTCTCAGATAGATTTTGAGAACCTCAAGAAAGAAGATATGTTTTATCCATCCACAATACCTAGGATGATGTCTATAACACAGGAGGTGCTTCAAACCTCCTAAACTAAAAATCTCAATGTCAGTCTCAATTCCCCTTTTTCACTGGCTACTTCCAATAGCTACAAAATCTTTACCTCAGAAGAGAAATGACTTTTAAATCTCACCTTTCTTCACCATTCCCAGTTCTATAGTAAAGTCTATGCCCTGCTGGTCTGACCTCCTCATGTTTATCCATCTATTCTAGTCTATCTTCTTCACTGTCTTCAGAGAGACCTTTCTACATAGTGAGGGGAGAGGAACCTTTTCGAGTGTCAACTCTATGCCAAGTACCATGTCAAGCATTTAAAATACTTTATAAAAGTAATTTTTATAATATAGTATTTTAAAAATACTTTATAAAAGTATTTTTATAATAAAGTAAAATACATTACTTCCTTTAATGCAACACCCATATGCAGCAGAGTTGTATTACTGTGGTATTTCTACATGAGGAAATTAAGGGAGATTAAACAATTTATTCTAGAAAATGTGCTGCTAAGTACTGGAGCTGGCATTTAAACTTACCTCTTTCTGACACTAAGCTGTCTTCTTGATGGTATCACTCTTTTGCTGGTCATGTTTTCTTCTTGCTTAAAAAAAAATCATAACTGAAAAATGGTTTTATAACTGGCTCCCACTTACTTATAGAATAAAATATAAATTCTTTGTCTTAACATACAAAAAAATAGAAACCCTTCTCAATGTAACTCCACTTTTCAAGCCTCTTTTCCTCTTCACCTATGGTGTATTATGAGCTCCAGCAGGTCTGGACTTCATACAGTTCCTCAGACTTCCAGGCTGTTCCATGACTCTGTGCTTTTGCATGTGCCAGTTTCTGTCTGGTATGACCTCTCCCGTCTTTGCCTAGTACATTTCTATTCAACCTTCAAGACTCAACTCATGTAAAAGTCAATTGCTCAGGGAAGATTTCCTTGACTTTACCAGGTAGCCGGTTGCTCTATCGTATTGATCATATGACTATAACAACACATTCCACATCACATTATAACCCACTCAAGAGAGACAATACTTGTGTTTCTGTTACTGTGAAATTTTCAAAGCTATAGGCTGTGTATTTATTCAAATTAATATCTGTCTTAGTCCATTCAGGCTGCTATAACAAAAATACTAGAGACTGGGTGGTTTAAACAACAGAAATTTATTTCTCATAGTTCTGGAGGCTGGGACATCCAAGATCAAGATGCTGTCTGATTTGGTTGCTGGTGAGAGCCATCTTCCAGGTTTGCAGATGGATACTTTGCTATATATCTTCACGTGGTGGCGAGATAGAGAGATCATCTCTCGTATTTCTTGTTATAAGAACACTAGTCCCATTCATGAGGGCTCCACCCTCATGAGCTAAGTATCTTGCAAAGGGTCCACCTCCAAATACTTCACAATGGAATTAGGTTTCAATGTATGAATTTGGGGATGAGGAGAGCAGACATATATGTTTAGTCCAAAGCAGTATCTTTAACATAGTTTAAAATTTTTACTGAAGAAGAATGGAAGGATTAATTGCTGGCACTGGAAAAACAAAATGTTCCTGCCTTTTCTTTAACCCCCCAGGAAGCAGCTCTGAAACAAGCTTGTTGGGGAAAGCTATCTCTGTTTACATGGTTTTCAAAATGTGGTTGCTTCAAAAGGCATTAGTGCAATCATTAAATGATTAGTACAATCATTAAGAAAATATAATTAGCAAAGAGCAAAAACTACTAAATATAAATAAAAATACAGTAACAGCTAACATTTATTGCTCAGCTACTATGTACTAAGAACTGTTCTATTTGCTTGCAGAAGCAAACTCATTGAATCCTCACACCAAGCTATTGAGCAGTTGTTACTATTGTGAGCCCTCTTTTGAAACTAAGGGAACTGAGGCACAGAAAGCTTCCCTGTGAACACACAGAGCTAATAAGTGGCAAAACTAGGATCTGAACCCATGCATTCTGGTTCCAGAGCCTTTATAATATATTAATAAAAAGCCATGAAAAAAACAGATGACAGATCTTTTCAGAAAGACTAAATTTCCCCATTTCTATTCTAATTCTTACGGGAAAGATTCAAATCAGAAAAACCCATGTACAAACATCCAGTAATGCTACTGAATACTAAGCTTAGGCCATAGGACAATCTATATTGTATCTATAAAGTGTGGTTAAGGAAGGCAAGTAAGACTAAATTATAAGAATTAAATTAAAATAATATAACATAAACACCAATTTATCATACTACATACTACAGGTCTAACGCTACAGTACAGGCCTAGGAATACAGAACTGTAAAATATGATTCTTGTCCCAAAGAAAAAACACTATTATTGCAGAAGACGTGACTTTCACAAACATTATTAGAGTAGGTAACAGATAATAAAATCTTAAATTATGTGGTATAGACAAAAATGCAAGTGCACAACAGCACATATGTTAAATAGTAAACTTATTCATTTTTAAAAGTAATTTTGAAAATAAAGCTGGGAATTCTTTTTCTCAAATGCTTCTAGACTCATCCCTCTAACAGAAATTTTTATAAAATAAAATTTCTACTATAACATTCCACAGAAATTCAGCTTAAGAGGCAAAAAAACAAAACTGAAATAAACAGTTCTAGACTGAATTTTGATTAAAAAACAAAAAACAACAAGCTTTGTTTCGTGGTTTGAATAAAGTGGAATAGCCTTAGGAAAACTGCCTCAGGAAGTCAGAACACAATATAAATCAGTCAAACTTTCCATACCTTACAAGTCACAGGAAATCTTAAAATATCACTTCATTCTGCCTGTGTGGAGAAAAGGCAATGTCAGAGGCATTCAAAATATTTTACAAGGTAGAGATTATATGCTTTATCAAATTAAAGTAACAATTTGTATATTAACCTTATTTGTAAAGGTCGTTTCAAAGAAGCAGAGTACATTTATAAAAGACCTAGAAAGTCTTATCAGAATTGAATGAAAGAAGAAAACTATAAGAAAAGAAAACTAAAACAAGATCTTTCCTGGTCATTCAGTATTAAAATATTTTCATGCTTGTTGAAATGATAATCAGCGATAGAGTCAGAACTACAGAGTAGGTAGTAGATTTGACAGAGTGCTGCTGAAAGCATAGGGGCCCGTGGATTTAGGGGCCGACCGACTGCGAAAAACAGATTCCCAAGTTGTGGCTGTTTGGGAATTATTTGTTTTAATGCTGCAAGCTTATGTAGCTAGTAGGAGCTTCCTGGAGATTCTTGAGAGAAAGAGACTTTCAAGAAAGTTCTCAGAACCAAGCACCTTGGCAATGCACACTGAGATGGTGGGCATGATTGTTCATCTCCGAACCCCTCCAACGGTTGTGGAAGCCTCTTCATATTTACTTCCCATAGAGTAGCTTCTGATTTCCTACATGAACTGTCTTTAATACAATGTGGAGGTTCTATGTATGCATTGTTCATAGTTTTAGGAGGGTGTTCAAAAATCACTATACATTGTAATACAGTTACAGTTAGCTAATAGAATTATTAGCCAAAACCAACGAAGTACATTAATGTGAGAGATTTTGAAACTAACCTGTCTTGTACTTATACAATATGTTCAAACAAGATGGATAGGGGCTATAACATTTTAAAAGGATGTCAAAACAAAAGACAGTCTTAAAAACTTAACAAACAAATATATTAACATAGCAGGTCATACAAAACTAAATATTGGCTGCCTTCAGAGAAAGTAAGTCATTTGCTGGAACCTCCTAAAGAAATAACCAAACTGATAGGCCTCAAGAACTTATGTTTCTCAGATAATGTGTGTTAAATATTCTTGCATCATTCTATTAACCTTCTTGATCTGTATTGTAAAGTGCTTTCTAACAAGACTCTAACAATCCATACCCCTACGAGCATTGTTTGAGAATGCTCATTTCACTGTATCCTTGCCTATATTGATTTCTTTTTTCATCTTTTAGCTAGTAAGATTTCAATAGCATTCTAAAGAAAGTTGTTTCCCTTGGCCTTTGCATTATCTGGCATTCATAATATTAGTCTTAGCTAGGTAATAAAAACAAATTTAAAAACCAGGAAACATGGTATTATTCTTGGTTGTGTTGCTGATTTTTCAATCTGGCCAAATATTTATGTTTTCAGTTAAAAAAAGAAAGAAAAACGAACTGTTAGCTCTGACTGTTTTTTTCTCAAAGTAGTAATATTTAAAAAATAAGAACAGAGGAGAATAGATACATCTAAATATGTTAAATTGAAAGCTAATGTTCATTTGCTTATTCCTTGGTTCAACATTTGGTGAGACCCACCAGGCAGATAAAGGAATCGGGGGCTGAGTCCAGAGACCTCTCTCCACCTAGTGGGGGAGACCAGCAAGTAGTGACAGTGAAGCTCCATCCATCTTTATCCAAAGCACGTGGACCACAACTTGAGCTTCAGAACCAACACTATTTATGGATTTTTAGAAAGGTAAGACAATATATGTTACACATAATATGTAACACCTCCTCAAAGAGCCTAGGACAACCGCTGATAAACAAATACAGCAACATATTTGTAGTGAAACAACATAAATAGCTTCATGTCAGCTCAGGTCAGGATTTGCTGCCAAATAAGTTTTAGCACCAAACATAGATTAAACTTGATTTTCAGAGCTTTCTGGATTTTGGAATTGCAGATAAGGGACTCTGGCCTTGGAAAATGGTTGTACGTTCTAGCATAGAGGTAAGAACAGGGGCAGGAGGGTTGGTGGAGAGAAAACAGAAGTTGGTTCCTAGGTGCCAACCAAATAAAATTAAAAATTATTGTATTATTGGTCCAAGGAGCTGTGAGAAACATTGAGAAAGAGATTACTGCCAGATGATGAATTTTGAGAGACTGCTTTTGAATTTTCTTACTTCATTGTTGAATTACAAATTGTCAGATGCTTATTGTTGTGTTACAAAGTTAACAGTAACAATGTTCTTATCTGGTCTGTTCAATTCCCCTACTGATAGAATTAAAAATGTTGCAGACAACAGGTTAAATAGCAGTGTCTTTATTTAAACACTTAACTATTTCTTACTTGTCTATGCTATCATTCAAAGTTTTTTATATTTTCTTACACTGTTCAGTTGGTTTCTCTGGCCTCAGCCAGGCTCTATCCTACCCCCCTATATATAGTTGATTATCTTACTCGCATGCCTGAAAACCTTTAAGAGCTCCCCGTTGGAAAAAAAAAATGTATCTCTGTCTTTCTCTGCACAAGCTATATAGACCAGAAATGAGACTGCAACTTGCTCACAAACTTGGGTAGCAGCACAAGTATAAGGAAACTTTAGGAAGATTGCAAACCTGGTTGTACAGGGCAGGAGGGGCAAACAGGGTAAACACCAAAGCTCAGGAGCGATGTATGAGACAACACAAGCCACGCCAGTCAGGAGCACACGCTAAAGATGACCTTTGGAACTCAAGTGCATGGAAAGCAGATCTAGAACTAGACCCTTTTAATATGGGCCTAGAATACCTTCACGTGTGAAATATTTGTATGTGAAGAGCCACTTCTAAATTTTATTTTCTTTAATAGTTTTAACAATCCTTTTTCCCAATCTTACTTGCATAAATTCTTTGCACTAGTTTTCAAGGTGAGGTTTATGCAACAAATACAAATTAAGGACCTGATCAAGTTATACATTAATCAATCAAGAGTATCCACTGAGGTATTCAAAAAGTGACCAGCACACAAATTTTGAGGTAGTCATTAGAAAATAAAATTGGGAAATTTGAACCAATATGGTTTTACTGTATAGTCTTATCATTTTATTAGATGTAAAATTATTATTTTTTAAATCCTAGAAATGTATAAAATAGTTCAGTAGATGTACCTCTAAAATATTTAAAAGCTTTAGGGCATTCTTTGTCTTCCTTACTGCAATGTATTTACAAATACAAAGTACAAAACATCAGCTATTCATTTTTCCTAGCTGGGACAAAGTGAAGGCACTGAATAGTAAAACTGCAGAAATGGTCATTTCAATTACATTGTGATTATGCAAACCAGAGCAGCTGGCTAAATATGAAAAATGCAAAGTCTATTTCATTTCTTGTTCCTGAACTCAAACTCTAATATGAGGGGAAAGATAGAAAGAAGGCACCTAATGTCCCTTAACTATTTCTTTCTAATACTCCCTAAAAGATAATGGACCCTAATTCTGTTAGGATCTCTTTATTACCTGCCATCTCCAAATAAAATGCTCATGTAATTGAAAATTTATTTCAGTAACAATTTTTTAATCTGTTTCATATGGAACTTAATTTTTCTAAGGTAAGGCTGACATAACTTTTGACTGTGAGTATATGGGGGGATAAAGAGGAATTAAATCGCTTCTTTGTGCAAACATGGAATTGCCTCCCTAAAATAACCTATATTTGAAGACTCTTGTAACCCTGCAAGATAGGTTTTAAAGATTAGGAAAATAAGTCTCAGAGGTGGAACAACTAGTCCACACAGGAGACCCAGTTCATAGGAGGCCCAGTCAAAAGCAGAATCCAGATTCTGGACTCTCTGCAGAGCATGCTTTCATACCATATATTTTCTCGAATGAATTAATTCATTCCCACATGCATTCATTCAAACATCAGACAACATATTTCCATGTGGGTGTTAAGTATTAAAAATGTTTTAGTAATGATAATAATAACTTTTTATTGAATACCTCTTATAGGCCCTGTACTGTGAACTTTATGCATTAAAAAGGAATTACTCCTTCCAGCAAATGTAGTTTACAAATGAGGAAGCTGATGATTAAAGGGGTAAAGTAACTTTCCCAAGGTCCTATGTGTGGTAAGGGACAGAGTTGGAGGTCTGTTTGATGGCAAGCCTTCATCTTTAACCACTGGGCCCATTGCCTTTAAACATTATGTAGACACATTACTTAGCCAATTAAATATTAGGCAGCCACATAAGAGTGAGTCTTTCCTGAGGTTAAAAACTAGCTTGGAAGAAAGAATGAAGAAAAGAGAACTAGTTTCCCTCTCGTTATTGGTCCAGGTATTCTTTTTTTTTTTTTAATATATTTTTTTATCTTTCCATTACAGTTGACATACAATAGTTGGTCAAGATATTCTTAATCACTGGCCGGCAAAATGTGCAGAACTGAACAGCGCTGCTCATCATTTCAGCTGTCTGCCAACTCCTAGCAGGTCACTGTTCATGAAGCCTGTTTCAGTATTAAATGGCCTGAACTGATTTTAGCTAAATCGAAATTATGACCTCCATTAGAAATTCAGCCTGTGAGCATGAGAATGAAAAAGGAGAATGAAGGTCTGTTGATAAATCCAGTGAGCCAAATATAAGGAAAGAGAGTAGCTTCATTCTGGTTTGTTTCTTATTTGGTCTTCTATTTATTTACAGGAAAAGCAGTGGTATTTACCTTTCAGCAGCAGAGGGTTTAGGGTAAACTGGGAGGGACAAATTTCTTAATACCCAGTAGGCCCACTTTCTTTCCACACCATCCATTTAATTTTGACTGCTGTTTTCATTTATTCTCAGATTCAGTTATTGAATGTTCTGGCTTGGGCCCAGTGGGATAAGACAAAGGTAGCATCAGACAGAATTGGGATGGGAACTCCATATGACTAACAGGATAGACACCTGAGTATCATAATTGTCTCTATTCTAAGAGCCCGAGACCTATCATTCTGTGAGAGGTTGGTCTAATACTTAAGAAAGAAAAATATTAAGGTATCAAATGGACATTCATTCAGGACTACTGAAGAAAATTACATTGGCTGGCTTCATAGTTTTTGTGTGTGGTATTATGGAAAAAAAAACACTGCAGTTAAAGTGACATCACATATAAAGACAAGAAAACTAGAAGAGCTAAAGTAATAGTTTTGCAATCTTACCAATTGGGTAATGGGTGTGAAATTAATTTGGTAGCTTGAAAGAATTTACAAACTTGAGCTAGTGTTATGAGGTAAACAAAATCAAGGGACATCATGGCTAGAGCGTAGAACCTACTAACCATCCTTTTACAGTTTTACGGAAATGAAGACAGAGTGAAAATATTTGCACATGTACCACAGTTCTCTCTGTCTTTTTTTTTTTTAAAGAGATATACAGGTACAAGGAAAGAAATTCAAACACTACAATAAAACAGACTGTATAGAATACCCGGATTCATAGGCAATCAGTTTCTAGTTTCTTATATATCCTTTCATATATATTTTATGAATATATCTGTTCACATTTATTACCTATGCCTTTCAAATAAAAATAATTGGTTCTCACCTTATAACTTTCCTTTACTCTTTCACATTTTGTGGATTTTGGTATAGCAATTACACCCCATTCTGAAAAATAAATAGCAATAATTTTTTCCTGTAAAAATGTGTAACAATTAATAAATATTTAAACATTTAAGTTGCATCTTCATCCTTACAAATTCACCTTTACAATTTACCTATATAATATGCTTGACCTTGAAGAGATTAGCACTTTGAGTTTAACATTTGCCTACACAAAATAGTTAAAAGTTTACTGTTCAGTGTTCTTGCATTTAGAGGAAAATCAAAACATGGCAAGACATTGGTGCTGATGAATTTAACTCTGGGCCTTTGATAGATAGAGCCTGCTTTCCTGAATCCACCTAACAGAAGTTGTGTGAGGTGATTTGCCTTTGATTCCTAAGGTTTTCTTTTTTTTTTTATGTACTCCCTAAGTATTTTGTGACTCCAGGAAACAATTTGATACAAAACTGAAATACACCAGCTGGGGCAGGAGAAGAAAAATGAAATCCCCATATCCTTTGAATATGAAGCTTCAATTTCAAGCACAGAAATACATTGCATCATGTTTACCACTTCATTTTTTCAATGGATGCCAATCACATGTTTTCCTGACTTACCTGAATGCTCCGGCATACACACATCTGGCCAGGAGTTTCGTCAGACCTTTTTGCCAGCTATAGAACATGTGGATGACTCAGGGCCTCCCCTCTGGCTAATGGGCAATAACCTTCAAAAATGTGTTGGCTTTTTAACAATAATCTAGTAGCTTTTGAGGTCTTTGAAAGGATGAAATGCAAATTGTTAGAGACTAGAAGAGGGGAAGAAGACTCCTTGAAAAACAAAGATTCGCCATATTTGTAAGTTATTGATTTTATAATTTAATGTGAAAAAGAGTAAAATGCAACCACTATATTTAATTAAAATAACAGATTACATTGACGCACAGCTGAGGTATTTCAGGAAAATGTGCACAGAGCTCTCTGACATAGGACTTCCTCTTACTCCAAAGTCCCCACTACTCCAACTCCCTAAAACAAGATGCCCATTGACCTCATTTGTTTCTGAAACGGCTATTTAACAAAAAACAAAAAAACAGTTTCTCACTTAAAACTTTTTACTATACAGCTATATAAAAAAATGCAACTATCATCATACATAAAATACGTACACACAGTGAATTTAACAAAAAATAAAATTTCTAAAATAATCATATAGGTTGTTTGGGACTAAGCAGACAAAACAAGACACTAATTGAATTTCAACTTTTCACCTAACTGTTTTGGGTCATGGAAAGACATAGGCAAAGCTTTTCTGAACACTACGCATTTGTTCTTTATAGCTCCACTTAAGAATTCACCCAGCAAAGAGTGTGCTAGAAAAAAGAAGTTCAAATTGACATTAGAAATAATGCTACTAGTGATACCATTTTAACTGGAGAAAGTGTTTCTGGGATTCTGTGGAGAAAAGGAAGAACTGAAAAATGGGATAAAATATAGTTAGTCAGATACATAGGATATAGGATGAAAAAATGATCATGGATTCAAACAAATATAAAAAAAAGAATATGAAACTACTTACAATAAATGAAAGAGAAAAAAAAGACATGGTCATACCTGAATTCAGATCTCTACTTCTTGATAATTATATAAATAAAATTTTACCCTTAAATTTGCTAGAGAAATAAGTAACTGGATGGCTTCTGCTTTGCTCTAAACTGAAGGCAGTATACAGTGGTAGGGGAAAAGCTCGTAATTACTGTTTCCTTTCTTTTATAGAGTACAGTTCATTGTTTTTCACTTCTCAGGAGAAAAAAATTCCCAATTTTTAAGGGCTTTTTTTCTTTCCTCACCTCATTCCTAGACCCACTTTAAGATTTAATCCTTATCCCTTCAAAGAGTACAGCACTTCAATTCATGACAAAGCACTAGATTGGGGCTGATGAGAATAGGACCAAAATTTAAAAAGAGATTAGTTATGCTGAGAAATGTTCACCGGAAGTACTTGCAAGGACACAGAACCAACCAGCCAGTGTATATTGTAATCTCCTACTGCTGTTTACAGGAAACTGTACAAAGCACAGTACTGGAACAGAAGAGAATAGGGTATATGTCATAGACTTTGAGGATGGAGGAAAAAAATTTCTGTGTAAAATAAATTAAGGACACTCCAAACAATCACACAAACGAACAAAAAAGAAAGACGTTCAAATACATACGCTTCACGCATACAAAACTAAGCAAATAAAAATACGCTTTAAAACTTAATTAAAAATAATATCAAACCTTAGGGCATATAAATGCTCTATTTTTCTAAAAGAGAGACAATAAGCTATGCTATGTCCACGATAGTACAGAAAATTGTTTCACAGATCTGGCACCAAACACTTAAAAAAAAATTCTTAAAATAATTACATCAGCATATGGACTGTGGAAAACTTCTACCATAAAAAGGTCAGATGAACATTTCCTGTTTCACATTTCTAGTACACGTTGTCTTTTAGACAACAATAAGTGTGAAACAATCATTTGGCACGAGTTCAATACGTCCTAAGCCATGGTCTGGCCCTTGAAAATTGGGATGAGTCAGCCTCAAAATGCAGAGATCTCAGCGATGACAAGAAAGGCACATGGTGTCTGGGGAGTGGTGGCCCTAGAGAATGAGATTCAAGAAGCCAACAAACACATCTCTGACTTTAACTTTTCATGTTTTTTGACCAGTGAAGAGCTCTTGTCCTTAATATTCACGTGTACATAGACAGCATTTAGGCTGTCTGAATAACCTTGCTATATATATGTGTATGTCTCCAAGACAAAGCTGCAATACAATAAAAAAATGTTTTGGTAATTCCTCTGAAATTATTAACCAGAACTGACCATTGTTTCCACTCCCCAACCTCTGGTTCCTGCTCTGAACAGTGGGTCCAGGTGAGAATGAATGCTTCTTTGCCCATCATGGAACTTGGCAACTACTGGGAATCCTTACCCTACCTGTGGGCCTCATCACTGCTTTGAACACCATGAGACAGGTCCACCCAGGTGTGGGCCTTCCATAAACTTGGTGGACTCACATCCATCTTCTCTGATGCCCAAATGGGACCCTTAATAATAGGTCATGGGTATCTTTGTATTTCAATAAATATAGATTTAAATAATCATTCTTAATGGTTACATAATATTTCGTAGAGAGGATACGTCATAATTTATTTAACAAACCTTCCATTGAAGGAAAGTATTATTTTCATCAGTGCTGTTGTTGACAGCACTGATACTAACACCGTGTACACACATGTACATGTGCTATTACGACATCTTCATTTATTGTAAGTAGTTTCATATTCTTTTATATTTGTTTGAATCCATGATCATTTTTTCATCCTATATCCTATGTATCTGACTAACTATATTTTATCCCATTTTTCAGTTCTTCCTTTTCTCCACATGGTTTTACAGAATCCCAGAAACACTTTCTCCAGTTAAAATGGTATCACTAGTCCTCTACTTCTTGATAATTATATAAATAAAATTTTACCCTTAAATTTGCTAGAGAAATAATTAACTGGTTGGCTTCTGCTTTGCTCTAAACTGAAGGCAGTATACAGTGGTAGGGGAAAAGCTCATAATTACTGTTTCCTTTCTTTTATAGAGTACAGTTCATTGCTTTTCACTTCTCAGGAGAAAAAAATTCCCAATTTTTAAGGGCTTTTTTCTTTCCTCACCTCATCCCTAGACCCACTTTAAGATTTAATCCTTATCCCTTCAAAGAGTACAGCACTTCAATTCATGACAAAGCTGTTCTGAGAACTGTGGACCGCAGACACAGATTCGCAGCCCAACTAGTTCCGGCAAAGGGGAAGGAGGGAGGGAGTTGTGGAAGCGGGACCGACTGTGGTGGTGGTCGCCGCCATTGGTCTGGGCCACCTCTCACAACTCACCCCACCCCTGGCCCCACCTATCGGGGCGGATCCCTGCAGCAGTAAACAGAACTGCTGAAACATACGGGCTCTGAATCTGGTGCAGAAAGAGCTTTGGAACTTCAAAAGCTCACCGCACCCCCACAGGGATGTGGCGCCCTATGACCCTGGCGAACTGTTAACAGAGGAGAACCTGTCTCCCAGGGAATCCCCCCCATTGTGTGAGAAGCTGGAATAGTGCAGAGAAAACATAGCACTACTGTGTCAGAGAGGGAAAAAAAGGCTACAGTCGGCGAGAAAATAAGACATTCTACCAACAAGTACTGGAAAACAAAAGAAAAGACCTCTTCCTATCAACCTGTTGCAGAAGCCCCTCCTGTAGATATCTAGGAAGAGAAATAATAAATCAGTAATTGCCATGAATAACCAAGGCAAAAAGACAGCTCAGAAAGAAAGTGAAAAGTCTCCAGAAAAGGAACTTAAAGATATGGAAATATGTGACTTAAATGATAGAGAATTCAAGATTGCAGTTCTGAAAAAACTCAACGAGATGCAAGAAAACACAGAAAGGCAATTGAATAAACTCAGAAACACAATCAAAGAACAACATGAGCATTGATATTTTTGAAAAGAACCAAATGGAATTTCTGCAGATTAACAACTCAATAGAAGAAATAAGAATGAAATAACCAGCTTAGGTAGTAGAGTTGACCAGATGGAGAAAAGAATCAGTGACATCGAAGATAAAATCCTGGAAATTACACAGATGGAAGAAGAAAGAGACTTGAGACTTAAAAGAAATTAAAGAACTCTACAAGAACTTTCTGACTCCATCAGAAGGAGCAATATAAGAATAATGGGCATACCAGAAGGAGAAGAAAGAGAGAAGGGAACAGAGAATATATTCAAACAAATTGTTGATGAGAACTACCCAAATTTGTGGACAAAACTGGATCCTCGAATCCAAGAAGCAAATAGAACTGTACACCTGAAATCTATGTAATTTTACTAACAAATGTCACCCCAATAAATTAAAAAGAAAATCAACATTAATGGTAGTTGAGCTGCACACACAAAGCACATGTCCTCTTTCCTCTAAAAAAGAAGGGTTTTTCCCCACCTAGATTATGAAATATTGATTAATTCACATATGCTCAGATAGCCATCTAAAAATGGAATATGTGACTGTCCCCCTCATCCACATACAAAAACATAATTGAATGTTTGGGTATTGTTCGCAGGCAGTCCTGAGAACAACAAAAGGAGTGATGAGGGAGTGGAAATGAGGAAGGAGAGTAAGAGCAGAGGAAAAAAAAAAAAGTGCTACAAATGAAATATGTCAAACTACTCCCACAGACAGACACGCAACACCCACACACAATCACACACACAGAGACACACCACCCGCTGTACTCATTAATGCAAGTTTGTTTTCATTAATTACAGAGAATTCTCATTAATCCATTTCCCAGTTCATTAATTATGCATCAGTGCCAAGTTGTTGTTGGCCTGACATAAGACAATACTGTTCCAATAAAGATAGGACGCTGTGCATTACACAACAGTTACGGGGCTTTCCTGACTCTTTGGGATGATATTCAGGAATCTATTCAATTCATCTGTGTATATATTTGTGTCTCCTAATAAGTATTCTGTGATTATGAAGCGTCCTTTAAGCTGACTACAATTGTTTCTTAGCTAATCCTTCATCCATCTCTGTCACGGGTACATTAGTAATTCTATTCAGCTAGAAAACCCCCTACAACATTGTGAATGTACCTAATGCCACTGAATTATACACTTAAAAATGGTTAAGTTTAAAGTGATGTATATTTTACCACAACAAAAAATATTTTTAGAAAGCAAAGGAAAACATCTATAGATTTTTGAAAAAGTTAAGTTATAGGGGGAATATTTTTTTTAAAAAATGAGTTTACAAGTTCTCAAAAATTCTCCAAAGACCTCAGAATGTATTTCCTTTGGTGCAGAGAAAACATGAGATGAACTTAAGAGCCCACATAGTCTCAATATGCTGCTTGCAAAAGAATGTTGGAAAGCAAGCATGTTTGAATGGTCTCATCAACAAATATTAATTGAGCAGCCATAAGATTCTTAGCACAGTACTAGTTATTTGGCGCTACCTACATGTATGTTTGATTACATCTAGTCTCCTAATATATTATTCCCTTTATTCGTAGCTCAATTCTTTATCAGTGACTGAATATCACAACTCCCTCGGGCCCAAGTAAAGCAAAGGTTAGATTTACTAAACTTGGAGTAGTGAGCAGATATAAGCTATGGGCTGCTTCCACTGATGGATAGGTTCACTTTTTCTGCAGTGAATAAGTCTTACTTTTGAGTAGTCCTTCAGATCTATTAAGTATCTTATAGCTAATAAATACTACAGTGTCTCACTCTCAGTGGGTACACAGCACACGTCAACTGACTCAGTAACCTTTTCCCAACCTTCACATCAAGACATCTAGTATTAAATGGCATCAAATCCTGTCTTCAAGGTACAAGCTGATTGACCCTGGAGTTTGGAAAGGATTTTCTAATAAAAATCACTCAACTGAATTTACTGCAACCGTTACTACGTAGCATCAATCTGAGGTGAAATTGTGGCCAGCTAATCAAAATAAATTTTGAAATAAGAAAGAAAAAATAGTAAAAGATACAGGTACGGCTCTGTTAAGAATTATTTAATTCTTTGTCTATTTCTTCACCATGGAAATATTGTTAAACTGATATTTTTACTTGAATCAAAAACCATTGATACCCAAAGAAAGTTGCACACAACTGGTTGTTAAATTCCGTTAGTCACTTCTCTGTAAGCTTTCTTACTTTAAAGCCTTAATTTTATCTAGTGTGTTTACTGAACAGGCTAATTTACTTAAATTCCCTTTTATACTGCATCTTTGATTGTGTACATATTTATCTAATCTGCCTTATCCAGTGAAGGGTTGCCTGGGATCCGCTCAGGCTACAAAAGACCAAGGAAGAAGAGAGGAGCACCTCTTGCCCAACGCTATATAATATGTGGAATAAGAGTATAATCCAAAGGAGAGACTGCTGGAGAAGTACCTCTTGATGTCCAAATGTTCATCAAAGCAAGGGGGGCCTAAAGTGGTTAATGATATTCTTGCTGGGAAGTGAAATGTTCAGAGAACAAGGTGCAGCAGCTGGTCCAAATAGGTGGACTACATTTTTGTATGTTTCTTAGCATCATGCTCTGTAAGCAGACTCAATTTATCTAGGGAAGAGGCCAAGAAGGTTGGGAAAGATGATGTTCAAATACCCTCAACATGGAGCAATTAATATTTGTGTAGCATTTTTAAGTTTCCCAAGAAGCTTCACACTTGTCATATCTACTGAGCCTTGACTCAGTCCTATGAAGTATATATTGTATCCACATTTTACAGATGACGATAGGACAAAAGAAAGTGACTCCATGGTAGAAACAGCATCTGGGGCTTGGCCTACACTTATTCAGTCACCCAGAAGCTGTGGTGGCTCTGTCGGGATGCAAGCCTGCTTCTCCAGCTAGAGGAGCCAACCTATGGGTATACTGCCTGCTGACCACCTGCTGACTGGCTAAGCAGAGAAGCAGCAGTAATCAGAACTGCGCTCAGGCTAAAAGGACAATGGGATCTGCGAGGCAGGTCTCCGTGAATTTTTGGACATCTCAGTTTCTCGCTTAAGAGGTCATAGAACAAAGTTGTCCACTAATAAGTCTCCAAATTACTTTTTTAATGAAACATTGCAAAGTGATTTGGGGTATATGACTCAAAAGCAATGGAAAGGGTTTAAGTAAATTTTCATTCTAAAACACAGAAAGTTCTCCTTTCAGGGCTTTCTACTTAGGCGTACGAAAAAGGCTTCTTACAATATGCACTAGAAATTTTATTGATGCTGAACCTGTTTTATCCAGCAATAAGCAATACCTACTCATCAAGGAATACACAAACTAGAAATTCCCAGTCAAATGGTGAAGTGGGTAACTGCTGTGCTCATCTCCTCTCAAGACCAAATCAGTAACAACTTAACTACAGAAAAACCATCACTGAGAAATTCCTAAAGTCTAGCTGAACAGAAGTTCTACAACTGAGGACAGCCACTTTGAGACTGCAGGAGGGGCGGAGACATGGAATAGGCTGGTCCCACACCACAGGTGACAGTTAAAAATCAGGAGGTATATCTTGGCTGTGCAGATCCCCCCCAACCCTGAGAAGCAAGGGGTCCCAGCCCCACACCAGGTTCCCCAGCCCAGGGTTCCAGTGCCAGGGAGAGAAGGTCCCATAACTTCTGACTGTGAAAACCAGTGGAGATTGAGGCTGAGTGAGATGGAGGGTGGCTGGAGTTCTAGGCGCTCCTCTTAAAGGGCCAGCACACTGACTTATTGCTGACAGATCCACTCACTCTGAGCTCCCACACTGGGACAGCAACTCGAAAGGCACCAGGGACATATGGGGAGGAACTGAATTGTCTGGTTTCAGAGTAAGGGCTGGAGGGGAAACTTTCTCCCAGAGAGAAAGCTGGCAGAATCCATTGTTTCTTTGTTGAGCCTTCCCCCTCCAGGCATGCAGATTCAGACAGTTACCATATCTGAGTCTCCATCAACTGGCTAACATTGTTTGCCCCACCCTGGTGATTCCTCCAGACTCTGCCCAACCCAACTTTTGGGCACACCCAAGCTGCTTCCAGTAGCTTTTGCATACAAATGGCATGTCTTGGCTCATGCTGTGAACTTTCCTAAAATCTCTTAAAGGTTCACAGACCCCCAGAAAGCAGCATCTGGCATTGGCATGTCCCATAACTCTTGCTAAGTAGCCCCAAGTCCAGCACTAGTAGCAGCCAGCCTCAGTCTGTGGCTTGGACTCTTGAGTTACCTCGAAGCCCACTGTGGGTGACAGTCATCTGAGGATTGCTTTATGGCTCCTGCCAGGAGGTCCTGGGTGAAGCAGAGGGTGTAGAAAAACTTGGCCTATGGCAGGATCCCTCCAAGGAGGCCCCAGGGCTGGTGTGCCTAATGGCTTCAGTCTGAGCCAAAGCATCACCTGGCTGCCTCCAAAAATGACACAAAGGGCAGATTTGTCAGGCACCAGAGCTCTGCTAAAGTAAATCCTGCTCCATAGGGTCAGCCCCTCCACTGTAGTCATGGCCAGTCCTCACAACTAAGCAGCCTGAGGATCAATCACTCCCATTGATTTGTAAACAGCAACCAAGACTCAACTACAACAGGGGGGTACACACAACCCACATAAGGGATACGTCTAGAGCATCTGGTTCAGGTGACCAGGGAGACTGTGCCACTGGGCCCCCACAGGACACCTACTACATAAAGCCACTCTACTAAGATCAGGAAATATAACAGCCCTACCCAGTACATAGAAACAAACACAGGGAGGCAGCCAAAATGGGAGACAAGGAAACAAGTCCCAAATGAAAGAACAGGGCAAAACTCCAGAAAAAGAATTAAACAAAATGGAGACAATCAATCAGCCAGATGCAGAATTCAAAACATGGGCTATAAGGATGCTTAATGACCTCAGGGAGAACTTCAACAAAGAGATAGGCAACATAAAAATAGAGATAGAAAATATAAAAAAAACCAACAAATATAAAAAAAAAGATATAAAAAACAAAATATAAAAAAACAAGAAATGATGAATATAATAACTGAAATGAAAAAATACATTAGAGGAAATTAACAGTAGATTAAATGAAGCAGAGGATCAAATCAGTGATTTAGAAGATAAGATAAGCAGAAAAGACTCAATAAGAACAGTAAAAAGAAAAGGAATCAAAAAAATGAGGAGAGTTAATGGGCCTCTGAAACAACATCAAGTGTACCAACATTTGTATTATAAATGTACTGGAAGGAGAAGAAAGCAAGGAATTGAAAACCTATTTAAAGAAATAATGACAGAAAACTTCCCTAACTTGGTGGAGGAAATAAACACACAAACACAGGAAGTGAAGAGAGTCCCAAACAACAGGAACTCAAAGAGGTCCACACCAAGACACATCATAATTAAAATGTCAAAGGTTGAAGACAAAAAGAGAATCTTAAAAGCAGCAAGAGAAAAGCAGTTCATTACCTACAAGGGAGTTCCCATAAGACTGTCAGCTGATTTCTCCACAGACTCTTTGCAGGCCAGAAGGGATTGGCAGGAAATATTCAAAGTAATCAAAACCAATGACCTGCAACCAAGATTACTCTACCCAGCAAAGTTATCATTTAGAATTGAAGGGCTGATAAAGAGCGTCTCACCCAAGAAAAAGTAAAAGGAGTTCATCATCACCAAACCAGTATGACAAGAAATGTTAGAGGGACTGCTTTAAGAATAAAATATTCATATGTTATTATTCATTAAAACATGAATAATAAAATGGCAATAACTTCATATCCATCAATAATTACTTTAAATGTAAATGGATTAAATACTTCAATCAAAAGACACAAGGTGGCTGAATAGATAAGAAAACAAAACCCTTACATATGCTGCCTACAAGAGACTCACCACAGATTGAAAGACACACAGAGACTGAAAGTAAAGGGATGGAAAAAGATATTTCATGGAAAAATAAAAAAGCTGGGGTTGTAATACTTATACCAAACAAAACAGACTTCAAAACAAAGACTATAACAAGAGACAAAGAAGGACCTAGTAATCTCACTTCTGGGTATTTATTTGAAGAACCCCAAAACTCTACTTTGAGGGGATGTGTGCATTCATATGTTCATTGCAGTATTGTTTATAAAGGCCAAGATGTGGAGGCAGCCTGATTGTCTATCGATGGATGAATGGATAAAAAGTAGGTGGTACATACAAGTACATACAATGGAATATTGCTCTGCCATGGAAGGGTATGTGTTCTGCCATCTGCAGCAACATAGATTGAGCTGGCTGTTATTGTGCTCAGTAGAGTATGTCAGACAGATGCCATGTGATTTTGCTTATATGTTGAATCTAAAGAACAAATAAGTAAACAAATAAAACAGAAACAAACTCATCAATACTGAGAACATTTTGATTGTTGCCAGATGAAGGGGTGTTGAGGAGTTTGGTGAAAGGGGGAAGGAATTAATAAATATAAATTGGTTGTTACATAGTAGTCATAGGGATGTAGGGTATAGGATAAGGAATATAGTGAGTAATATTGCAAGTATATATGGTATCAGATAATACCATATATGGTAATAAGTATATATGGTATCATACAGATACTAGATTTATTGGAGTGATAGATGGGAGGGGGATTGGGGCGAGGGTAAAAAAGGTGAAGGGGTTAAGAAGTACAAATTAGTAGTTACAAAATAGTCATGGGGATGTAAAACATAGGGAATATAGTCAATAATACTGTAATAACTATGTATAGTGCCAGGTGGGTACTAGACTAGTCAGGGAGATCACATCTTAAATTATATAAATGTTTAACCATTCTGCTATGCACCTGAAATTAATATAAAATAATACTGAATGTCAAAAAATAAAAAGAGATAGACAAACTAATTGTAAAACAGAACAAAAGACCCCAAAGAAAAGCAAAAATAGTAGAATTTTAAAAAATTATAAGCCTAATTCACCTCATATTAATCTCATTGAGATATAGGTCTTATAAAATCACATTTACTTTTAACTTAAATAGTAAGAAAATTTTTGATCAACTGTATAATGATAATAATTATGATGGCGACTGATTCCAAAAGCAGTTTGGGCTTCATGATTATAGAAAATTTTAAATTTTTTAAAATTTCAATTCATAAAAACTATTTTTCTTGAAGTGAAACATGATAAGGTCATCAACAAAAGATGTTCAAGCATAAGCATAAATTATATTAGAATAAAATTCCATGGGTGAAGTGGAATGGAAATACAAGTTTAAGGGAAAAAATGGTAAAAATATCTATAAAGAAAGCATACTGATTATTTTTAAATGGATAGTGGAGGTATTAAATTGCTATCATATTTATATTACATTAGTTACTATTAAAACAGTGGTATAGCAATTTTATTTTTAAGTAGAATATATACAACATGAGAGAAATTGCGTCCTCTGCAACTATTTACACTTAAAATAAAAATTTTCAGCTGCAACAATGTGTCAGAGAGACACATGCTGTTTCAAAATTCTATTAGGCTGTATGTAAACAAGAAAGTTTAAAGACCTACTATGCTACAGGAACACATTACTATGTCTAATATTTGTATAAGAAACGCAAATATTTCTAAAAATTCTGTAGAAGTAGATCATATGCTGAGAGTACAAAATCATAGCAATTCATTACTAAAGCAAACATAACCTACTGAAATATTTGGGTCTCAGCCAACATCTCCTACAGTTATCTGCCTGATTCTTCTACTACTACATCTAAAACCTGCTGGCCAAGTCATTATGCATATCAGGCAAGAAATGTGACTGTGGGAAGCTGATGTAAAATAACCACATAATTTTGTGTGATTTGTAGTGATAAGCCACACTATAATAAATGATAACTTTCTTGTATATTCTACAGGAACACACATACAATCACATTATTTTTGACCCCTGTCATTACTTACCTGGCTGACATATGGGATTATATCACAGTTTTCCAGCAGTTTCTCCTAATGACTAATCAGGAATTACTTAGCCCCATGGAATGGCATCTACCTAAATAAAAAAGACGGAGATTGTACATAGGAACAACAACACATCAAACAGGAAATGACAATTTTTCTGCATGATTTAATTTCTCTTTGAGGCAAAGTGGCAATAAACTATCCAAGTTAAAATGGAACTGATTTTTAGTGAAAAAATTTCAGGAGAAGAGTATTAAAAAACAATTTTGCTGAATCGATTAGAACATGGAGTTCTGTTATAAAAGTGCTCGGAAGAAGTTTTACAATTTAAACATATTGAAACTCCCTAGTGTAAAACACTCTCAGCTAAATTATGGGAAAAGCCAATGTCATATCAGCACCAAACAATCACCCAGCATCAGAATAAAAAGAAGGAAATGTAGTTCTGAATCACTTGCCAAGGCTAAAGAAAGTAAAACTGTGACCAAAGATGAATTGGTTGTGAATAACAGACCAAAAGGATGCATTTTAATTTGTGTTTGCCACTTAAATTTTGAAATAGGTAATTATCTTCAAACGTAGGGTAAATAGAACAGCATTAGAGGAACACAGAGAACAGGGAAAGAGAAGAGAGGGAGCAAAAAGGACATAACAAGTAACTATGAGAAACGCATTTTAATTTTTAATTTGTCTCAACCAAAACATCCTATAAGCCATTATAGGTTAATGGATGCTGTTTTCCCTTTTTAATTCTTGGTGTGAAATAAAGATTAGATTAAGTGTAAAACAAGTAGGTCTGGATACTCCAATAGTAAATCGGTGATTGACAATGTGTCTCTTCTGTAGTCATTAGTAATTCATTTTAATCTTTGCTTTTAATAACTTCACTGCTTGAGCAGCCAACATCTACTACATTGCCTGATTCTCCTACGACTACACCTAAAACTTACTGGTCAAGTCATTATGCATATCAGGCAAGAAATGGAAGACTTTTTTGAAGCAAATGTACTTGAAAATTTAATATAAAATAGTGGTTCCCAACCTATTTGAATATAATGATTGTTAAGCTTATTATAAGGGAAAATTTCAAAAAACACAAAATTAAAGGGAAGACTATACTAAATCACGTATTCATCACCCAGCTTTAACAATTATCAACTAAGGACCAATCTATAGTCCGCCTGCTCATTCACCCAGAATATTTTGAGGCAAATTCAAGATATGAAGTGATTTATTTTTGATTTTAGTATAAAAGTTTGAGGGCCCTCCCCTCTTACATTACAGTGGTTGCATTTTTTTTTTAATTAAAGTCTATTGGGGTGACAATGGTTAGTAAATTTACATAGATTTCAAGTGTACAATTCTGTAACACATCATCTATATATCACATTGTGTGTTCAATGGTTACATTTTTATTAATATTTGATTAAGAAAATCTACACGTATATATGAATTACTACCCACCCCACTCCTGTCTCCTTGCTGTGACTCTGTGACTCTCTCCCCATCCCAGGGGCCCGGAGGGGAAGTTCCTGGCATAATAAAAACAGCTAGAAACATCATTTAGAATTGTGCTTATTTATTAGCATCTTTACATGTGCTCACAACAAAATATCGCTTATACTACTTTATTTCCCAGGAATATACTTGTCACCACAGGCTTACAAGCAGGTTAGGAAAAATACATTAGAATTCTTAATAGAAACTTTTTTCTCTGTATCCACCAAACTAATATAGCATTTCTCTTCTAAAATAAAACAAAAAGCTGATACAGGCCACTGCTTTCTAAAAGTTGTTACCCTCTAACAACTGTTTAGGGGCCTTTATGACACTAATATTACTTATGAAAAAAAGTCCGGATCCTTGTGGGCTGGAAATCTTTGCAGAATACTGCTTGAGAGCTGGCATGCTTGTTGGCAGTCTCCCCAAGAAGCTAAGGAACAAATGAGCAGAGACTATGTTCACACACTTGGAAATGACAGTTCCACACTGCAGGCTTGGTACAGCGTGTACATTTCCTTTGTATACAAGACGAATGGGCAATGCTATTAAGCCAAAACTTCTCTTACATATGAAATTCAGTTTTGTAGGAAAACAGAAAAAAAGCTTCTCTTTTCTTTGTATGCGAGAGATAATTTCTTTAGTTTCCTTGGAAAGGGGCTCTAAAAAAAAAAAATCTGGATTTCTGCTCAGTGCGTACATGTAGTACTGATTAATGTTAATGGGATTCACATATTTAAAAAGAGTTCACTCGACCTCACGGTTATAAACATCATTCAGAAAGTTTGTGATTGGAATTTATTGGTATACATTTAATCCAGGTCAATTTTAACTCCTAAACTTTTATGTTTAAATGAATAGAATTATCTCCATTAAATCATATTTGACATTGATTATACCTATGTAAAGAGAAAAATTATAGTAGTGTTACATTTGCAATTTATGAGCAAAAACCAATCATTGCCAATTGAATCCTTTTCTTAGTTTCATGGAAAAATCCTGTTTTGTAGTTTTAAATTCCTGAAAAAAAATATGTTATTATTTGAAGATTCCAATTTTGGCTTTATTTTTCTAAACATGTCCATTATGAAACTGAGCAAATAGAACACATAAGATAATGAAATCTTGCTTATATAGTACAATGGTTTTCTAAAACATAGCTCAAACATGAAATAAATCTAGTTTTTAACCAGGGAAATTATTATCTACTTCAGATGTACCATATTAATTAGATTATGCTCAAATCCTAGTAGTTTGCATAATTGTATTTAATTTGCCAGAAGATCAAATTAGGGCATTGGACCTCTACTAAGAGGAAATGCTGTTTAGTGAGCAAAGTATATCACACTCCAAAGAAACTAAAATGCATTTGTAATTTTAGAAATAGTAAACTATAGTCTTTTCTTTAGAGGCCCAATGAATAAAACTCTCCGGCACTCTCCACAAAATGCACCTGGTTAAATATTTGTAATCATGCAATATGGTTAAACATTAGTTTAAAAGCTTGTTTATTTCATCCCCTTCCAGATTAGTGTCAATACCTTACATACAATTTCTGGTCATTCAGCTAACCTATCATTAAAATGTAAAACTTCAGATACTGAACTTTCATCCACTACTTCTTTCTTATGTCGACCTTAAACAAATAGCCAGATATTTCTTCAGCAAAATAGGTTTATTCAAGAAAACAGAGAATTGCAATTCAGGACACGCAGTTTAACATCAAACCACATGCAAGTCAAGAGATCGAAGGAGAAAAACTTTCTTTTATAGGGAAAGAAGGGGTTCATAGGGGCTGTTCTAAACAAAGAGTCCATTGGAGGAAACTGGGAATTTGAAGTATGGTAGCTTTTCATTGGCTGAATTGTAACTTTCTTTCATTGGCTGAGCAGTTGTTGGGCAAGGAGAAGATCCTACTTTCTTTCTGTTGGAGTAATAGAGTAGAAAAAGATCTTCCTGTTGGAGATGCAAAGTAGTCTCTTCCTATTTGGAGTAATTGACAATGAGTGGTAGGGTGTGAGAGCTCCCCCTACAGGCCCTCCCAAGTCCAATTTAAATATGGTTTCCAATTACTAATCTTCACACTTATACTTCCTTCCCCTGGGATTAATATGTTTTCTCTATATTAAATAATTTTTTTTTATTTCTCATCTCCACCCCTTAGAAATAGTGTACTCTATAACAAACTTGGTGTTTTGTTTTGTTTTTAAAGCTACTCAGGAGAACTTATTTATAATGGAGAAAAGATCACTAAAATTGTGTAAGAAGTAAAAAATTTGCTGTACAGGACTCTCAAGATGTTTTGATAAAACAACATTCTTTGATAAAACAACATTATTGGATGTTACTTTACTCTTGGACAAAAAGTGCCCGAGCAAACTCTGTGGTATTTGGTATTCAGTGACTTTGGCCTACCCTGAGCTACTGGGTATTCTACCAGCCACCCTGAAAATCATGCTTCTTATAAAAAGCCAGGTCTACCTTGGAATTCTGGATTATAACGACTTTGGCCTAATTCCGGGTTACTTATTGGCTAGTGTAACCCATCTAAAGCAGTGATATAGTCAAACATAGATTATCACTAGAATCATTCAAGGCATCTTTGAAAAAATACAGATTTTCAGAGAACCAATCCACATTTATTGAATTGGAGTCCGAGAAGTAGGGTTGAAATAGAGGTAGGGTGAGGCAGTAGATGGGAATCAGAATTTTAAAAAAAGCCCCAGATGATTTTTTGAAAAACAGCTTTATTATGATATAATTTGCATACTATACAATTCATCCATTTAAAGAATACACTTCAATGATTTTTAGCATATTCATAGATATGTACAGCCATTATCAGTGTCAACATTAGACCATTTTTATCATCTCAAAAAAAAACCCCATACTATTTAACTACTATCCTGTCACCTGCCCCTTCAGTTCTGAGATACCATTTCTGATTCTATAGATTTCCCTATTCTGGATTTTCATAAGAATGGAATCACAAATATGTGATCTTTTATGACTGGCTTCTTTTCCTTAACATGTTTTTCAAGATCCATCCAAGTTGTAGCATGTGTTAGCACTTCATTACTTTTTATGTCCAAATATTCCATTGTATATGGGTATACCACACTTTGTTTACCCATTGGTGTGTTGATAGACATTTTGGTCCCCAGAGATTTAATCATTGGCCATATTTGGTAGCCACTACCAATAGAAGGGAACCAAGTGTTGACCTCAGTGCAGTTCCAAGCTCTCCTCACAAAGCAGCCCACGATCCTACACTGCAAGAGAGGAAGAAAAGCATGGTGGGAAAGGCAGGGCTTGGGATGGAATTCTGGCTCTGTATTTTTTAGTAATATGACCTGGATAGTATCTTTAATTCTCTCTACCTCCATTTTATTATTTTTAAAATAGGAATAATGATATTTACTTCATGGACTTGTTGCAAGGATACATGACAAAATCAGAGTAAAGTGCCTAAAATTGCCTGCCACACAGGTATTTTACACATGACAGATATCATTATTATTATTATTATTATTATTATTATTATTGAAATAAACCAAAGCAACCATTTATATACAAAGTTACAAAAGTTGGATACATTATTTCAATCTAGAATATAAGTTATTATAAATTAAATAAGCCTCTCCAGGTTATAAAAAAGTAAAAGGATAGTTCCGGTCAAGATGGCAAAATAGGTAAACACTGTGCTTACCTTCTCTAATGACCACATCAAAATTACAACTAAACTACAAAACAACCATCATCAAGAATCACCTGAAATCTTGCTGAAGCAAAGCCTTACGACTAAGGGTATACAGAAGATACCACCTCAAGAGAGACACAGAGACACAGGACGAGCTGGTTCCACACCCACATGTGATGATTAAAAATCAGGAGATATATCTTGACTGTGGAGGTTGCCCCTGGAGAAGCAAGGGGTCCCAGCCCCACACCAGGCTCCCCAGTCCAGGGTTCTAGTGACAGGGAGAGAAGTCTCCATAATTTCTGGTTGTAAAAACCAGTGGAGGTTGTGTCTGAGTGAGATGGAGGGTCGCTACCCTCCCAGGCACTCCTCTTACCACATACAGACTTACTCACTGATGGAAAAACTGGCTCTGAGCTCCAGCACTGAAGCAGTAGCTGGAGAGGCAACAGGGACAAACAGGAGGGGAACTGAATTGTCTGGCTTCAGGATGAGAGCTGGAGGAGCAGCTTTCTCCCAGACAGAGGAGTTGGAAGAAGCCACTGATTTTCTGTCAAGCCCTCCTCTTTCCCAGTGTGTGGACAAAGGGGCCTCCATATTTCAGTTTCCATCCAGCTAGCTGACACCATTCTTGTTTGCCACACCCTGGTGATTCTGAGAAAACCTTTCCACCCAATTTTCAGGAACACCCAAGCTGCTTCCAGTGCTTTTTTTCTATAAGCCACCTGCCTTGGCTCATGCTACAGACTTTCCTAGTGTCTCTCAAAGGTTCACAGACCCCAGTAAAGCAGTATCTGGCTTGAGTGTGCCCTGTACCTCTGGCTGAGCAACCCTAAGCCTGGCACCAGAGGCAGCTGGCCTTGGTTGGTGGCATGGCCTCTTAAGGCACTTCCAAGCACTATGCAGGCAGTGGCCATTGGTGTATTTCTTTGTGGCTCTTGCCCAGTGGCCCTGGGTGAAGCACAGGCTGTGGCTGAATTTGACCTGCAGCAGGTCCCCTCCCAGGTGGCCCTGGGCTGGTGCCTGCAGTGGCCAGCAGTGGTGCCTGCAGTGGCTTCAAAACGAACTGGAGTATCACCCAGCTGCCTCCAAAGATGACATACACAAGGGGCAGATTGGATAGGTACCAATCTGCTGAGACCTGCTGAGACAGATCCTGCTCTGTAGGGTCAACCCCTGCATCACAACTCCTCTACTGTAGTAACAGCTATTTCTCACAAACAATGAGCAAAGGGTCAATCCCTCCCATTGACATGCAAATAGCAACCAAGGCTCGACTACAACAGGAGGACACACGCAACCCACACAAGGGTCACACATGGAGTGCACAGCTCAGGTGATACAGAAGACTGTGACACTAAGTCCCACAGCACACTTACTACACAAGACCACTCTACTAAGACCAGACGCACAGCAGCCCTACCTAACACATAAAAACAAACACAGAGAGGCAGCCAAAATGGGGAGACAAAGAAACATGTCCCACATAACAGAACAGAACAGAGCTCCAGAAAAAAAAAACTAAACAAAATGAAGACAAGCAATCTACCAGATGCAGAATTCCAAACACTTGTTATAAGAATGTTCAATGATCTCAGAGAAAACTTCAACAAAGAGATAGGAAGCACAAAAATGAGATAGAAAACAAACAAAAAAGAACCAGTCAGGAATAAATAATACAATAACAAAAATGAAGAGTACATTACAGGGAATTGACAGTAGATTAGATGAAGCACAGGATTGAATCAGTGATTTAGAAGATCAGGTAGCAGACAACATCCAATCAGAACAGCAAAAAGAAAAAAGAATCCAAAAATATGAGGATACTATAAGGGGTCTCTGGGACAATGTCAAGCATACCAACATGCATAATATAGGGGTACCAGAAAGAGAAGAGAGAGTGCAAGGAATTGAAAACCTACTTGAAGAAATAATGACATAAAATTTTCCTAACCTGATGAAGGAAAGAGATATACAAGCCCCGAAAGCACACAGAGTCACAAACAAGATGAATCCAAAAAGGCCTACACCAAGAGACATCATAATTAAAATGCCAAAGGTTAAAGACAAAGAGAGAATCTTAAAAGCAGCAAGAGGGCTTCCCCCGCCAGGTCTGAGCCTCACCTTCCCCTCCCCCAGGAGACCATTGCAGTCGGCCAACCCTTGCTCCACTGTAACCATGTGCAACAGAAAGCTGGTGATCAAAAATGCCCATATGTCCAAGGAGGTACAATAGGACTCAGTGGAGTGCTACTCAGGCGTTGGAGAAATATAACATAAAGAAGGACATTGCGGCCCATATTAAGGAGTTTGACAAGAAGTACAACCCCATCTGGCACTGCATCGTGGGGAGGAACTTTGGTAGTCATGTGACACATGAAACAAAACATTTCATCTACTTCTACCTGGACCAAGTGCCATTCTTCTGTTCAAATCTGGTGAGAAGCATGGACTTTGCTACACACCCACTGATCCATCCAAAAACAAGGACTGCAGCCTAAATTCCAAATTCCACAGGCTGAAATCTTCAGCTTTGCCTAAAGGAACACCTTGATCTTGAACCTTTGTGTTTTGTACAGGGCTTTCTCTGTACTCATTTGTTGTGGATATAAAACAATTAGCAAAACAAAACAAACAAACAAACAAAAAACAGCATGAGAAAAGCAGTTCATTACCTACCAGGGGTTCCCGTAAGACTGTCAGCTGATTTCTCAACAGAAACTTTGCAGGCCAGAAGGGATTGGCAGGAAATATTCAAAGTAATGAAAAGCAAGGACCTACAACCAAGATTACTCTACCCAACAATGCTATCATTTACAATTGGAGGACAGATAAAGAGCTTCTCACACATGAGAAAGCTAAAGGAATTCATCACTACCAAACCAGTATTACAAGGACTGTTGGAAGAACTTCTTAAAGATGAAAAACATTTAAAAATATGAATAATAAAGTGGCAATAACTACATACCTATCAACAATTACTTTCAATGTAAATAGATTAAATGCTCCAATCAAAAGATATGGGGGCCGAATGGCTAAGAAAACAAGACCCTTACATATGTTGCTTACAGGAGACTCACTTCAGATTGAAAGACATACACAGACCAAAAGTAAAGGGATTGCAAAAGATATTCCATGAAAATGGAAACAAACAAACAAATAAAAAAGCAGGGGTAGCAATACTTATACTGGACAAAATGGACTTTAAAACAAAGACTATAACAAGAGACAAAGAAGGACCAAGTAATCCCACTTCTGGATATTTTTCTGAACAAACCCAAAATGCTACTTTGAGGGGATGTGTGCATTCATATTTTCAAAGCAGCATTGTCTACAATGGCTAAGATGTGGAGGAAGCTTGGGTGTCCATCAATAGATGAATGGATAAAGAGGAGGTGGTACATATATACAATGGAATATTGCTTGGCTATTGAAGGAAATGGATCCTTGCCATCTGCAGTGCATGGATGGACCTAGAGTATATTGTGTTGAGTGTAGTACGTCAGACAGCAAAAGACAGAGCAATGTGATTTCACTTATATGTGGAATCTAAAGAAAAAATAAACAAACAAACAAAACAGAAACAATCTCATAGATACAGAGAAAATTCTGATGCTTGCCAGATGGGAGTAGGATAGGGCTGAGTTGAAAAGGTGAAGGGATTAAGAAGTACAAATTGGTTGTTACACAGTCATGGGGATGTAGGGTATAGCATAAGGAATATAGTCAATAATGTAATAATTGTATGGTATCAGATGGGTACTAGATCTATCGGGGTGATAGATGGGAAGGGGGTTGGGGGCAATGTAAAAAGGGGGGAAGAGTAAGAAATACAAATTAGTAGTTATAAAATAATAATGGGGGTGTAAAGTAAAGCATAGGGAATATAATCAATAATATGATAATAACTATGTACGAGTCTGATAATTACGTTCTTGAACTTGCCATCACATACTTACATTGGCAGCACTGAAGAGCTCGGTAAGGTTTCATAACTTTGGTACATCAGTGTCTCACAGCTGTGTTCATGTCGATCTGTGGCAGTGTCTTGCTGAGTAGCATTCATTATTGTTGCGTGTTTTTGTGTGCCATCACGAGAATGTCTGAGCTTGAATTAAAGCAACGAACAAACATTAAATTTCTTGTTCAACTTGGCAAGAGTGGAAGTGAAATCAGGGACATGTTAGTCTAAGTTTATGGGGATAATGCCATGAAGAAAACAGCAGTGTAAATGGATTAAACGTTTTTCTGAAGGGAGAGAATGTGTCACTGATGAAGAGGTCAGGGAGGCCAGTAACAAGCAGAACTGATGTAAACATTGCAAAAATTTATTGACTTGTGCATCAAAATCATCAGCTGACTGTGAGAAGCATAGCAGACGAAGTAAATATCAATAAAGAAACAGGAAGATCTTAAATGAAAATCTTGACATGAGAAAGGTGTGTACAAAAACAGTCCCGAAGGAGCTCACCAATGAACAAAAGTAAAGGAGAGTTGAAATTTGCCAAGACCTTTTGGAGAGGCAAGACAATATTTTGGGCCATGTTATCACTGGTGATGATACATGGGTGTACCAATATGACCCTGACAAAGCATCAAAGTGCACAATGGAAGTCAACCATTTCTCTCCAGCCAAAAAGTTCTGTCAGTCTAAATCAAGAGTTAAAATGATGTTACTAACCTTTTTTGATATCAGAGGGATTATTCATTATGAATTTGTACCAACTGGACAAACAGTTAACCAAGTTTACTATTTGGAAGTGCTGAAAAGGCTGCTTTTGTCTAACTTGAAAAAGTTAGACAAAAATTATCTGAACTTTTAGCCAACAATTCATGGCTCTTGCATCACGACAAAGTACTAGCTCCCATGCCACTGTTTGCAAGGGAGTTTTTAGCTAGTAAACAAATAACTGTATTGGAACACCCTCCCTACTCACCTGATCTGGTCCCCAATTACTTCTTTCTTTATCCAAAAATAAAGGACATATTGAAAGGAAGACATTTTGATGACATTCAGGACATCATGGGTAATACGATGACAGCTCTGATGACTATTTCAAAAAACAAATTCCAAAATTGCTTTGAAAGGTGGACTAGGCACTGACATCTGTGCATAGCTTCCCAAGGAGAATACTTTGAAGGTAACCATAGTGATATTCAGCAATGAGGTATGGAACACTTTTTCTAGGATGAGTTTGTGAATGTAATTGTCAGACCTTGCCAGGTGGGTACTAGTCAGAGGGATCAATTTGTAAATTATATAAATTTTTAAGCACTCATTCATACACCTGAAATTAATATAAAATAATATTGAATATCCAAAAAAATTCCAAAAAACAATTGAACCAAAGGAAAAAAACAGAGGAAAAATAAAAAGAAAGTAAAAGGACAGACTGGGAAGCATAATTCCTTCACTTTTTTGGACTAAAGTCAACGTAATAAATAAAAGTCCACTTTTTCATTCAGAAAAAAAAGTTGCTTCTGATTAAAAGTACTAATCATATTTTCCTTGTTTCATTGCATTTTCAATGCCTACATATACTCTGAGAATCTTCTGAAAGTTCTACCCATATGTATGTGTATGTTTATGTGCACACACACACACACACACACACACGTGTGCACAAACAAATTTGCTGTGTTTATAATTATAGTTAATAATTAACTATGTCATCAACAAGACAAATAATAACAAATGTTGGAGAGGCTGTGGAGAAAATGGAACCCTTATACACTTTTGGTGGGAATGCAGATTGGTGTAGCTGCTGTGGAAGGCAGTGTGGAGGTTCCTCAAAAAGTTAAGAATAGAATTACCATATAACCCAGAAATCCCTCTCCTGGGTATCTACCAAAAAAATCTGAAAACATTTATCTGTAAAGATATATATATGCTCCAATGTTCACTGCAGCTTTATTTATGGTGGCCAAGACATGGAACCAATCAGTGTCCTTCGATGGATGACTAGATAAAAAAGTTGTGGTATATATACACAATGGAATACTATTCTGCCATAAGAAAAGATGAAATAGTACTATTTGTGACAACATGGATGGATCTTGAGATTATTATGCTGAGTGAAATAAGTCAGACAGAAAAAGCAGATAAACATATGATTTCACTGATTTGTGGTATATAAATACTGAAAACAACCAAAAAACAAGACAAAAAAATAAAGAAACAAAAACTCATAGGCACAGACAACAGTTTAGTGGTTACCAGAGGGTAAGAGAGGAGGGGTGTGTGTGGTAGATGAGGGTAAAGGGGATCAAATATATGGTGATGAAAGGAGAACTGACTCTGGGTGGTGAACACACAATGGGATTTATAGATGCTGTAATACAGAATTGTACACCTGAAATCAATGTAACTTCACTAACAATTGTCACCCCAATAAACTTTAATTTAAAAAATAAATAATTAACTGTGTGCCAAGCAATGTATTTAAATCCTTACTTATGCAAAGCAATGATTTTTATGTTCATGAATATACCTAATGCTTCGAACAATCTTATATGGTCAGCTAAGGAAATTGAAGCATAGCATAGTCAAGGACCTTGATCTGGATCATATAGCAAGTGACTAGCAGGGCCCAGTGCCACCTGTATAGTTATTCTTCCATTTGTATGTCTTAAACCACTAACTCTGTGATTAATTTTTTATAGCAGCCACAGAAAAACTAACATTTCACATTATTAAATTTTGGAATAAAAATGATTCCAGTGGACTATGGAAAACACAAAAATGCAATTTAAAATGACTTATTTTAAATTAAATATTAATCTCTTGTTGCTACTAAGTGTGACTCTACTTCATTTTAATTAGATTATGGGAGTATGGGGAGCTTTTAGCAGTCATGAATTAGGTTCTTCTTGTTTCACAGAAGACACTCATAGAACGCAAGCCTGTGCTTTTTCTCTGACTGTTAGGTTAACTAAAGTAACCAAATAAATATCCAAGTGTTTGAGAAACAGGACATAAGTAAAAGAATTAATTAGGACAGGGATTATTGTTTTGCTATAGCAACATGCATTGTCTTGAGCAACAACACTAACAAGTTGATGACTTTGTTCAAATGGTGACATAAGTAGGAACATCCAAGACATATGAGGGGACTGTACAAAGGGAGAAAAATCAAAATTTTTAAATATATATGTGATGAAATTGATTTTAAAAGCAATGCTTGGGAACTTCAGAGGATTGTAATTTTTCACTTCAAAGCTTGCCATTTCTCACTGATCTTCCTCATTACTATCCTATACACCTGTAGACTAGACCTTATACAATGAACTCTAAGATCCTATCCACATCTGGCTAATATGGTGTAACAAATATGATTTTAACTCAATGGACTATCATTCCAAGATTACGCTTAGATTTTCTTCTATACAGGATTTTCTTTCTTTTTTTAAAAAGATTTTATTGGGGAAGGGGAACAGGACTTCACTGGGAACAGAGTGTACTTCCAGGACTTTTCCAAGTCAAGTTGTTGTCCTTTCAATCTTAGTTGTGGAGGGCGCAGCTCAACTCCAGGTCCAGTTGTCGTTGTTAGTTGCAGGGGCCGCAGCCCACCATCCCTTGTGGGAGTCGAGGAACCTAATCGGCAACTTTGTGGTTGAGAGCCCACACTGAGCCATCCGGGCGCTCAGCAGCAGCTCAACTCAAGTTTGCTTGTTCGATTCCTTGACTCCCTCAAGGGATGGTGGGCTCCACCCCCTGCAACTAAGATTGTATACAGGATTTTCTTCAAATAACATTTGTTGCAACAAAATTTGAACAATAATATTCATTCAGTTCCATAATAGCTAGTATCTGATACAATTCCCTTGTTTAATACAGTTGACCTTCAATATAGAATTGTCCGTTTTTACATAAATAGTCTATCATGAATTAAATCTCTGCTTAAGCATATTATCTGGTCGTAGTCCCCATTATAATTTGTCTGTGTATGTTCCCACAGGACTGCTGTGCCCAGCTTTCCTTTGCTTGTTCTCAGATGAAAATGAATAGTGCAGAACTGTGGACAAATTGTATAATTGGATAAAGTCCTATTCTCTGCCTCCAGGCTGTTCTGTCCCCTTCTAACTCTCCTCCTCCATCAAAACAGGAAAGAGTTTGATATCATCATTTATAGCTAAAACTGATTCAGATATTTCTATTTTTAAGCTTCTTATCTTTAATTGTGGAATGAAAGGATTTATCAACAAAGTGATTTTTTTTTTCTTTTAGGCAAAATAGACTTTAGTGGAAGGGTAAATGCTGGATTAGATGCTAACCCTGAAGGCAAAGCAATTTTAGTTATATGAGAGTGATATGTGTGCTGGGGGAAAGGGAAGCTGTGGTGAGAGAGGTTTATGCAGAGAACAATGATCAGAAAGAACACCAGGGTATGTAAGAATCCCTCTTTATTCCATGTCTTCTCTCAAGCCTAATGTCTCTCCTTTCATTCTTTGGCTCAAGAGTCTCAAATTTATGAGCTCTGGAGTCCATTCATCGTGATCCCCTCCCTTCACTGTAGTTTTCATAAAATTATTCAAAGTATAATGGGTAAGAGCATTGACTTTAGAGCAGGATTTGAATCTTGGCTCCTCCACTAATAGGCTGTGTGACCGTGAGTGAGTTATTTAACTTTGCTATGTTTGGGCTTATTTATACGCCAAATGAGGAAAATCATAATACATGTAAATTTCATAGGAAAATGGCCCTTAGCAAGAAGTCAAAAAATATTAACCATTTTTGGTATTATTCAAATCTAGCTAAGTTAATCTTTTCTTGCTCTTCTAGATTCCTAAAGTGCTTTTAATAACTCTAGTAGAAAACTTAACAGAATACGCCTAATAGTTCTACTCATATTTATTTAGGCCCGGGATCCCTAAAAAACAGAGCCTGGGGCATGGATTACATTATTAAGCTTTGTATGGGAGGTACAATTGCAGGACAGTGACAGTGAGGGAAAAGGAAGAGTGTGGGAAGGATAAGAAATAACCAGTTTACCCTGCTGGTCACCGTTTCATAATAAGCCGTGAAAAGACTGAGACCATCACTTGCAAGGCTGACCTGTTCAGCCTCACTGAGAAATTATGCCTGAAACTGGATGCGAGAAGAGAGAATTGCTCTGTTTGACTTCCTCTGGTCTCCATTGGTTCAGATTGACCCCACAGGAAGTTAATTCTCCTGTTCTTCTGGATATAATATCTAATCTGGAAGCCATATCTCATGCCCTGGGTTGAGGTGTTTCATCTGAGCCCATAAGTGTCAGAAGCACCCACAGATTCTGGGCTGGTTACCTGGCTATATAGTGATAACCGAAGTGGAGGGTTAGTATTCTTAGACAAGCAATTAGTTCACTTCAGGCAGTGGAACCCATGTGAGGCATAGAGTAGATTCTATCATAGAAGCTTCTGAGGAGTATCTGATGGCCTGGAATGCAGGGAGGCAAGGCCAATGGGATCGAGGCGGTATATAAGCTATGCTTTATGTTTTTTCTATTTTAAAAAGATTATAAATTCTTTTAGAATAAGACTATGTGATTTCATCTTTGAGTCCTCTAAACTATAATGCTACATTCTTTACCTTAGGTGAGTTTGACCTCAAAGTGTGATTTCAAAATAGCTAGCAGGGAACGTCAAGAAGTAGGTAGAATTGAGCAGGACTGGGAAACCACTCAGCAGTTCAAACTGGAGTTAACAAAAGAGCATGTCAAACTGCAGTTTGATACAAGACAGAGCTAAGGGCCTAATTTGCCTGGGATATGGCAACAATGGAGATATTAAAAATCAGGCGGTAGAACATCCTGGCTTCATTGGAAGTGAAGCGAGTGGTATGTAGCACCGCAGCCAGCAGCTGATAGGAGACAAGATCCAGTTCCCAGGAATAGAGCACAGGGTGTTAAAGATCCAGCCAGTTGGATTGGGGTTCAAAATATGGTTTCAGTTTCAGGCAGTGAACTAGAACCAAAAATTGGGAAACAAAAGCAAAAGCCTTCATTGCTGGACTGTACGAACATGGCAGGGATATTGCAAATGGATGAAACTATTAGTAGCATTTATATTAATAATAGCAATAATTGGTAGTCAATATTTATTAGGTATGCTATTTTTCTAAATTATGTTACTTAATTTTCCCAATAACTCTCTTAGATAGATACTTTTATTATTTCCATTTTCCAGATGAGGAAATCAAGAGTCAGGAAAGTTAAACAACTTGCCCAGAGTCACACCACTACTGAATAAAGGTACTGGGATCTAACTCCTGAGGGGTCTGGTCCAGAGCATACACCTTCAGCCACCATTGAAAGTATTAAGTGAAATAAGGCTGACAGAGTTCATGGCAGTTCGAGTCATATAGTAAGTACTCTGTGAATGTTATCAATCATCATTGTTATTATTAGTAGTATTATAACAGACACAGTACTATTACCTGTGGCAGTAGTAATCACAGTAAAGGCAGCAGTAGGTATACGGAACTTGGGGTCAGACCTATTGCCTGTCTTGGTACATAGGTGAGGACAGATGAGACGGGAACTGGTCTAGGGCATAGGGCTGAGCGTCAGATGTAAGGAAGAAGACCAGATACAGGGATATATAACGAGAACCTTCCCTTTTAACAAATCTAATTGCAAGGTAACATAGAATAGGAGTTAAAAGCTTGGACTTTAGAATTACAAAGGCCTATATTCTGTTATTTATTAGCAATGAGACCTTGGGGAAGTTACTCAACAGATGTGAGCTTCAAATAATTCACATCTGTACCTAGCAGAGTGTCCAGCATAGAGTAATTATTCAATACATGCTTGTAGAATTAACTCGCTGCTTCATTTCCAAACATTTCCACTCTAAAAGAAATAATAAAAATATACATATAGTTGTTATTTAAACTTCTAAATACCAAGCAAATTCATTCCCCTGAGTGTAGCTACTTTGTCAACTGATATAATTTGTCACCCATACCCATCTAACATTTTAGTAGCCTCCTAAGCTGTGCTCAAAAACTGTAGTACAACTGAGAAAAATGTGTGACACTATTTCTGTCATCCTGATTCTATGTTGCTACAGCAGGTATTCCTGTAGCATTCATTTATCTGAAGTTATTTTGATTTGACAAGGAGGAAAAAAATTTGAAGACACTGACTATTTTTCCCCCAAAAGCAGGTCACTTTTAAAAACAATAGTTTTCATTTTAACTATGGTGCAATTATTCTTGAAAATAAATATATATTAGAAGGAACAGATCATCTCTTTCATTGGTACCTTTTCATTATAAATTTGAATTCTATTTCCTGAGACTCAAAGGAAATAATGCTTTAATTCATAAGAGAGAGAGAAGGAGGTGGGGTAAAGAAAGAGAGAGTGAGAGAGAGAGAAAGCGGGGAGAGAGAGAGAGAGAGAGAGAGAGAGAGAGAGAGAGAGAGAGAGAGAGAAGAACATTACTGCCACCTCTTGCTGACTTCTCTAGAACTGAGAAAATGTTGAGGAAATCTGGCACTTGCTTGCCAGAAGTTCACACAGACAGTCTGACTTTTGTTTTTACTTCCATGACCTTTCAGGGCTCTCAGTGCAGTCAAACCAACTTTGCATGTATACTGACACTATGGAAACCACACAGATAAGCAGTTTTGGGTTCGCACGCTGTATTTGCTTTGGCACTTAACAATGATACACATATTTTCCTGTTAGAGCTCCCAAAGGCTTTGTTCTGATCCTGAGTTGCTTTTCTCTTTTATTTAGCTTTTGGATTGCTTCACAATTACTCCAAAAATGCATGTATTTTTAAAACTTTTTTTTATTTTTAGCCTAAGTATAGTTCTATTTTGTTTTCTAGTGCATTGTATTGTTTGCTTTAACAGAAGTAGGAAGGGTCCTGTTCAAGCTGGAAACACTCTACTGCTGAGCTTCTGGAGGGGTACAAATAGAGGAGTGAGGAAGGACTCTGCAGTCCCTAGAGGAACAGACATGGCAGTGGGGTCACTCTCACGTTTATAAATGTTCTCTGTTTCTTTTTCCCCAGGAGTTTCAAAGTGCTCTTCTTCACCTCTGACTGTCTTTTAGAACCAATTCCTTGTATCCTTCTAACAAGAGACCTTGCTTCAGGTAGTTCACACCTCCCCTTGTATCACGGAGGACAAACTAAATGCTTCTAGAACTCTAAAAAAAGACTTCTCAAGAATGAAAGTTTTGAAAAAGATGATAAATATAATAATTTTTAAATTGTGTTTGCTATGGACTGAATGTTTGTGTTCCACACCCCCACCAATTCCACATGTTGAAGCCTAAATCCCCAATGCAATCATATTTTGAGGTGGGGCTTTTGGGAGGTAATGAGGTCATGAGAGAGTAGCCCTCATGAATGGGATCAGTGCCCTCCTAAGAGACAGGAGAGGGATGATCTTTCTCTCAGCAATGTGAGGCTACAGCAAAAGAGCAGCTATCTATAACCCAGAAAGCAGGACCTCACCAGACACCAAATCTGCTGTCACCTTAACTTTGGATATCTCAGCCTCCAGCACTAAATGTTTCTTGTTTTGAGAAATAAATGTTTCTTGTTTTAGCCACCCAGTCTATGGTATTTTGTTATAGCAGCCTGAGCTAAATAAGACAGTGGTAAAATATGTAGAACAAAATTTATCGGTTAACCATTTTTAATTGTACAGTTCAATAGCATTAAGTATATCCACATTATTGCACAACCAACACTATCCATCAACATTATCCATCTCGAGAACTTTTTCATCATTCCAAATTGAAACTCTGTGCCCATTAAATAAGAACTCCATGTTATTCCTTCTTCTTAGCCCCTGGCAATCACCATTCTACTTTCTGTCTCTATGAATTGGACTATTTTAGATACCACATATAAGTGGAATCACACTTGTCCTTTTGTGCTGGCTTATTTCACTTAGCATAATGTCTTCAAAGTTCATCTATGTTGTAGCATGTATCAGAATTTCATTTACTCTTAAAGCTGAATGATATTCCATTGTGTGTGTAGTATATGTACACACAATACATTTGTGTATACCTTTATCTGTCAATGAATATTTAGGTTGTTTCCACCTTTTGGCTATTGTGAGTAATGCTACTAGGAACATGGGTATGCAAATATCTGTTATAGTTTCTGCTTTGAATTCTTTTGGATATCTACCTAGAAATGGAAATGCTGGGTCATATGGTAATGCTATATTTAACTTTTAGAAGAATTGCCATAATGTTTTCTGCAGTGGTGACACCATTTTACATTCCTACCAATAGTGCACAATTTCTAATTTATAATTTCTCTTCATTCTTGTCAAAACTTGTTATTTCCTGGTTCTGTTTTGTTTTTTTGATAATAGCCATTCTAGTGGGGATGAAGTGGTACCTCATTGTTACATTCTAAATTTAACAAAATAAAGTTTCTGGCCTAAATTTCTAGATGTTCTTACAAAAGATTTGGAATTCATCACTGACAGTTTTATAGCAAAAAAAAATATTTTATAGGATTCTTAATATGGCGCTGTCTCACTTGAGTGAGTGGACAGTTAAAGAACTATTAGCTAAATTACTAAAGAACTAGGCAGGATAGATAAGGGAAATAGGCTCAAAGAGCTATTTTTAGAAAAATGCACAGGATTTCATGCCTAATTGGGAAAATAGAATCTTTTCTATGTTTCTAATATGGACAATTGACAGATGGTAGTACTATTTACCAAGGTATGGAAAACAGGGTGAGAGGGACTGTTCTGGGGAAAGGGAATTATAACAAAATATGCTGTACATCCAAATAGACATGTTCAGTATGCAACTGAGCCCAGCAAACAGGAGAAAGCTGAGGAAAGGGGAGAGATATTGGAGTTATCAGCTAATGATGATGCCATTGCCCTGAAGACCTCATCAACTTTAGGCGGAGAAGGGACCACAAAGAACGTATCAGCAAGCTGCACCAGTAGCTGAATATGGGCAGATGGAAAGAAAGAAGGAATGGTTATAAAATTCGAAGAAATGATTTCATGGAAACCAGGCAAAGAAAGATGTTGGCCAACAGTGTCAAAGCTGCAGGTTGGATAAATCAGTAATGAAAACTGCCTACTGGATTTGGCATCTAAGTGTGTCAGGTAATACGAGGTCTGACAATTAAGTTTGCAAACTTGTTGCAATGATGTTGCTAACCTTTTTTGATATCAGAGGGATTATTCATTATGAATTTGTACCAACTGGACAAACAGTTAACCAAGTTTACTATTTGGAAGTGCTGAAAAGGCTGCATGAAAAAGTTAGACGACCCGAACTTTTTGCCAACAATTCATGGCTCTTGCATTACGCCAAGCACCAGCTCACATGGCACTATCTATGAGGGAGTTTTTAGCCAGTAAATAAATAACTGTATTGGAACACCCTTCCTACTCACCTAATCTGGCCCCCAATTACTTCTTTCTTTACCTGAAGATAAAGGAAATATGGAAAGGAAGACATTTTGATGATATTCAGGACATCAAAGATAATACAACAACAGTTCTGATGGCCATTCCAGAAAGAGTTCCAAAATTGCTTTGAAAGGTGGACTAGGCGCTGGCATTGGTGTGTAGCTTCGCAAGGGGAGTACTTCAAAGGTGACTGTAGTGATATTCAGCAACCAGGTATTGAGTGCTTTTTCCAGGATGAATTCGTGAACTTAGTTGTTTGAGCTCATATTCATAGAGTAAGTTCAATAGAGAAGTAGGGGCCAGTACCCATAGGGGTTTGGAAGAAAATGGAAAAAGCAAATAGAACAATCTTTCAAGACACCTGGGAGTGAATAAAAGGATAAATTCTGAGTCATGGCTAGAGATATGCAATTTTTAGTTGTTTTTTTTTTTATAGCTGAGAAAGACTTGAGCCTATTTATGGGCTAAAAAGGAGCTAAAGGAGAGGAAAAGGCTAAAGGCACAGAAAAGAAAAAAGACAGCTGATGGACCCAGGTCCTGGAGGCAGTAAGAGGCAATGAGATCCAGATTACAGGTGGCTGGATTAGGAGCATCAGTGTTTGAAACCTCTTTGCTTGAAACAGGGAAAAGAGACTAGGTTACAGCATATGCAGACATGCTCATATAAGTGGGGGGAAGGGCAGGAAGTTAAGAGCATTCATGCTTGATATAGCTTTTGTGAAATAGGAAGTAAAGTCATCTACTAAGAAACAGTGATATTTTAGAAAATCAATACGGTAGAGGAGTGCAGGTAATGTTGAATGAGATAGGAGATAAAAGTAAAAAAAGGAAACTACCATAATAGTCTACGGGTGAGATTATATGGGACTTAAGTGGAGTGGTAGCGATGGAGTTGGAAAAGAATGAGGGACATAATCCCCACCCCATATTCTTCTGAGAGCTAGAAGCATTACTTTATTCAGATAAACAAATCCCAACTGGCAATGCCCAGGCCATGGGAATTGCCACATGACACTTATATTTTAAAACATCTAGAGTAGATCAAAGCATCCTTGGAGCAACAAGACTCTCTAAAGACACGTTATTAGATTACAGAGATGAAGTTCAATATTAACTTGCCCTACCTATTTCAGTCTTTGAGCTTAGTGTCTTCACATACACACCAACATGAACACAAAAAAATATTCTGATGTGTGATATATACAAAGAGAGTAGAATAATTGATTTGGGAGGAACTGATTAGTGAAGGCACAAAGAATCCTGACCAAAGACCATGTAAACCAGAGAAGAGGACCACAATTAGGTAAAATTTACCCTTTTTATTGTGGTAAAATATACATAACATAAAAGTCACCATTTTAACTATTTTTAAGTGTATAATTCAGTGGCATTAAGTATATTCACAGTATTGTGTAACCATCACCATTATTCATCTCCAGTACTTTTCATCATCCCAAATTGAAACATTATACCCATTAAACAATAACTTTCTATTACCAACTTCCCCAGCTCCTAGTAATCACTATTCTAATTTCTATCTCCATGAGTTTGACTATTCTAGGTATTTTAGATGAGTGGAATCATATAATATTTAACCTTTTGTGTCTGGTTTATTTCACTTAGCATAATGTCTTTAAGATTCATCCACGTTGTACCACGTGTCAGAATTTTATTCCTCTTTAAGGCTGAATAATATTCTTGTGTGTGTGTGTGTGTGTGTGTGTGTGTGTGTGTTTGTGCGTGTGTGATATACCACATTTTGTGTATCCATTTATCTATCAAAGGACATTTAGATCATTTCTACCTTTTGGCTATTGTGGCTAATGTTGCCATAAACATGGGTATACAAATAATCTGTTTCAGTCCCTGCTTTCAATTATTCTGGATATATACATAGAATTGGAATTGTTAGATCATATGATAATTCTATATTTAATTTTTGGAGGAACCAGCATACTGTTTTCGACAACAGTTGTACCATTTTGCATTCCCACCAGCAAAGCACAGCATTCCAATTTCTCCACATCCTCACCAACACTTGTTATTTTATGGTTGTTTTAATAATAGCTGTCATAAAGAGTGTGAAGTGGTATCTCATTATGGTTTTGATTTGTGTTTCCCTAATGATTACTGATGTTGAGCATTTCTTCATGTGCTATCTTCTTTGGGGAAATATCTATTCAAATCCTTTGACCATTAAAAAATTGGCTTGTTTGTCTTCTTGTTGTTGAGTTGTGGGAGTTTATATATTCAGGATATGAATCCCTTGCCAGATATGTGATTTACAAATATTTTTTCCTCATTCTGTGCATTACTTTTTCACTGTCTTGATAGTGTCCTTTGACACACAAAAATTATGAAGAGTTCCCTTTTAACTCCAGTTGATACAAAGTGTTATACTAAAAAAATAAGTTTTCTGAATTGAATTTGAAATAAAACTTCTAGTCACCATATATTTATTGAATATCATTACCATATTGAATTTTAAAATTTGCACTGAAAAGACACTAAAATTTTTTTAAATTTTTCATAAATATAGAGCAATAAATTTGTTAATTCATTCTTTCATTCATGCATTGAACAAATATTTATTGAGCCCACACTTTGCCAGGTCTTCCTTCACATAAGCCATTGGCAGAAGACAGTGAAGGAACCACCCTAATCTCCTCCTTATTAGGACAGTTTATCTTCAGTCAACATGACCTAAATTATCTTTTCCAGACTACTGAAGCCTCCAGGCTCTGGCTTCCTGGATCTTCTTTTTCTGACAATGATAACATGAGAGGCTGAAAAGAACCATGGCCAAAAATCAAAAGAACTGAATTTGTTTTCATTATGATAACCCCTGTATAGGAACTTTTGCTGTTGCCCCTTCTTTCTAGAAATACTGACACTCAACTCGCACTGAAAATAATATAGTGAAAAATGGCCTATGTTTTTCACTCATGTCTCACTTAACTAATGATAATCTGTTTTATCCTATACAGGTTCACCACACTGGGCATGAACCTTGCTCCTTATTGCCAGATCAAAAAACTCACATAAAAATCTGGGTCTCCAGCTTCTCTTGGAAAAGTAGATCTGGTAACCCTATGCCTATGTTCTCACATGTGAAGAAATGGCAGGAGCCATTTTGTAGACAAAATGGGTATTCACTAGTCTCCTCTACTTCCTATTTCCCATTTATGAGTATATTTAAACTGGAGGTCAATTTGTCCATTCATTTATCCACTCTAGGGAACTTATTGTATTAAGCATTAGGGATTATTAAACATTGTTATTGGACAATTTGCCCCAGGGTTTTTGGAAAAAGGACAAAGCAGTAAACAGACCTGGCTGACTCTGGTCAGGAAAACAACTGGCTATAAATTCAACCTTCCTTAACAGAGTGACAAGCATTTCAAACTGAACTATTAGGCTCTGTCTGGTTGATCACTGATCTTTAAGTTGGGTAGGAATTCTCATTTGGAATAGGCTTCCCAGATAAGTGGATATGTAGGTCTAGTTCACAGAGGGTGGAGGGCTGGCAAGTAAAGATATTAGGGCTCTAAACAAACAGGAATTGGTGGTGGTGGTGGTGGTGGTGGTGGTGGTGGTGGTAATACATTCACGGGGCAGTCTGAAACACCACTGGTTTATTCCTTTGGTAGAGATTAAGCCAAGGAATTGAGCAGGGCTGAGTCTGAAAACTGAAGGCCCTCAGTTCTTATACCTAAGCAAGGTAAGTGACAGGCATAACTGATATAGTAGACTTGCATATGAACTTCTAGGTGTCAGAGAGGAAAGAGTTCCCTCTTACCTGGGGGAGTCAAGAGATTTTTCAGAGGTAACATTTTAACCAGATCTTCAAGGATTAAGTCAGAGTTTCACAGATGGAGATAAGGCTAGAGGAACAGTCATCCAACAAATTTGTATGAAACACCAACTAAGATCAATTTGCTGGTTATAGAAAGACGAATAAATTAGGGACCTTGTTTAGATTATGCAAGTAACATCATCTAATGGGGAGAACAAAACATGAAAATCATTAGAATAAATTGAAATTAGTGCAATAATGTATTAACATAATGTAAAGTGGCAACATAGCAAAAGCAATGAAATCTTCTAGAAGGAGTAAGTGGATATTCATAGAAGAGTGAGGCTTAAGTTGGGTGTTGATGGATATGGAAGAGTTCAGCAGTCAGATTGTGAGGGTGTTCCAAATTAAAGATAGCATAGATAGTGCATCAAACCTTGAAAGTGCATTTCAGAGAGTTGCAAATAATTCACAATTGCTGAAGCATAAGGTAATTAGGAAACAATGGAGACAAAGATTCAGAAAGATGGGGGCTGAAGACTCTTGGCAGATTGGAAGAATGCCAAGTAGTCTTCTATGGTTGAAATGTAAGGTGAATGGGAAAGAATTGTTATTGCTGAGGCTGCAAAAATACTATAGAACAGATTGTTGGGCAATATATTTATGGAATTGTGGTTTTTAACCTGTTTAGAGTGTATAGTCCCCTTTAAAAGTAGGTCATTTCTTTTTTTTTTTTTTTTTCCGGTCAAGATGGCAGAGTTAGGTAAACACTGTGCTCACCTCGTCTCACGACCACATCAAAATTAAAACTAAACTACAGAACAACCATCATTGAGAATCGCCTGAAGCCTAGCTGAATAGAAGTCCTATAACTAAGGATATACAGAAGAAGCCATGTCAAGACTGGCAGGAGGGGTGAAAATGCAGAATGGGCTGGACCCTATACCCAAACTGGTTGTTAAATATCAGGAGGGATATCTCAGCTTCAGAGGTAACTCTGAGGAGTGTGGGGTCCTAGTCCCACACCAGGCTCCCCAGCCCAGGGTTCCAGGGCCAGGGAGACAAGTCCCCACAACTTCTGGCTATAAAAAACAGCAGAGATTGTGGCTGAGTGAGATAGAGGGTGGCTGGAATCCCAGGCATTCTTCTTAAAGGGTCAGTGCACAAGCTTACTCACTGACGCCCTCTCTCACTTGGAGCTCCAGAGCTGGAGAAGCAGCTGAAAATGTGCCAGGGACATATGGAAGGAACAGAATTATCTGTCTTCAGGGAAAGGACTGGAACTTTCTCCCAGACAAAAGCGCTGGTAGGAGCCATTGTTTCTTTGTTGAGCCCTCCCCACTACCAACATGCAAACTTAGGCAGGTGCCATGTCTGAGTCTCCATAAACCTAGCTAACACCATTTGTTCACCCCACCTCAGTGATTCCCTGAGACCCTGCCGCACCCAACTTACAGGCCCACTCAAGCTGCTTCCAGTGTCTTTTCCAAACTAACAGCCTGTCTTGGTTTATGTTGAAGACTTTCCTAAAATCTCTCAAAGGTTCACAAAATCCAAACAAGCAGCATCTGGCCTCTGCATTCCCATCCTCTTACAGAGCAGCCCAAGCCAGGCACTAGTGGCAACTAGCCTCAGTACATGGCTTGGTCCCTTAAGGCACTTCCAAGCTCAGTGCAGGTGAAAGGCATCTGTGGATTCCTTTGTGAGTCACACCATGTGGCCCTGGGCATGGCACAGGAGGAGGATAAACTTGGCCTGAGGCAGGGCATGTCCCAGGAGGCCCTGGGGCCAGCATGCAGTTTCAGATCATGCGGGAGCACCCCCAGGCCACCTCCACAGATGACACACCCAAAGGGCAAACTGGGCAGGCACCAGAGCTCTGCTAAAGTGAATCTTGATCTGTAGGGTCAACCCCTGCACAACAGTTCCTCCACTGTAGTCACAGCCAGTCCTCACAACCAATCAGCCTGTGAGTCAATCCGTCCCATTGATGTGCAAACCAAGGCTCAGTTACAACAAAAAAGCACACAAGGGACACAACTGGAGCACCCGGCTCAGGTAACCAGGGAGACTGTGCCTCTGGACCCCACAGCACACCTACTACATAAGGCAACTCTACCAAGACTGGGAGACATAGCAGCTCCCTAATACATAGAAACAAACATAGGGAGGCAGCTAAAATGGGGAGACAAAGAAATATATCCCAAATGAAAGAACAGAACAAAGCTCCAGATAAACAATTAAACAAAATGGATAGAAGCAATCTACCAGACACAGAGTTTAAAACACTCTGATCTCAGGGAGAACATTTACAAAGAGAAAGGCAACATAAAAATGGAGATTTGAAAAAAATCATTGACAAATTAAGAATACAATAACTGAAATGAAGAATATATTAGAGAGAATCAACAGTACATTAGATGAAGCAGGGGATCAAATCAGTGATTTAGAAGATAAGGTAGCAGAAAATACCCAATCATAACAGCAAAAATAAAAAAGAATCCCCCAAATGAGGAGAGTTTAAGGGGCCTCTGGGACAACATCAAGTGTACGAACATTCACATCATAGGTGTACCAGAAGGACAAGAGAGAGACCAAGGAATTGAAAACCTATTTGAAGAAATAATGACAGAAAACTCCGTATCCTAGCAAAAGAAACAAACATATGAGCCCAGGAAGCACAGAGAGTCCCAAACGAGGTAAATCCAAACAGGTCCAAGACACATTATAATAAAATGCCAAAGGTTAAAGACAGAGAATCTTAAAAACAGCAAGAGGAAAGCAGTCAGTTATGTACAAGGGAGCCCCCATAAAACTGTCAGGTGATTTCTCAACAGAAACTTTTCTGTTGGGATTGGCATGAAATATTAGTGATGAAAAGCAATGACCTACAACCAAGATTACTCTACCTAGCAAAGTTACCATTTAAAATTGAAGTAGAGATAAAGAGCTTCCCAGACAGGAAAAAGCTAAAGAGTTTATCACACCAAACCAGTATACAAGAAATATTAAAAGGACTTCTTTAAGAAGTAGAAGAAAAAAGGATAAAAAATATGGATAATAAAATTGCACTAATTACAACATCGTAAATGGAGTAAATGCTCCAAACAAAAGACAAAGCGTGGCTGAATGGATAAGAAAACAAAAGCCTTACATATGCTGCCTACAAGAGACTCACTTCAGATTGAAAGACACACACAGACTGAACGTAAAGGGATGGAAAAGATATTAAAAAAAAAAAAAAAGCTGGGTAGCAATACTTACATTAGACAAAATAGACTTCAAAACAAAAGTATAACAAGAGACACAGAAGGACCAGTAACCCCACTTCTGGGTATTTATCTAAAGAAAACCAGAACACGATTTCAAAGGGACACGTGCATCCATATATTCATTGCAGCATTATTTTCAGTAGCCAAAATATGGAGGCAACCTGAGTGTCCATCAAGAGATGAACTGATAAAGAAGAGGTGGTATATATATATATATATATATATATATATATATATATATATATATATATATATATATACCACCATATATATACATATATACACAATGGAATATTACTCAGACGTAAGGAAGAATGAAAAATTGCCATCTGTAACAACATGGATGGGCCTAGAAGGCATTGTGCTGAGTGGAGTAAGTCAGACAGAGAAAAACAAATGCTATATGATTTCACCTACATGTGGAATCTAAAGAACAAAATGAACAAACAAACAATCTCATAGACACAAAGAACATTTTAATAGTTGCCGGTTGGAAAGGGGGTTTATGGGGCTAGGTGAAAAAATGGAAGGACTAAGAAGTACAAATTGCTCATTGCAAAATACTCATGGGGATGTAAAGTACAGCATAAGGAATATAGTCAATAATATGGTAATAAGTATGTATGGTGTCAGATGGGTACTAGATTTATCGGGGTGTTCACTTCGTAAGTTCTATAAATGTCTAATCACTATGCTGTACACCTGAAACTAATATTATATTGTATGTCAACTGTAATTGAAAAATAAAAATAAAATAAAAATCACATATGGCTTTAGAAATCTTGATAACCTGTGCTGTAGTATGTTCTCACGGTGTACTGGGAGAATTTATTTGATAGGCAACAAATCTCCAGGGCTAGGATGATGATGCACACAAATGAGAGGAAATCACTGACATAAGGGCTCAGTGCAATCAGAGCACAATTAAGTGGCTATGAGTAGGCTTTCTGCCTATAAGACTCAGAAGCCCTGGTCTCCTCACCTGTAAAGTGGGAACTATCCTACTGTTGATGCAGAGCTACATTAAACTTCATATCCACTTACTGAGAGTCCAGGGGCCATGCTAGACTTTTGAATGAAGACATGCAGATTTACAGAAGGGCAAGGGACAGGCAGGAAACGGGGAAGTAAACCAGGCAGGGACTTGCAGAGCAGACACACGCTCTCACTTCTAAGGGCAGCATCTGCCACTCAGATCCAGAAGACTACCGCCACGTGTTATCCCACCCACTTTCTGAAGTTTTTTCAAAAAAAGCCAGAGGACAGAAAAGAGGGAACTGTAGAGACTTTTAAAGATCAAACCAAAAAACCTGATGCCAGTGATAGCTTCAGAATTTCCAGACAGTGAGAGATTAACATAATAATTTGGTTAGAAAAAGGAAAAGGGCTTTGGACGACCTCCAAATATGTTTGTGTAGTTTGTTCACTGCACTAGTGAAGGTTTATTGGTGTGTGCAAAATAACTGACAAACAACTTACCTGAAGCTCAGGTTGCTTTAAAAACTCAAATGTAAGCATGATAAAAAAATCAGTTAAGTCTGCTATTAACTTAGATGCTTCAGAAGGTTTTAGCCCAACTCAATGAAAGGCAACCTGAGAAGCAATAGTATTCCTTAAAATGTTACAAATTTATTAAAAAGTTTGATAGATTTCCATTTTAGGTATTTGATGTCTTCATCAACACTGGCTTATGAATATAAGGGTTTTTTTTCCTCCCTTCGTCATCATATTTTAGCTTTATCTGATCAAAAGGGTGGAGTACAAGATCCACAGTAACCACTAAGCTGACTGAGAAGGGGCAACACAATGTGTGAAAAGCATGAAAGCATGCATGGTAAAGTCTGAGTATAAATCGGCTGGATTATGTTCTGTGCTCTTGTATTTGATGCTGTGAACATTAATAATCTAATTAAAAACATGCACACCAAGTTCCTCTCCTGCATTGTTTTTATTTGTCACCATAGAGGTAGCACAGGTGTGATTTTTTTTCTAAATAAAACTGTTGAGGGGATTTCCTACCTCTTTCCTCTTTTACTCTCTAAAACAGAGGTTGAGAGATTTTTTTTTCCATAAATGAATACACGGGTACCTTGAATTTTAAACTGATATTTTTTCTCTGCTAGAATCAAAATAGTCAGATTCCCTTGAACTCTGGCAGTTGAGAGCTCACAGGACCCTCAAAGGGACAGAGTGCAGCTTAGAAAGGGAAGGACTGACCGCACAGCTCTACGACCCTGCTTTGCTGTTATCTGCCCCAGGCAGCTGCTGTTTGTTTTGTGCATAATTCATTTGAAGACTATAAAAAAACACATTGAAGTCAGACGCATGAGAAGGTAAGGCGGACCATGTCTGATCTATTGCATATCTTACTAGGAGTGAAAAAAACAAGGTGGTTTCAGAGAGTTTCGCACCCCACTTTATGACAAGAAGGAAGCCTGACCCTCAGAGACTCACAGAGGAGAGCAACACTGATGGATTCTCTTGCACAAAAATGCCACCACATGCAGAGAGAAAGTGAATTTGCACATTTATATAGCGTGTGCAGCAGTTCTTCCTCTTAGAAAAGCAGTTGCGAAGATGTGCTTTATGCCAGGCTAATTGTGGCGGCTCTAGTTGTGATTCAAGAATCAGAGAAGAGAGCGGGCCCCCAAAATGAAGGAAGTAACATTGTGCTTCCCCAGCCAAGGCCAATGTCCAGAAGAGCTGTAATCATATTCATCAGAAACCCATGTCCTGTCAAAAAAAGGACTCTGAAAAACCTATAGCCTTTAAAATCAAATACTGATCTAATTATCACTTCCATCCCTGGATTTTCCAAACTGCCAACATTATGCCATGGTTGAAAACAAATTTTTATTAAAGTATCTGAACTCTTAGTCATAAAATAATTTCATCTAAGCCTCATGATGGGATGAATTTCCATTGCAAACCCTTGGAATTGGTGATACAGTAAATTTCCCATACAGATTCTCTTAGAAGCTGTTACATATTAATCTTGCATTCATAAACAAGGGCTATAAAACTAGTAATAGTACAGGTTGTCAGTGTATCATAACCAAATCATGATTTCATTGCAGTGGGAACTCGAGCTTAGTTTCCCCCACGCCCACCCCCATTTTCTTGTCCTATCTACAGCATAACCTGAAAGCAGGTCAGGTATCATAACCAGTAATATAAATAAAGATCTGATTTTATTTTTTTTTAAAAAGTGAAGAGAGAGATTTAATTTCTTTAAACTATACATCTTCAAATTCTTCATATTAGAGCTTTATGTATTAAAATATTGAAAACAATATTAGAAGGGCAATTGTTTTCATTTTAAAATGAAGACCTAGAAATACAGTATATGATATGTGCAGTTTGAGAAAGATATCATTTTCATGACTAATCAACAATTATCTATTGTACATTTCACCCCAAAAGTCAGGATATTTTACTGTTGTTTTAATATGACAAATACCATCCTCTGTTAGCCTTGAAAATGTAATAATGTCCAACCTAATATTATTCTGAAAATTCAAGAAGATAATCATTCAACAAATATTCACCAAGGTTCTTAAACAGAAGTAACATAATTAGATTTGAGCTTTGGAAATATCACACTGGCTGCAGTATGGAGAAAGAATGAAGGTGAAGTAAGATTGGAGGGAGGGAGACCAGTTAGGGTCGTTATTATTCAGAAACAAGTGTAGTCTTCATTGAAATAGAGGCAATGAGGATGAAGAGAAGTAACTGGATTTGAGCATTATCAAGAAAGAAGGAAGTAGTGTTGACAGGAGAGGGTGACAGGCTGTATGTGGATGGTAAGAGTGGAAGGTACAAAGGAACAGCTAGGTCTCTTACTTGGGTATCTGATTGGAGGGTTGTGCCATTAAATGGGAGGGAGAACACTGGAAAAGCAGCATGTTTTGTGGGAAAGATGACAAATTCTGTTCTAGGTAGGTAGAATCTGAGGTGTCTGTGGGATAATACCCAAAAGTGACATACATACACCATGTGGTTAGAAATATAGGTCTGGAGATAATGCAGAGGAACATGACAGAAGCTCAAGAAACAGTGGCTATTACTGTACAGATCTCCTAGTTGGCTAAGTATATTTCTGTTTCCTCCTCTGGTCTGGAAACATCCCCAGCTCAGGGACCACTAGCCATTCATTATAGTGCAGTATAAGCAAGACATCAACTGGAAATGTTTTATGGCTATTAGCATTTCCTGAAGGACCTGTCTATATTGTGCTTCATCTTCTTAGTTTTCCAAATACCGTTCAAGAAGAGTCACTCTACTGATTCATGTTCAGTGGTCTGTATACTAGTTTTCCACTGTGGTTTCTTCGAACTTCAAACGTTTTCACTTCAGACCTGTCAGAATGGCTATCATCAATAAATCAACAAACAACAAGTGTTGGTGAGGATGTGGAGAAAAGGGAACACTTGTGCACTGTTGACGGGGTTGTAAATTGGTGCATCTTCTATGAGAAACGGGATGGAGGTTCCTCAAAAAATTAAAAATAGCACTACCTTATGTCCCAGAGATTCTATGTCTGGGCATTTATCTAGAGAAACCCAAAACACTAATTCGAAAAGACATATGCACCCCTATGTTCATTGCAGCTTATTTATAATAGCCAAAATATGAAAACAACATAGTAACCATTGATAAACAAATGCTTAAAGTAGAAGTGGTACATACATACAATGGAATATTACTCAGCCATAAAAATGAATGAAATCTTGCCATTTGCAACAGCATGGATAGACCTAGAGGGTATTATGCTAAGTGAAATAGAGAGAGATAAATACCATGTGATTTCACTTATATGTGGGATCTGAAAAACAAAATAAATGAATAAACAAGAAGAAACAGACTCATAGACACAGAGAACAAATTGTTGGTTGGCAAATTAGAGGGGTGTTGGGGGTGGGTGGGTGAAAAAGATGAAGGAACTAAGAAGTACAAATTGGTAGTTACAAAATAGTCATGGGGATATAAAGTTCAGCTTAGGGAATATAGTCAATAATATTGTAATAACTGTATGATACCAAATGGGTACTAGACTTACTGGGGTGATCACTTTGTAAGGTATATAAACATTTAATCACTATGTTGTACACCTGAAATTAATATAATATGTCAAGTGTAATTGACAAAAATTTTTAAATTAATAAAAAAAACTTCAAACTCTTGAATCTGTGTTTCAAGATATTAAAGTATTTATGTACTCTCCCTCATTTTGATTTCCCACGCAGCTATTGAGTGTAACATGTCAGAGTCACATAGATGTACTTCATAACTGGGGAGAGTATTCAAGCCAGAGAACACACCAGCAGCCCTGGAACAGAACATGTCTGGTGCATTCAAGACAAATGTGGGGTGATGAGACAGGGTATGAGATGATGCTGGGGAGGCAAACAGGTGTGAAATCATACAAGAAATGTGCAAAGATCCCGAGGTAAGCACATCCCTTATTCAAGGGAATTGAAATTTCAGCAATTCAGAGAGGAAAGAGGTGACGCTGCAGAAGTATTTGTTTTGGGGGGGAAGGTTCTGATATGAAGGGGCTTAAAACCACATGAGGAAGTGCAGACTTTATCCTGACAGCAATGAGAAATTATTGAAGCGTTTTGCAAGGGGGAGGTTTGCAGTTTAAAAAGATCACTTTAGTTGCTTCATAAAGAATGGACTGGGTGAGGCGAGAGTGGTGGCAGCTAGGAAGCTGATACAAAATTACAAGTGTGATATAATGGTGGTCTAATCTATGCTGGGGAAGCAGAGAGAGAGAGAAGTGGATACATTCAAGAAATACTGAATAGGAATAATATGCAGACTGGTAAATATCTGGGGGAAGGGGGGAGTCAAGGAGAGGAAGAGTAAAGCATGACTGTCATCTTCTAGGGTGGACAACAAGTGGGGGCACCATTCTACTCTCCCTTTTTCTTCTACAGAACTTTCTTCTACCTGTGGTTGCCAATGTTCTATTTTCCTCTGTGGTGGCAACCATAAAAATACTTCTCTCTTACTGGTTGGTTGGTGATAAGTTAATACCAAAGAAAATGCAGGGCTGCTGTTGCTGCTACTTCCTCCACTGATAGGAGAAGTTTGACCCTAACACGTCAGTGACAAGTGCAGGCCTAGAAGAAAGGGAGTGAACAGTAGATGCTACATTCGGCAGGAAAACAGCTCTGGACCTCCTGGATAAAGATGGCCCCTGGGCTGTCTCATTTTTAGGGAAATAGCACCAAAGGGGACCAAACCTTACTCAATTTAAATTCCCTACTCCTCCTGCCAAAGTATCATAGATAGACTTACAATTTACTTAAAGAGATCATAAAATATATTCCTTTTATCACAAAACTGTAAAATCCTTCAAACTGAGTTTGAAGATGGTTCTCTCAAACCATGTAGAGAGAAATACCTGTGCTCACTAATTCTCAAATTTGACTTATTGAAAATCTAACCATTTCTAATTCCTCACACACTGACCACCAGCATGAGCCACAACTTTCTATTTAACAGGTATTGAAAAAACTATTGTGGCTTACCACAGCACCTTAAAGGGTTGTTTTCTATTATTATACTCAAACCCATCATCCGATATGTTTAGAACTACCTTTAAAAAAAGTAAAATACTTTTAAATTCAGTAACTCTGAAGCTCTTGCTTTTAGTTGGTTAGTAATTCTGCTTCAGACAGGATGTACTTCGTTTGAAAAGAAAAAAGATAATAAAGGAACTATCAGTGCTTTATTTCTCTGAAACCATTTTAAGAAGCAATAGACTCATTGCTTTTTTCCTAAGAAGTCACAACAGTTTTTAGTAAATGCTATAAACAAAATGTGCATAATTTTAAGGGAACACAGTGATTTAGGCTATACTTGTTAATAATTGATGATACTTGAAAATTTTTAGTGAGAAAGAAAAATGAGAAAATTCTATTGCCCTTAGAATATTTTGTTATAAAGAAGAACTTGATAGTCAAGATAATGTCCCACATTTGAGTCTTTATCATTAGTGTGTATGTTAAAGTGCATTGTAGTAATAATTACCCTTTTACTAGAGTACTTTCTTTATAACCTTTGATTTCTGTAATACGGCAGAGCCCAGATATCAATCTACCTGTTAGGAACACAGTACGTGGGGTCCTTTGCATTAAAAAGGAGGTTTAACTAGATGACCTTTCCTAACATTCTGCAATAACAAGATTATAATGTTTTCATATATTATTTCTCAACATTTCTCTGAAGTAAAGGAGCAGTGCACTCACTCTCATCTGACAGCTGGTCCCCAGATCATAACTATTCCCTGTAGGTCTGGACCTATACCTTGGTTTCCTGACTTTCCTTACCGAAAAACCAAAGTGCTTATCTGAACCTTCTTAGATGACCTTTCACTTCCTAAACTTTTGGGTGTTTTTTTTTTTTCCAATAATGCTACTATTTCTATAATATGCTGATAAAGGTATGAAGTTGAGCTAATCATCTGACTTTAGATGAATCATCAAAGCGAGACAATGGAAAAACATATGTAAAAAATTTAATCTTCAGCTTAAAATCTGCATGGTTAACCAAGCAAGTAATGATTTATCACATTTATTTGGGATCACTGGTATAAATCCGTGTGACAGTTAACACCATACACGTATATCCCTTTGGTAAAACAATATTATAACAATATTTATAACTTAAAAGATATCTAAAATGACCTTGGGAATGACAATCTGATATGAGATAGATAGGCACTAGATGGAGTAACAAATTACAAAGCACCAACGGGTTAATAACACAGGGGAAGCCTGACATAAAAAAATCAGATTATAAACCTAGGTTTTTCCATTTCTCAGTTCATAATAACAAAAAAGATAAAGTCTAAGAAACACAGTCCAATGATGATGATGATGATGACATTGGTGATACCAGTGATTGTCACTTAGAAATGACCTATCATGTGCCAAGTGTTTTGCTAGATGGTTTACGTATTTTATCTAACTTAATCCTCACAACAATCCTTTATGGCTATATAGTTGAGGAGGCTGAAGTTAAGAAAATATAAGCACTTTGCCCAAAGTGACAAAGTTAGTAGTAAATGGCAGAGACAGAATCAAAGGTGAGGATAATCAGACTCTGAAGTCTATGTTTTCCCCCTACTAAACCCAATTGCCTCTCAGTAAAACAGAAATAGGAAACCTCCAATAAAATACGTATCTTGAAAGAAAATTTGATTTCTAATTGTAAGAAATTTAGTGTATCCAGATGAATAATCCTTGATTTTAACTGTAATAAGCACAGAAAATTTATTGCTATCATACAATTCTGCCATAGCTCTTCCTGTTTCAAACATGAGCTTCATGGCAACTCTTTCCAGTAAGTAATCTGTCCTCCAGACCTACATATGTATCAAACAAAGATCTAAAAGTAACATAAAGTCACTTTTGCATCAATAAAGGCTCACAACTAGAAAAAGAATTATCCTATGCTGCATGCATGTGAGATTAGGTATTTGCACTCCTCTTTCCTCCCTAAAAGCTAATCTGAGCCTCATTACTGTCAAGCTTCTGAACATTTACATAAACGATAGGTTTGTTATCACTTGTTACTGGATTCAGCGGATTACATGCAAAATATGCAAAGACATGATTAAAAAATCTTTGATCTTTTAATCAAAAGAGTAAGCAATATTAAATAATTTTGGCAAGTGTGATACATAAACTTTATTGTAATACTATTTTGCATTTGAGATTACCACTCTACAATAATTACTCTTCATTAATGAAGGTTTGTTGCCATGTAATTTTACTGTGGCTCTGGGCAATACCACCCTTTCTAAAAAATTAGTTGAATTTGTTATAAAGTAATTTTATCAAACAATCATATTCTTTATGTAAAAGAATCATTTCATATAAAATATGATTCTTTAATAATTATATTCTTTATAAGATATACATTTTACTACGATGGCATTTGATTCTGTAAAGGTCATATACAAAAACACCACTGAGAACTATGCAAATGGGAAGAGGGAATGATCTTCAAATGGAATAAGAAATAAGCTTCGAACTCCAAAGCTCACTATATTTCTGAGAGTACCGATTTTGTGAAGCCAAAAAAGGAAGAAACCTCCCAAATCTTAGAGTGGGTGCTGTTCCACTCTAATAATGGAGTTAGAACTGTACATAGTAATAATATAAAAAAAGATGCATGTTAATATTACAACAAAAGAAGTGACATACTTATTATTCCTAGCAGGATCCTGGAAACGATATCATTTGAAATAACCTGTGATGATGGGTAGAATAAGGAAGTAGTAAGGAAAGGAGAGGGACTGAGTAGGGTATCAAAGGCAAGTCTTGAATGCCCATCTAAATGGTGAATCTTTGTTCTGCAATAAACAGAAAGCTACAGGATTGTGAGCTCAAAAGTAATAGGATCAGAGTATGAGTACTTTTAGGGCACTGTGAAGGGAACAGAAGATTAGGAAAAAACTATGACTGCAAACTGGTGGTGAAATTACTTCAGTGTAGGGTTTCCAGGTGGGAATTGCTACCTGTTCTCAGGAATTTTTTTCGCATTCCCGGTCCCAAATCCCGAGAAAAGTTGGTCGGGAAATCGGGAAAACTGGCTCCTTGAACCCAGTAATACCCACAATAGGAAATAAACATACTACTCATAATGTATCTCTTAGATATTTTTCCTATTTATCGCTAGGGTTTCCGAGGCGGGAATTCCTGCTTGTTCTCAGGAAGTTTTTTTACTTTTCCGTTCCCAAATTCCGGGAAAAGTTGGTCGGGAAATCAGGAAAATCAGCTCCTTGAACCCAGGTGGTTGTTAGTATCAGCTGTCACTCTGTGGAAACGATTCATCGTGGAGAACAGAAAACAGTTTATATTTCGGGCTTTGGGAATGGGAAAGCGAAAATAATTCCTGTGAACGGACAGCAATTCCCACCTGTAAAACCTACACAGTGATTGTCTGTTTGTCCCCTCAGAGAGCTGTCATGGGCTCCTCCAAGCCAAGCACCAGGTTTTCCACCACTTTTACACATATATTTAACCACACATATTTAACAAGTGCTGCTGAACACACAGATGAGAGGAAATGAGTACTTGTAAGTATGCTAATGGTGGTGGAAATGAAAAGAAATGAGAGACACTATAATTAAGGAGGTGGCATTAAAAAGAGATGTTAACTGGTTGGATGTGGAACCTGAGCGAGAAAAAGGAATAAAATCATTACTTGGTTTATCCCCAATAAAAATTTACTGAGCACTTACTATGTGCCACAGGTGTGGTAGATTTTAAATATAGAAATGTGAATTAATATCTGGTCCTTACCATCAAAGAACGAGGGGTGATAATTAAGAAAATAGATGAATAACAATATAGATAAAGTAACATGCAATATTATATCTATGTACATATATATATATGTATATATATATATATATATATATATATATATATATATATGCAATAATGTGAGTATAAAGTTCACAAATAGTAAAGAAAGAAGGAGAGTGAGTGAGGGAAGACTCCATTGAGCAAATGATGGCTGAGTAGGGCTTTGAAGAATAAATAGGAGCTTTCAAGTTAAGGTAGTGCAGGAGGCTGTTTCACACAGAGGAATTAATATTTGTTAAGTATAGGGAGATCTCAAAAAACTCTCCTCTCTTTCTGTCTCTCTGTCTAGTGTGTGTGTGTGTGTGTGTGTGTGTGTGTGTGTGTGTGTGTGTAAGTATTTTGGTTATTTATTGCAAAAGCATAAATTGCAAGAGGGAACTGGGAACTAATGGGGAATGAGATTGAAGAACTGGGTAGGAAATAAAATGTCTTTGCAAGTGAAGGAACATGACGTTTATTCTGTGCATGGGTGAGAGTCAGTGAAGGTTTTTCAGCTGCATAGCAGTTGGTAGGTCTACCCTTTAGAAAAGGGTGGATGAGAAGCATGTTGATGAAAGCTTGGCAAATGGATGGGTCTGAGGGGAAGGGGTAGGAGTGAGGAGAGATTGGTAATGGTAGAGACAATTGCAACAGGTCAGACGAAAGATAATGAAATACGACTAAGACAGTGATAACAGAGAAAGAATAGACAGAAAAAAATCAAGATATATTTATGCGGTAAAATTGGACATACTCAGTGACATGGGATGTGAAATAGCCAACTCCCTCCCTCCTTTTTTTTTTATTGAATTACTGTAGAGAGTTGTGGCACCAAGTGAAAATTCAATTTGGTAGAGCAGCGCCTGAAGTATCTGTGGCACAGCCAGGGTCTCTATAAGTTTTTAAAAGACAGTGAAATTTATGTGACTTAGGGGAAATTTTAGTGCTAGTATTCAATTTGTACATGTGAAAGGATGGTGACTCCATTAACCAAAATATGGAATACAGTTTCAAGATATGCAATAGTTTAGAATAAAAATTATAATTTGGGGCTTTTTTTGGTTGAGTTTGGTTAGCTGGTGGGGTAGCCATGTGGATAACGTCCATAAGGAGTTTAGGTAAAAGGTACCTCCACATTACGGAATATTATGCAGTCTTTTAAAGGATTAGATAGCTCCATATACATCAATTAGGAAAGCCATTCATAATTTGTTATAAAGGAAAAATACAACTTTTCAAATATTTAATATAATCTCACTTTTGTAACAAAATATAATGTATGTATACATATATATGAATATATTATGTACATATATATAAATACAAGCACGCACAGACACATATACAAAAAAATGTATGGGAGGAAGGGGAAGAGAGCTAATTTTTTACTGGATAGTCCACCGTAATCTTTGTATTGTTACAATGTACATTTATTGCTTTTGGGTTTTTGCTATTTTTAAGGTTAAAAAAAGCTGTGGAAAAAAATACAATTGTGAAGTGAGAGTATAGAGGGAGGAAAGAAGAGAGGGTCAAAGACAGGAACGTGAGAAATTTGTGTTCTAAGCACAAATTTACGTTGAGTCAGACAGAGAGTAGAAACAAAGAACTGAAAGGTAGGTGAGGGTTAACAGTCAAGAGAAGAGTGCTTAGAGCATCGGTGGTGAAGACTTCCAAACAGGCTGTGTAGAATGGTGATCTGAAAGCAGCAATTGGGGTTGGGAGATCGGCAAGTTTTGACTGAGCAGGTTCTTGAGAGCAGGGTCAGATTGCATTTGGTGAAGCATGAGATTAAAATGAGGACATGGAGTCAGCAGTGCAGTTAGTCAGGCAAAGAGAAACTGGAGCACGCTTGTAATCTAAGGCTGGAGAGCCTGTGTTCTGATAAAGGTTGTGAGCACAAAAAGGAGAGGGAGTAACTGTGCTATTTTATCACATATATTTCAATTTCCTTTAAAAATGAGTTAATACTGTCTACACTTTCATATTTGATTTCAAAACCAAGTATGCTTTTGTTTACATTTACATTCGATTACAAAGAATCACACTGGGGGGCTTTTAGGACTAATTTTTTATTCCCAACTTTACCATTTTTCAGACAAAAACAGGAACCGGAAAGAAGTAGCTGGGCAGGCTGTCTGTGGTGAGATGCACACTGCTGGCCCAGACGGCTAGAGTAGATGTTCTCATGAAATGCATCTTCTAACACTGAATTAAACAACCGTAATCGTTCAAAGAGACAGTAAGTGTTAGAATAAACCACAACTAAATCCGTTGGCAGTAATATGACTCCACCCAAAGGCTGGTTATAAAACACTTGTGAACGCTGCTACTGCAGCGTACTGTGACCTCCTTGGCATGGAGTTAAGACTATTTTTCTGCAACTGTTCATTCTTGACCACATACACACTGACACACACACGAGAACGATGAAAACAACCATTTGAACATATATTTGGTTATTCATTTGGGTATTCTGCAAGATAAATTTTAGTCCTTAGACAGCTTCCTTCCTTATCAGGAAACTTTTCAACATTGGCATGTGGTTAGGAAATGCATGTTAATTTTAAATTTTAAATGTTGACAGCCTAAAATGGGGAAAACCTATAGGGTATACCTCCTAGGATAGATGGTAGAGGACCGAGACTGCAGGAAAGCAAAAATTCATTCTAAATATAATTATACATGATTTTAAGATCATCTGTGAAAGTACATTTAGATTATTTACCATTTGGGGTTATACATAGTGCTGGTAGAAGGTTGACCATATTTAACACAAAGTTATTCTGTCAAACTTCCTCCCCCAAATAAATCCATCTTACTTCACAACCTTGAATTACAAAACTTCATAGAAAGTACAAACTGTTGCCGTAGCTCTTTGGTGTGTATTTAGCTATAAGAAAATGTACCCCCCCAAACAAAAACTGTCTTAAAATTCCTGATGAACATCTTCTGTGGTCATCTCACATATGGTTGGAGTTTAGGGTGTATAATTGTATAAAGAAATAAGTTTGGAACAGATAGAGTGGGGCAGGTTATGGAAACCTTTGCATGAAATATTTAATATTTTGGGGTTTTGTCAGGCATTAGATGTCACCTTGAAGACTACACACTCTCTCCTCTGTTACTATTGGACCTCTGCATATTTCTATTGATAGATTTAGTTTATTATTTTATAATTATCATTCATTAAACTATCTCCCCTTTCTAGATTACGAGCAATCTGAGGAGCAGAGAACATGTCTTTGTTCTAAAATCTTTTCATCCCAGAGCCTAGCACAGTGATTGAGCTCAGTAAGTGCCCAAAGGAATAAATGAATGGAAGAGCACATGCGTGTGTGCATATATGTGGTCCATATACACAAGGCTGTGAAAAGTGGCTTTAAAACATAGAGCTGTTTCCAGATAAAATTGTCAGTGATGTACTTTGGTTCTTTCCCATGACTCTTCTTTTCCTTTGAAATTAGGCTGCAATTCATTTTAGCATTACCTAAAATATTCCTGTCTTTAGGCCTGACCCCAAAAACAATGTGGACCATGAGGGCCAACACTGATGGATGGTCCAGGGATCAAAGGCTGACGAAGGGGTGCAGCCACTTGGAACAGCAGGGAGAAGAAGACAAACTCTGCCTAAGGAGGAACACTGAGATTCATAATTGAATGGACCAAAGTTGAGAATTAAAAATTAGTTGTAAAATCCTCCCAATGTGATGCTTTGGGATTAAAAATGGGAGCTGAAGGCAGTTTGTATTCTAGGTAAATGCAATAGGGAACAGAAATTGGGGAAGACAAGAGAGAAGAGGGCCTGCAACTTGGGATGTGATAAGGGCTGTATCCTGAAGTTCCTCCCCTTTGGGTACAGCTGTGTAGCTAGGGTAACAGGCATGACACAGTCAGGATGCACAGGCTACCTCTCAGCTGGTTGCTGGTGTTTCCTATGGTCTAACCTTCAGCTATGGGTTTCGTTCATTTATTCAAAAGACATGTTTTGTTGCCTATGGTATACCAGGCACTAAATGATTGCAGTAAGTGAGAAAACACAACTGAATGAGCCACAGTTCCCTGCACACAAGGAGCCCCCAATTCAAAAGAAAAAAAGACATATGAACAAATAATGAGGGTACGGAAACAGTCTAGGAAATTACGTACAGGTGCTCAGAGGAAATGCCTGAATCTACTTGGGAATGGGGATGTGTGGGATGGGAACATCTTCAGGGAAAATTCAATAAAACAGTCTGGAAGGCTGAAATAGAAGTTTAGCATCAGAAAACTGATTGAAGCAGGTAGAAAGACTAACCAATTAAAAATCAGCATGTTAAAATCTGAGTACACGAAAAAGCAGGATATATTCAGAATTCAGGTAGTTCATGTAAGATGGGAAGAAGTAGTGGGACATATGGCTGGAATTGTACCCAGTGGCCTCAACTTGATAGCCTACAGGACCTACTAAATTAAGCAAAACTGGAAATTAAGTCAGGTGCTGTGAAACACAGATGTCATGAATTTGAACCAAGACAGTGGCAAATGGAGAGAAAGGCATACACTTGAAAAGCAACTTGAGGAAGAATTGACAGTTGGGCGATATGACTGCATGTGTAGGGTAAAGTATGGAATAATCAGTATGAGTCCTGGGTTTCTGGACTGGGTGGCTAGATTGAATAGTAGCGCACCTACCAAAATTGGAAAAACAGGAGAACTAGCAGGTATGGAAGAGATAAATTTGTTTTTGGCTAGTTTGAGCTGAAGTTCAAATTCAGTATGTCCAAAATTAAACTTGTGGACATGGAAAACCATATGAAGAAGCCAGTAGATAGTTGAAAATATGTTTGGATCAGGACCTAAAAGAAATATCCCTCTCTACTGCTGCCAAGATGATAGATGCATTCTTGGCTTTTGATTCTGATAAGCCTGTGTCACACATAACATATTCACAAATGTTCATCATATATTTTGCTCTTTGATGAGAATACGCATTTATTTTCTTGCTTAATGCCTAAGTCAAAACAAGAGTTTTGGCTAGAGGAACAGAAAAGCCCCATTTAGTGTTCTAATCTCTATGTTTGGGTAAAATCTATGCCTTTCGCAAAATTCTAAAATCCCAAAATAAGAAAAGGTGAAAACAGACATATCTGCTTTTTAAAAATATAACTGCAAATGATGTTCTTGTTTTTGGCTTCTCAGCATTCATATCACCAGTTTCCTTCTGGGGAATACACTGTGTGTGTTGTGAATGGGAGAATTAAGGCTTGGGCAGTCCAGCACATGTGCTAGGTTAATCAGATGCTTTCTCATGGGATTTTGTATTTCATGAGCAACGCAAGGACAGGCGGACAGTGGCAGTATTGCGATGGCACCCTGATCAAACCATCCAGTCACGAAGCAGGAACTGTGGGACTGCTTCAGACTTTTTGACTCCAGTGACCTTTTGGTTCCTGCCTATTTCTCAGCCTGCTGTGTAGCAGTCTCCTGTTGGTTCTGTGAGCCTGCTGCCCTCTCAATAAATTCTTCTTGTTTCAATTAACCAATTAGTTTCTGCCACGTTTGATAAGAAACCTGGCTGAACATCAGAATAAATTGTCATTTAACCAAAAAGAAAACACTGAATATTTATTTCCTAATTAAATCTCTAATTGAAATAAAGTAATGATTACCACTAAAGTCACTGACTGTAGCCCAGAATCAGAAAAGATCTCAACAGTGAGTTATTTTGAAAAGAGAACTTTATTAGTGTCTTATCTTTAATTCACAGCTAGACAACATTCCTTCCTGTCTGGTTACATGATCTCTACAGTAAGTTGAGCATAGATAGGATTTTTCTAGTAAAACCTAAGTTGACTGAGGAGTAATTTTAGTAGTTTTTTTTTTAAATTCAGTTTTAAATTGTAAAAGAGTTCTTTTTCTGCAGGTAAATATCTGAATAGGAAAGGGATATTATTTTTACTAATTTGGTAACATCTGTTGCGTGGTTACTGTGTGCAAAGAATGTGCTAGATGTTGAAAGGGTATTCTCTTTCATCATTTTGTATTTTAAAGCATATAGCATATTGATGCTTATATAGTAACTTTGCTCTCCTGATGGAGCTTACATTCTAATGAGAGAGATGGGGGGTGGGAGGGGAGAAAAAAATTATAACGGTAAATTGTCACATGCACTTTGAAGCACACAGATTAGGAGATTGGACGGTGACCTACAGTGAGACCTACCTTAGGTATAGTGGCCAGGGAAAATGTCCCCAAGGATGGGACATAGCAAGAGAAAAATAAATGCAAGTTGTTCTTATTAGATGATGAGAAGAGGCTGCTATACAAAGAGTATGGAGAAGCTCATCCTTGTTTCTTCAATTACAATTGTGGGACTTTGGGCAATTTATTGAACCTCTCTGTGTCCTGATTTCCTCATGTGTAAAATGTGGGGCATGACAGTACCTATTCCATACCACTGATAGGAGGATCAAACGTGTGCATATATGGAGGATACATACGACAGTGCCTGGCACGTAGCAAGAGCAAAATAAATGCAAGTTATTCTTACTAATGCAAAGAGAGGGACCCACTTGTACCAAAGCCTGAGGCAGGAAAGATCTTTGGTAAATTAATTAAACAGGAGATTGGTGTGGCTAGTATAGAGTGGACACAGAAGCGAGTTGCACAAGATGAGGGCAGAAACATAGCCAGGTCAGATCATGCAGAGCCTTGAGGTTCGCAGCAAAGAGCTTGGATTTTTTTTTTTTTTTTCATCGTGAAATGGGAAGCCACTGAAGAATTTAAGCAGGAGATTGTTGGTACCGGATTTACGTTTTAAGATTATCACTTCACCTGCTATGTGGAGAATAGATTGGTGGGAAGCAAGAATAGAAACAGAGTGACCAGCCAGGAGGGTGTTGTAGTCAGGGTGTGAGATGCTGGTGGCTTGGAGTGTAAAAGAAGACAAGAGAGTGGTTTCACGATACATTCTGGAGATGTGGCAGTGTGTGTGAATGAATTGAGTTGGGGAAAAGGGGAAAAAAGGGGGACGATCAAGGCTAGGCATACAGCTGTGGGAATGTTCACTGTATCAGGGTGCGGAGCAGACCAGAGCGTGCAGGAGCTGAAATCCAGCACCCACAAAGCGCACGAGTTCCTGTACCCTGGTGTGGGAGGGCTGCTTGAACTGGCAAGGAGTACCTTCTTCTGATTTCTATAAAGGCAGTACATGGGCAAAAAGCAGTCTCACCCTTTAATTCTGGCTTGGGTAACTAGGTAAATGGTGTTGCCACTGACAGTAATGGGGCTACTGGGATGGAGGTCAGACAGGTTTTAGAGGGAAAAAAATCAAGAGTTTGGGACTTATTAAGTTTGAGATGATTCCAAATTACCTAAATAGAGAATTCAGATTGGTAGTAAGTTGCCTAATACTGATCTATTCATCAGCCTCGTTATTTCCAATAATTCCTCTGATCGGTTTTTTTTTTGCTTTATTGAACTCAGGCTTCAAAACAAGGTTGAATATAAAGGGTGATGATGATCATCCTTGCCTATTCCAGATCTCAAACATAAAGGGTTTACTGTATCTCCATCAAGTATAATCGCTGAGTTTTTTGTAGAGACAATTATAAGATTAATGAAGCTCCTTTCTACTCTTAGTTAGCGAAGATTGTTTTAAGCATAAAAAGATGTTAAATTTTATCAAATGCTTCTGCATTTATTGAGATAATCATGATTTATCCCATAATTTTATTTCCTTCCTTATAATTTTCATTTCTCATAATACCGTTGGACTTTGGTGAGAAAGTTATGCTGGCTTCCTGAGACAAGTTGTCCACTTTCTAATCTTTGGAACAGTTTGTGTTAGATTCTTCTCTTCCTTAGATCTTTGATAGACTTCACTGGTGAAGTTACCTGGACCTGGACTTTTCTTTGCAGAATTTTGAATATGGATTCATTTTTTTGTAATAATTATATGACTATTCAGATTTTTCTGTTTTTTTCTCTTTCTTTACTTTTAGTAAATTGTTTTTCTAGGAATTTGTTCATTATATCTTAAATTTTCAAAGTTATTGACAAAATTGTTCATAATAATAATATTTATAGTCTCTTATTATCTCTTTAAAGTCTGTATTTGTTATTTGTGTCTTCGCTCTTTTTATGTTATTTTATTTTTTTGGCTAGTCTACTCAGAGGCTTATCCCAAAGAACCAACTTTGGGGAGTGACTGATAATGGTATGGGTGTTTTTTTTGTGGGGTGGGGAGGGTGATGAAAATGTTCTGAATTAAATATGGCGATGGTTGTACAACTCTGTGAATATACTAAAAACCACTTAATTGTATGTGTTAAAAGGATGAATTTTATGCATGTGAATTATATGTAAACAAAATAACATGACCTATATAACCTGTATATGTATCAGTGAAGTTTATAAATTTGCCTACATCAAGATTTCCAGTAATATTGCTTGTCTCAGTTTTTGTACACTATAAAGTTCTTTACATCACACAGTTGTCAACAAATTAACCACATTAATAGTATTGCTGGGAAGGTAAGAATAATTAATATATGACTTCTTTAAAACCTTCAAATTTTAAATAATAATTAAGTCTCCAGAGAATACTGGTACATGTTCTAGCCACAGAGACCAAATGAATGTAAGGAAAGTAGGTCACAGAACACAATCCATTTCAAACTTGGCACTAGATGATGCAATGTGTTTTTTTTCCTTCACATAATTATGATGTTCGAATCATTCTTATTCTGACCTTTAAGTCAGTGGGTAGTCTATTATTACTTGGTAGCTGCTGAATCCAGAGTCAACATTTTGGAAGCTAAAGAATGCCCATCTTCTTTCAAAATCTTTTGGCTTACTAAAAGCTGAGCCCAGCTAAAACTCTTGCCAACGTTCAGTTATTTCATGCATATGAACTAAACAACAAACAGAACACAATTAGCAAAGGAAGGAAAATAGAGAACTCTTTTCTAACATATTGAATGTATTAAAAACACATTAAATATATTAAAACATTTAAAAAGAAATCACCATAAAGCACATTATAGTCTTAAGAAATTATAGATTAGACTTTCCTAGATCTCAATTATGTTATTCTTTCTCTCTTTTCTATACATAGTAGACCAAAACTTTTTTCAATAAAAATAGGAAATTTAAATTTCAAAAATTCAAATGACAGAATATCTGTTCTAGCTACAGGCTACCAATAAGGTATGTTTCCTGTTTCTCAAAGATATATAACCCATAAATTTAAAAGAAAAAGAAAAATATGTCTATGGTTCTAATTCAATACTTTTTGCGAAAGTTTGTGTCCTTTTCTGTTTTTGTTTTTTTGTAAGAATAGAGTCAAGCATAGTTTGCTCTTTAACAGGAGCAATTATTCATTTATATCAGCAATATATGAAGTATTCAAGCTATTTTTTAATAAATCGCCAGTTTTTCTAGGATCTTTGTCACCTTTTTACCACATCTAAAGTTTATTAAGAAAAAGAATTCTAGAAACATATAATGTCAAGAGACTGTTAGAGGTGTATATACAAGAACCTTTAAAGAAGGTAATTTGAAGTCTTGAGTCTTAACTGTAAACTAATGCAATTGCCCTTTTACTAAGGGATATGTACCTTCCATGTAGTGTTTTATGTGATATAATAATAAATTGCCACTTTTGAAAATTAGATACACACCCTAAAATGGTCTCCAAGCACTATCAGTTTCTTAGCATTTAACATCCTGCATTTACGAGACTGAAAAGAAAGTGTAAATGACTTAATATGCAGGTGCATATCTAGGAATGGAAACCAAAATGAAAAATACAATTTTAGATTCATTAATCCATGTTCTTTAAGTAATCTTTACTGTGAGAAGTTAAAATACTGTGAGAAAATGGAAGTAAGAAAAAAATGGTTTATTAAATATGCATTCTTAAACCTCAAGGCATCTATGCCTTCATGTGTTTAGTGATGGGGAAAAAAAAAAAAAAACCTTTAAAACCATACCCAAAAGAAAATCCTTGTGCCTCCTAACAAAGAATTTATGTATCTGTTTTATAAAAAATTCCTATAAATTAGTAAGGAAACATAAACACATCAATAAAATAAAGACTTTGGGGTATAAACAGGCAATTCACCAAAGAAGTACAAATACATAATAAACACATGAAAAGATGCATAATTTCACCAGCTAAAATATATATATATATATTACAATAAATATGATTTTTCCTAATCAGATTAGAAAAATTAAAAAGGTTGAGATCAACAACTGTTGAATGGGTGTGAGGTGTACACAGAAATGAGCTCTCTACGGTATCATATTGTTGGAAGCATAAATTTGTATAAACTTTTGGAGGATAATGTAGTTTTCCCTATTAAAATCTGAAAAGTATATATGCTAGTAATCCCACTTCTAGGAATCCACCCTATCACACAGTTACTCGAGAATGTAAAAATAAAATAGAGGATGGTCACTAACATTATAGCATTGTTAGTAACAGCAAAACTTTAGAAACAACTTAAATATCTACTGATAAGTGAATGGCTAAATGGATGAAGGTATAGATATAAAACCACTGCAGCCATTTAAAAAGGAGTACTGACAGGGTCTCTAATGCACTGGCAATGTACTTTTTCATAACCTGAATAGTGGATGTATGGATGTTCACTCTGCATATATTTCTATACATAATAATACATGTTTTTACATGCTTCTGAATTTTCACAAAAAATTGAAAATGAGGATAAATCTATATGAATTAATCTAGTAAGATGTACATGATATATTGAGAAAAAACACAATAAACTATAAAAGACCAGTATGAATGGCATAGTCCTAACTTTATAGGGGAAAAGTACTGTGCATGCATATATATGGACATGTTGCTGTATTTACATAGAATATAAAAAAACCAAAAAGGATCTATAGCAAACCTCTGGAGAATGGGATTATAAGGAAGCTTACAGGAGGAGTGGAGTGGCTTTGGAAAGATTTCATATCTTTTCTAAAATATATTTTTGTTATATAAGGAAGGATTAGAATGATGTCACAAGATATATAAGTGATATATAATGTTAAGAGAAGATAGGAACTGTTGGAATATGAAATAATTGCAGGAATTTTTACGCCTAAAGTGGAACCAAAATTGGGTCTGTGAGCGAATGAATGAATCGAGAAGTCATAAAAGAGGGTACTTTACTTTTGTTTTTAACAAATAAAATAACTATAATTATGATATCATTTTATCTACTTTCTTAGGACTACCAAAAAAATCACTATAATTATGGAAGTATATTTTGAAAAACTATCTTCCACTTCTCAGCAGGAAAGTTGCTAGTCTTGTAAATTACTCATGTGATAATGTTTGAATAAACTGTTCTTCCTTCTCTTTAGTCCAAGCCAGGTAAATGATGAGAATCCCTTCCTTTGCAATTCTTTTATGCATTAATTGCTAGTAATTAATTACTGCTTCTCTGACTTTAGTTAGAAAATCCCAAATACATGCATAGATCAGTTGATTACTAGTTATCACACATAATTTTACTAATAAGAAATGTAGAGGCCATAGACTGGTCAAATGTTATCCAGTAATATTCAGTATTTGAACTTTGATTTCAAAGCTTCATCTTACTCAGGTTCTCATGGCATGGAAATATGAAAGCAAAATACTACAAATGTGGATTCTCAAATGAATAGTGAGATGTAGAAAAAGAGCAGGGGACTACAGTGAATTACACCTCCCAATTCCTTAAAATGTAAATGTTTATATACCAGAAAGTCATTTAAGTAAAATACTTCATGATATAGAAGGGAAAAAGGAAGTTGCATAAGAATTGACTATTAGGAAAAGTTAAAGTTAGAGACAATATTAATGATGAAACTGCAAGGAAGTGATTTTAAAAAACAGTAGAACAGAGAGTTTTAGACCTAAGATGAAGATGGCACAGTAGGTAAATGCTGTGCTTTCCTTCTCTCATGACCACATCAAAATTACAACTAAACTACAAAACAACCATCATTGAGCATCACCTAAAATCTTGCTGAACCAAAGCCCTACAACTAAGGACATTCAGAAGAAGCCATCTCAAGATTAGTATGAGGAGCAGAGACGCGGAATGGGCTGGTGCCACACCTGCGTGTGACCATTAAGAATCAGGAGGGAAGTTGTGAAGGTTCCCCCCCAAAGAAGCAAGGGGTCCCAGCCCCTCTCCAGCCCAGGGTTCCTGTGCTGGGAAGAGAAGTCCCCATGGTTTCTGGTTGTGAAAACCAGTAGAAATTGTGATTGAATGAGATAGCGGGCAGCTCAATTTCCAAGCACTCCTCCTTATGGGGCGGTGCATGGACTTACCCACTGATGGAATCACTGGTTCTGAGCTTCAGTGCTGGGGCAGCAGCTGGAGAGGTGGGAAGGACATATGGTAGAGAGCTACGTAATTGTCTGTCTTTGTGACTGGGGCTAGAGAGGCAACTTTCCCCTAGACAGAGGAGCTGGTGGAAGCCATTGTTTCTTTGTTGAGCCCTCCCTTTCCCAGCATGCAGATGCAGGTAACCACCATATCTGAGTCTCCATCCAGCTGGCTAATATCATTTGTTCCCCACACCCTGGTGATTTGAGACTCCATCCACCCCCCCAACATTTTGCATACTCAAGCCACTTTGAGTGGCTTTTTTGTACAAACTACCTGCTATGGCTCATGCTGCAGATTTTCCTAGGGTCTCTCAAAGGTTCGCAGAACCCAGAAAAGCAGCATCTGTCTTGAGAGTGTCTTGTATCTCTGGCTGAGCAGCCAAAAGCCTGGCATTAGTGGCAGCTGGCCTTGATTCACAGTTTGGCCTCTCAAGGCACTTCCAAGCACTACATGGGTGGTGGCCATCTGCAGATTTCTTTGTGACTCCTGCCCAGTAGCCTCAGGTGAGGCACAGGCTGGGGTTGCCCTTGACCTGCAGCATGTCCCCTCCCAGGTAGGCTTGGGGCTGGTGCCCCCAGTGGCCAGCTTTGAAAGGAGCTGGAATATCACCCAGCTGTCTCCAAAAATGACACACCCAAGGAGCGGATTGGGCAGGAACCAGAGCCCTGCTGAGGCAGATCATGCTCTGTAGGGTCAGCCCCTGAATCACAACTCCTCCACCGTAGTCATGGCCAGTCCTCACAATCAATTAGTCAATCCGTCCTATTGATGTGCAAATAGCAACCAAGGCTCAACTACAAGAGGAGGTCACATACAACCCACACAAGAGACACACCTGGACTGCATGGCTCAGGTGACCAGGAAGACTGCACCACTGAGTCTCACAGCACACCTACTACATAAGGTCACTCTACTAAGACTGGGAGACATAGCAGCCCTACCTAATACATTGAAACAAACACAGGGAGGAAGGCAAAATGGGGAGACAAAGAAACATTTCCAAAATAACAGAACAAAGCTTGAAAAAAATAACTAAACAAAATAGAGACAAGCAATCTACCAGACACAGAGTTCCAAACAATGGTTATAAAGATACTCAATGATCTCAGAAAGAACTTCAACAAAGAGATAGGAAACATAAAAATGGAGATGGAAAATATAAAAAAAGAACCAGTCATAAATAAAGAAAAAAATATTGAAGTGAAGAATCCATTAGAGGGAATCAACAGTAGATTAGATGAGGCAGAGGAGCAAATCAGTAATTTAGAAGACAAGGTAGAAAACATCCAATCAGAACAGCAAAAAGAAAAAAGAATCCAAAAAATTGAGGAGAGTTTAAGGGGCCTCTGGGACAACCTCAAGCATACCAATATTAGCATTATAGCAGTACCAGAAAGAGAAGAGAGAGAGCAAGAAGTTGATAACTTACTGAAGAAATAATGACAAAAAACTTCCCTAACCTGGTGAAGAAATAATGACAGAAAACTTCCCTAACCTGGTGAAGGAAAGAGATATACAAGCCCAGGAAGCACAAAGAGTCCCAAACAAGATGAACCCAAGGAGGCCCATCATACTTAAAATGGCAAAGGTGAAAGACAAAGAGAAAACCTTAAGAGGGGCAAGAGAAAAGCAGTTAGTTACCTACAAGGGAGCTCCCAGAAGTCTGTCAGGTGATTTCTCAACAGAAACTTTGCAGGCCAGAAGGGATTGGCAGGAAATATTCAAAGTGATGAAAAGCAAGGATCTACAACCAGATAACTCTACCCAGGAAAGCTATCATTTATAATAGAAGAAAGAGCTTCCCAGACAAGAAAAAGCTAAAGGAGTTCATCACCATCAAACGAGTATTAAAAGGAATCTAAGAGGGACTTCTTTAAGATGAAAAAAATAAATAAAATATACGAATAATAAAATGTCAATAACTACATACCTATCAACAATTACTTTCAATGTAAATGGATTAAATGCTCTAATCAAAAAATAGCAGGGCTGAATGTATAAGAAAACAAGACCTTTATATATGCTACCTATAAGAGACTCACTTCAGATCAAAAGAAACACACAGACTGAAAGCAAAGGGATAGAAAAAGATATTTCATAAAAATGGAAACAAACAAACAAACAAATCTGGGGTAGCAATGCTTATACCAGACAAAATAGACTTTAGAACAAAGACTACAACAAGAAACAAAGAAGGACCTAGTAATTCCACTTCTGGGTATTTAATCCAAACAAACCCAAACTGCTACTTCAAGGAGACGTGCTCATTCATATGTTCATTGCAGCATTATCTACAATAACCAAGAGATGAAGGCAACCTGGGTGTCCCTGAATGGATGAATGGGTAAAGAAGAGGGTGGTACATATGTACAATGGAATATTACTCAATCATAAAAAAAGAATGAAATCTTGCCATCTGTGACAACATGGATGGACATAGAGGGTATTGTGCTGAGTGGAGAAGTCAGATAGTGAAAGACAGATGTCATATGATTTCACTTATAAGTGGAACTAAAGAACAAAATAAACAAATAAACAAAACAGAAACAAACTAATAGATGCAGAAAACATTTTGATGGTTGCCAGATGGAGAGGGGTTGGGGGCGTGGGTGAAAAGGGGAAGGGATTAATAAGTACAATTTGGTTGTTACACAGTAGTTTTAGGGATGTGGGGTATAGCATAAGGAATATAGTAAATAATATCGTAATAACTATGTATGGTGTCGGGGTACTAGATCTATTGGGGTGATAGATGGGAAGGGGGTTGGGGCAGGTTGAAAAGGTAAAGTGATTAAGAAATACAAATTGGTAGCTACAAAATATTCATGGGGATGTAAAGTATAGGGAATATAATAATATGGTAATAACTGTATGTAGTCCCAGGTGGGTATGAGTCAGGGGGATCACTTTGTAAATTATATAAATGTCTAACCACTATGCTATACACCTGAAACTAATATAAAATATTATATGAATGTCAGCTCTAATTGAAAATTTTAAAAGGGGGGAAAGATAAAGAAGAATAAGAGGTTCAAAATTCCAGATATACAACAAATAAGTCTTGGGGATGTAACATACAACATAGGAAATATAGTCATAATGTTGTGATAGCGTGCTTCAGTGTAATATGGTAGCTGGACGCATCATGGTGATTACTTCTTTAGCATAGCAAATATAATCAATAATGTGGTAATAACTCTGTATAGTGCCTGGTGAGTACTGTTGAATAATTATGATGTACACCTGAAACTAATGTAATATCGTATATTAGCCATACTTTAATAAAAATCTTTTTTAAAAGTTAGTATAACTAATTTTATTATCCTAAGAAACTTCCTGGGTGTGTCTATATTTATTTACCCAGAAACCCTCTATAAATGCTTAAATTTACAGATTCTCTTTTTTTTTTTTTGCCTTTCAAGAACTATATTTATTATGGCTTGCAATGCCTTGAAGATAAGGACAAATTACATTGCAAAACAAAATCAGTTTTTTTTTCCAGTTACAATTGACATTCAATATTATTTTATATTAGTTCCAGGTATATGGCATAGGGGTTAGACATTTATATAATTTACACAGTGATCTTCCATGATTAGTCTGGTACCCATTGAGCACTATACATAGTTGTTACAATATTATTGACTATTCACCACAACATGGATGGACCTAGAGGATATTATGCTAAGGGAAATAAGTCAGACTGAGAAAGACAAGTACCATATGATCTCACTTATATGTGAAACCTAAAGAACAAAATAAACAAACAAAACAGATACAGAATCAGACTCATAAATACAGAGAACTAACTGAAGGTTGCCAGAAGGAACGAGAGTTGGAGGACTGGGAGAAAAAGGTGAAGGGATTAAGAAACACAAATTGGTAATTACAAACTAGTCACAGGGATGCCAAGTATAGAGATTCCTAAAAGAACTCCTTCCCTTCCCACGACATGGTAGGAAAAGGGTGGGTGCATGTCATACTGTGGGTGGGGGGAGAGGGTAAGACAGGGTGGTAGATAGGTATTAGTGCCAACAGACTGAGAACTTGTTTCAAAATAAATGCCTGGAAGAAATCCAAATGTTCAGTCATCAACATTCAGTCCCTATTCCACACAAGCACAAAGGAACAAAATACACAATAAGAAAAGCAGACAAATTGAAAAGAGATTCCCCCAAAATGGTTTCTTTTTAAAGTGGGTGCAAGAAAAGGTCAAAGTCAGCTTATCTTTATATATCGATCATCCTTCTGACAATCCAAGGCTACGTCAAAAGCAATATGGAGAAGAAACCTACACAATCATATAGGAAGTGGAGGAAAACATTGTTTACTAAACAATGTTGTCCATATTTGGGTTTCTTCAGGAAACTGAATAAAACTGAAATTTGAGTGCAGTGGGGCATGAACCCAAATGCAAATTGCACACTAAAAATTTCAGCTTGAACTAGCTAGGATTCAAATCAGCAACTGAGTTTTTCCCACATGTGGATTTTTCAATTAGGCTTATGTTGTTTCAGTCAATAAATGGACTGCTCAACTTTTTGAGAGTTGGAAATGATACATCATTATCCATCAGCTAAGTCAAGAGTATAGGTAACAATTAATACTACTGTTTCCTTAAACCCAGCATTTTAAGTCTGATATATTCTTTGTCTACTCTTTCTTCTAATATCTCCTCCTGTCCAGAGAGAGAGAGAGAAGCATTACCTTATTTAATAAACAACAAAATCTTTGATGCTCATGCTCTTCTCGCAATTGTGTGAATGTGGATTGAAAAGGACATCCTGTGGTATACAAAGGAGATAAACAAAAATCATTTATCAAACCTGTTAAATAAAACATAAAGCAATATATTTTATGATGAGGCTTAGAAAGATTAGTGAGCGATATGATAAATAGCATGAATAACTAGAATCCAGAAAACTACTCCACTGTTTAGTTTTGTTACCTTATGCAGATGATGCTTTTGGGGCCTCAGTTTTGTCATTTGTGGACCTCCTGTAAGAATGGTTGTGAGAAACTAGATGAGATTAATATCTGGAAACAAATATAGAACTGTATACAAAAAGCAGGCTATTATTGACTTTTTGTTCTATCTTATTCTTTGTCAGTTAGCATGTAAATGCAGTGTCATCATGAGCATTGAACCTAGAATCTGAATAGAAACTTCTCTGTCCCTTGTTTTCTTTCTCTATAAATAGGGATTAATGCTGCATATGGGGTTTTTTTTAGTAAAATACTGTGGGCAAGGGCTAGTTATTTGTGGCAAGTAACAGCTTACAGAGACTTTCTTAGAAATTTCAGATTCAATATCTGTACTACCTAAGATTGGGTTGGGCAACAAATGACAGTAACAATAGCTTAATAACGATGCTTACTTTTGTCCCATAGAAACGTCTGGGAAGGGGTTCACAGCTGTCACAGTGACCCATGCTGCCAGAAACCCAGGATCGATTCATCTCGATGTTCTCTCTTGCAAGGCTTCAACCTCATCATCCAAGATGGCAGCACCACATTCCAGAGGAGCATTCCAGAGGGAAAGGGTCAGAGGACAAGAGTGAAGGGGCACAGACCTCACTCTCTCCTGAGGAATGTTCATGAAAATTGCCACAAGTCACTTCCATTTGCATGCTGTTGGCCATGCCTGGTTGCAAGCTGGAAATAGAGTGTCCACTGAGAATGGTCACACATCTGAGAACCCTGCCACTATGAGAACAACTTCTGGGGCTAACTAGCAGTCATCTTTAACATTCAGGAAAGAACTAACTTCTTATCTTATGTAACTCAATGAAAATTTCCAAATTTGTAAGTCAGTCTCTTCCTAGCAGAGTATATGCTTGACCCTTATAAACCATGTGCCTATAGACAGTATATTTTGACTTTTTAAAAAAATATTGAAATGACTAAAATAATTTATATTGTTGAATGCTAAAAGTGATTTATAATATTTTAAGTAGCAATTATTTCTAATCGAGGTTTAGACAGATTCCTTAATTTACATTGCTAATTAATGCTCAGATATTGGCCTTGCTCTAATCTGGATCTATGTTCACTCATAAGATTGCAAATAACATAATTTAACATAATTATTTTAGTTTAGAAACTTTTTCTTCTTGAATTGTAGAAAGAAAATGGGCTAAGAAATATGTCTTGATTGTTTGTTTTGTTTTGTTTTAGGTTTCACATAAAAGCAAAACCATATGGTATTTCAGACAACCACAAATACTGAATCTGAGATTTCTAAGGTGGTTTGAGATTTCTGTTTGACTTATTTCACTTAGCATTAGTACCCTCTAGGTCTATCCTTGTTGTCACAAATGGGGATTAGTTGCTGAAAGATAGTTTGGAGCCAGATCATGAAGGACTTTCTAAACTGTGCTTTCAAGGTTTTGAACAGGAAAATAATGTCAGTTTGTGTTTTAAAAATTTGAGGGATGGATTGACTCTTCAAAGAATACTTGACATACTCATCTAATTAATGGTCCGTGGACTAGGAGACACCACACTCATCCTTTTGATGATCCCATCTTCACTCTCTCGAAAGCACTGTGAAAAATAGTTTGCTTTGATTGCATTCTTGGAGACCCTACTAATTTATCATTGAAAAATACCAGCTGCCAGTATTTGGCTTTATGTTGGCATGTACTTGGTGACTGGTGCTAACCATAATATTATCTAAAACTCAAACACCGTTAAGTCATTAAATAGTCAGTTAACACAACCAAAAGTCTTCCTGAAAAAGTCACCTTAAGGTTCAGCCTTCAAGAATAAGTAAGTGTTGGTCAGCCTGACAGGGTGGGGAGGGAGAGAGTTCCAGGCAGGAGTAACTTTATGTGGGAAGAAAGCCAGGGCAGTTGAAGAAAGTTCAGTGAGGGAAGGATGGTGGGAGATGAGACTGAAAAGGCAGATAGGCAGAAGCCAGAGCCAGAAAGAGGACTTTGTAAGTCATGTGGGCCATGGCTTTCCCTCTAAGGGCAATGGGAAGACAAGGAAGTGCTTTGAGCAAAGAGTGACATGCTCATATCAGATCTGCACTTAGAAAGTTCACTCTAGATACCATTTGGAAATGGTGTTAACATGCAGGCACCACCACAACTGCCTCCAGTGACTTCTACAAGTAAAACTGGAAACTGATGGACAGATTTACCTAACAAATTTGTGGTTTGGAGTTTTCATCAGATTTTTAAATACAGTGATTAAAAACATAAAAGCAACACGACTTTTCTCTCAAAGCCTCAGGGTATGTGCTGGTGTGTTTTAATCAATTTTAGTAGCCATAATAAGCAAATTTCTTAGGAGCACTCCATTTAAAAAATGTTGCTCAATGCATGAGATGTGATATGACAGCGTCACCAAATCATTTTACAATCTTTTTTAAAAGTGCTTATTTAAATACTCAAATATGATCAGTGAATACAGAATTATATAATCACCAAGAGAAGTTACCCAAGTTTTCATAATGATCCCTTGGCTTTTCCTCAGCTGATATTGGCACCAAAAAAATTAGGTTATAACCATTGTTTCTCTTTGTGGCTGAAAAGACAGTTCCAAGTACAGAATGAATGGAATTCATTCAGAGGCCCTACAAATGGGCGGTGGCTCCTTTTTATGCATAATGAGCTCCAGCAAGGATACTTAGAACAAAACCAACTTTTACTTTTTAACCTGTTGACATGGTCCTCACACATTTTAAAGGAGTTCCACACACTGGATTTCCTTAGGTTTATCTGTTCTTCCATCACAGTTTCCACAGAATATTAAAAATGCTAGGTAATCTCCCATTCAGGAAAGGCAGCTGAATTTTTTTTTTTTTAATAACGGTTAAATCACATGTTGTTTAAAACCTAAATTACATAGAAATTTCCAATAGACTAAGCTTGACACAATGACATGAAATAAAAACCTCTGAGAAAAAATAAAGAGAAAGAGAGCTTGGTGTGGAGAGCACGTTCCCATGAAAGGAAAAAAGGGTGAAAAAGTCATACATCTTTCAATAAGCCTAATTTTTGTTGCTACTCTTGCCCCTGAATACATCAGTGTTTTGTATACTGTTTTTTGATTGATTTTTTTTTTTTTAAAGGCAAGACAAGACACTACAACAGTTGGGGGAAAAAGAGATTGTAACCACTTCTTCCACACCCTCTTGATAACTTACCATCTACCCTTTCTGTGGTCTTTTGGCTTGTGTAGTAAAGTAGTATCCTGTCTCAGTATGACTGGACTATGAAGAGTCAAAAACTGTCATCGACAATATACTATCAAATTAAAGATCCCTTTTTTTGTTAAATGCATCCATTTTTATCAACTTACTTTTTTTTTTTTCCTGTTTAAACCACAGAACTGACTGAAGGTGTCAAGTTCATAGCTGGCAGGGTAACAGAGAAGTAAACTGTAATCGAATGCTACGGCTTCAGAACAACACAGTCAAAAGACTTTAGCATGAGAGGAAAGGAATTTTAAATTATTTGACCCATGAGTTCAATATTTAAAGGTTCACTGATATTTTTTCCTACCTTAGCAAAGGAACCAATTTATTCTTATTGGCTCAGGGCCATTTCTCCTTCTCAAAGTAATTTGCACGTTGAACTACAAAGAACACACAGAAACCCAGTTACAAGGGAGAAAAGAGGTGAAAAGGAGACAGGTTCTTGGCATGCGGTTGCCCTCCAGCCTGCATTTCTGCCTACACCCTGACGCAGGCCAAAGGGGGGCATGCAGCATCAGGCTGGCTGAGGACCTGTGTTCTCTGTACTTAACCCACCAGCAGAGGATCAGTAACGTTCCTTCACAGTCTGTACTTTTGACGCATCTCACATAAACTCTCAATGGAGGAGATATTAAAGATTACAGAGCAATTCTGAGAGTTAATCATTCTGGGGAACAAAAGAAAAGAAAGGAAACTGTTTAAGTCAAGTGAAGCCATCTCTCACACAAGCTCTGCTCAGAGGATGGCTCCTCTTTTCCCACAAGGTCTTCAAGAGCTAAATGCAGCAGAGCGATAATTGCCAATTAAAACCTTCATGTTTTCATTAAGCAAATATTTATTAAATTTACCACATATCCAGAGCTGTAATTTTATTATAGAAATATTATATAATGAAGGTGCATGTATTCTAAGCATTTTATGATATAACTGTATTACATAATTACAGTGTAAATAATGGCAGTATCTATCTTAACCACGGTGTGGAGAGGATAAAATGAGATGAATAGTATAAAGTGCTCACGAGCCAAATTCCTGGTGCATTGTAAATGTTCAGTAAATGGTCACTATTATTATTGCTGTTATGGAAGCTGTTCATGTAAAGCTTTATTTCTTGGTCCAGCTAGAAACACCTTTTATAGAGAAACCGGAGGCTAACTAGTAACTCTGAGATTTGAGTAGGATGAGGAAAAAAGATGTTTGACCCGGAGGTATTTATAAGGTGTTGAACCACCCCAAGACTTAGATTTCCTATAGTTTCCTTAATTCCTGAAGTTTGTAAAGAGACGTGCACTTTCAAGAACTTGGGCTTGATATTGAATTAGGGACTCTGAATCCTGGCTCCATGATTTAATCTCAATCTGCCATTTTGGCATGAAAGCAGCCATAGACAGTACTTAAACAAATGGGTGGAGCTGGGTTCTAATAAAACTTTCACAAAAAGAGAGAGTGATTTGGCCCCTAAGTGTAATCTGCAGACCCTCTACTCTTGAGTATCATTAGCCGTGCGTTCAGGATTTCTCTAAAGCAAATTGCATTTTCCACTCTTAGCCTAATGTCAGGTACATGTCCAAGAGAAAATGTTTATACTCATTCATTCTACAAGACAGAGATATGACACTTAGAGCACACCAGGCACAAAGCCTGGCAATGGAGTAATTGTCCTGGGCTGCCTAGAACAAAAAATGTGGTATAGGAAGGCCACCTTAAATTGGTCGGCCATCTTATGTTCTCAGCATCCGTCTGAAGTGGTGATAATGCTATCATTTTTAGTATCCTGTCCTTTCCTACTGTGCTTCCCCAAAAATAAGACCTAGCTGGGCAATCAAAACCTTTTAGGAAAATCAACTCAATATGGATTAAAGACAAATATAAAACCTGAAACCGTAAAACTCCTGGAGGAAAAACACAAGGAAAAAGCTTGTTGTCATTGGTCTGGGCAATGACTTTTTGGATATTACACAAAAAGCATAGGCAACAATACCAAAAATAAACAAACTTCTTATTTTGATACAGTTTCAATTGTATCATATTCATTTTACAGATGAAGAAACTGAAGCACAGGGGGGTTTATTCTCATTCTTTTGCATGAAATATGCATTTCTTTTATTGCCCACAGAATGCTGAATGGAGCCATGTGATGTAATGGTTAAGAACAAGAACACTCGTGTCAGTTCTGATTTACGTTCTGGAACTCTTGTGTAACTCTGGATGAGGTTCTTAAACTAAAGGCATTTGGTAAACACTCAATAAATAGTGTTTTTATATATGTATGTGTAACAATACTAGGTTTGCAAAACAAAAATTTTCATAGAAAAGTCTTCAGTAATAAAGGAAATACTAAAAGTAAAAACAACTATATTGTCCTTGAAATTTCTTTGTTACTAATACATAAAAAAAACTCATCTTAATACAGTAGTACCTCAGTTTTCAAACGTCTCCGAACGTCTCTTTCAAACGTCTCTTTTCAAACGTCAAACGTTGTCGAACATTTCAGTTTACAAACGCCGTAAACCTGGAAGTAAATGCTTCAGTTTTCCAACATGCCTTGGAAGTCAAACATGTTATGCTTCCGCTGAGTGTAAGATCCTGAGCCTACCTGTCAGCCGTTTTGAAACGTTTCAGAACTCGAATGGTCTTCTGGAACAGTTTGAAAACCGAGGTACCACTGTATATAGCTTTATGAATTAAGAGTTGAATCACTTCAGTATATACAATGGACTAGATAAATGCCAGGGAGATGTTGTACTACTACAGAGTAATTCTTTTATTACTGTTTATTTAACTATATTGTTCTAATATCTTATCAGTTCAAATGCAATATTAAGTGCAACATTGAATTACTTAATGTAAAATGAATCATAATGCTTAGTTATAGAGTTTGGGATAGTTACTTTTTAAGCTTTTTATATACTTGATAGTGAGCTAAACACTCAGCTTAACTTCTATTACACAATTATAAAATCTTTTCCATCACACAATTATTCTTTTAAAATTGAATGTGCATGTGTAAATGTTCAGAGTGTAGACAGCTGTCCAAACAATAAGAACTCTATGTATTAGGACAGGTGCTGCTATTATCCCCCAAATCCATAACACAAATGTTGGTTTATAAAATATTTAAAGGAAAAAGAGTGAAACATCAAAAATAAATAAATAGAGTGACATTATAGGAATGGCGGCAGCGGGGCGCATTTTTTGAGTTCTGCTCCAGATCTTATCACAAACGGGACATATAACCCATCAAAGGACTCTCTACTCATCACGCAGAACAGCAAAGAGACTCGTACAAGGATTACTTGAGGGGCCCAGCTTGAGAGGCACAAGATACAACATATCCAGAGGCCAACTCCGGACCAAACCAGAATACTACCAGGTTTGACCTACAAGTCACACACCCAGAGGGAATTCTCTACAGGCACAAGAGCCCACAGAGGCCAAACGACATTTAAGCGGTCAACCCTCATGCAGCAGAACACCATGCAGTGGGCAGAGCCAAGTCTCACAACTAGTCAGCCTAGAAGTTAACCCCACCTACTCACAAGCGTAAAGCAATTAAAGATCTTCTTTAACAAGACAATATACACAACACAAGAGTCACCTTTGGAGCAAACGCAGAGTAGAAGAACAGAGTAGTGCAAGTCAAATATAGAGCACACATACCACATAAGATAACCCAGCAAGAAATAAGAACTCTAGGGGATATACCTAATACATCAAATCAAACACAGAGAGTCAGCCAGAATGGGGAGACAAAGAAACATGTCCCAAATAAAAGAACAGAAGAAACCTCCAGAAGTGGAACCAAATGAAACAGAGGTAACCAACCTATCAGAGACAGAGTTCAGAACACTGATGATAAGAATGTTTAAGGAGCTTAGAGAAGACATAAAGAAGGGTGTAGAAATCATAACGAACAACCAGTTAGAACTAAAGAACACAATTACCGAAATTAAGAACTCACTTGAAGGAATTAACAGCAGGTTAGATGAAGCAGAGGATCGAATCATCAACTTAGAAGACAAGTTAGCAGAGATCACCCAAACAGAACAGAAAGAAAAAAGAATAAAAAACAATGAAGATGGTTTAAGAGACCTCTAGGATAACATCAAGTGCAACAACATGCGCATCATAGGAATACCAGAAGGTGAAGAGAGAAAGCAAGGGATTGAGAACATATTTGAAGTAATAATGTCCGAAAACTTCCCTAACCTGATGAAGGAAACCAACATACAAGCCCAGGAAGTGCAGAGAGTTCCAACGAGGATGAATCCAAACAGTCCACACCAAGACACATTATAGTTAAAATGGCAAAGCTTAAAGACAAAGAGAGAATCCTAAAAGCAGCAAGAGAAAGACAGAGGGTTACATACAAAAGAACTCTCATAAGACTATCAAAGGGCTTTTCTACAGAAACATTGAAGGCCAGGAGGGAGTGGCAGGAGATACTCAAAGTGATGGAAAACAAAGGCTTACAACCTAGATTGCTTTATTCAGCAAAGCTGTCATTTAAAGTTCATGGAGAGATAAAGAGCTTCCTAGAAAAGAATAAGTTAAAGGAATTTATTACCACCAAGCCAGCATTGCCAGAAATACTAAAAGGACTTCTGTAAATAAAAGAAAGATGAAAACAACCTAACTACAAATTGAAAAATGGCAATAACTATGTACATATCAATAATTACTTTAAATGTAAACGGATTAAATGCTCCAATCAAGAGACATCGGGTGCCTGAGTGGATAAGAAAGAAAGATCCTTGTATATGCTGTATACAAGAGACTCACCTCAGATCAAAAGACACACACAGGCTGAAAGTGAAGGGTTGGAGTAAGATAGTTCATGCAAATGCAAATGAGAAAAAAGCTGGAGTTACAGTACTTATATCTGACAAAATAGACTTGAAAATGAAGAACATATTAAAAGACAAAGATGGGCACTATATAATAGTAAAGGGATCAATCCGACAAGAGGACATAACCCTAGTAAACATCTATGCACCCAACATAGGAGCATCTAAATATATAAAACAGATATTGACTGACATAAAGACAGAGATCAACAGTAACACTATCATAGTAGGAGACTTCAACACACCTCTGACAACAAGGGACAGGTCTTCCAGACAATCAATATGGAAACAACAGCCTTAAATGATACATTGGACCACTTGGATTTAATCGATATTTTCAGAGCATTTCACCCCAATGCTTCAAAATACACGTTCTTCTCAAGCGCACATGGAACATTTTCCAAGATAGACCATATGTTAGGCCACAAAACAAGTCTCGATAAATTTAAGAAAATTGAAATCATACCAATTGTCTTCTCTGACCACAGTGCTATGAAATTAGAAATGAACTACAGGAAAAAAACTGGAAGACACACCAATTCATGGAGGCTGAATGACACGTTACTAAATAATGAATGGGTCAAGCAGGAGATAAAGGAAGAAATCAAAAGATATCTCGAGACAAATGAAAATGAAAGCAGTCCTAAGGGGGAAATTCATAACATTGCAGGCATTACTAAATAATAAATGGGTCAAGCAGGAGATAAAGGAAGAAATCAAAAGATATCTCGAGACAAATGAAAATGAAAGCAGTCCTAAGGGGGAAATTCATAACATTGCAGGCCTACCTGAAGAAACAAGAAACATCACTAATCAACAGTTTATCTTCACACTTAATGGATCTGGAAAAAGAACAGCAAAATAAGCCCAAAACAAGCACAAGGAAGGAGATAATAAAAATCAGAGGGGAAATAAACGAAATAGAAACCAGAAAAACAATACAAAAGATCAATGAATCCAAGAGTTGGTTCTTAGAAAAGATAAACAAAATTGACAAACCTTTAGCCAGACTCATTAAAAAAAAGAGAGAGAGGACCCAAATTAATAAAATCAGAAATGAAAGAGAAGTGACAACAGACACTGCAGAAATACAAAAATTTTAAGAAATTACTATGAGCAACTATATGCTAACAAATTTGACAATCTGGAAGAAATGGACAATTTTCTAGAGATGTACAACATTCCACGGCTAACTCAAGAAGAAACAGAAAACCTGAATAGATTGATTACCATCAGGAAAATTGAATCAGTAATCAACAATCTCCCAATAAACAAAAGCCCTGGACCAGATGGCTTTACAGATGAATTTTACAAAACGTTCAAAAAAGAATTATCACCTATTCTCCTCAAGCTCTTCCAAAAAATCCAGAAAGAGGCAAGACTCCCAAACACTTTTTACGAAGCCACTATCACCCTGATCCCAAAATCAGACAAAGAGACCACAAAAAAAGAAAACTACAGGCCAATATCGCTAATGAACATAGATGCAAAAATTCTCAACAAAATATTAGCGAACAGAATTCAGCAATACATTAAAAAGATCATACACCATGCTCAAGTGGGATTCATCCCTGGTATGCAAGGGTGGTTCAACATCCACAAATCAATTAATGTGATACACCACATTAGCAAAATGAAAAATA